>NC_135812.1:41999574-42331020 GCF_964213995.1 Mustelus asterias | reverse complement strand
GCCATTCGGCCCATCGAGTCCACTCCACCATTCAATCATGGTTGATTTCAACTCCATTTACCCGCTCTCTCCCCATAGCCCTTAATTCCTCGAGAAATCAAGAATTTATCAATTTCTGTCTTGAAGACGCTCAACGTCTCGGCCTCCACAGCCCTCTGTGGCAATGAATTCCACAGACCCACCACTCTCTGGCTGAAGAAATTTCTCCTCATCTCTGTTCTAAAGTGACTCCCTGTTATTCTAAGGCTGTGCCCCCGCGTCCTAGTCTCCCCTGTTAATGGAAACAACTTCCCTACGTCCATCCTATCTAAGCCGTTCATTATCTTGTAAGTTTCTATCAGATCTCCCCTCAACCTCCTAAACTCCAATGAATATAATCCCACGATCCTCAGACGTTCATCGTATGTCAGGCCTACCATTCCTGGGATCATCCGTGTGAATCTCCGCTGGACCCGCTCCAGTGCCAGTATGTCCTTCCTGAGGTGTGGGGCCCAAAATTGCTCACAGTACCCTGCAGCAACAGATCACACAGCATTGCACCCTGCAACAACTGATCACACAGCACTGCCCCCTGCAACAACAGATCACACAGCACTGCACCCTGCAACAACACATCACACAACACTGCCCCCTGCAACAACACATAACACTGCACTGGAACCTGCAGCAACAGAGGACAGAGCACTGCACCCTGCAAGAACAGATCACACAGCATTGCACTCTGCAATAACCGATCACACAGCATTTCACCCTGCAACAACAGATCACACAGCACAGCATCTGCAACAAAAGATCACACAACATTGCACCCTGCAGCAACAGATCACACAGCACTGCACCCTGCAACAACCGATAACACAGCGCTGCACCCTGCAACAACAGATCACACAGCATTGCACCCTGCAACAACAGATCACACAGCACTGCACCCTGCAAAAACAGATCACACAGCATTGCACCCTGCAACAACAGATCACACAGCACTGCACCCTGCAACAACAGATCACACAGCACTGCACCCTGCAACAACAGGTCACACTGCACCCTGCAACAACACGTCACACAGCACTGCACCCTGCAACAACAGATCACGCAGCACTGCACCCTGCAACAACAGATCACACAGCACTGCACCCTGCAACAACAGATCACACAGCACTGCACCCTGCAACAACAGATCACACAACACTGCACCCTGCAACAGCCGCGCCCACAACACTCCATCTGGAACAAAAGATCACACCACATTGCACCCTGCAACAACAGATCACACAGCACTGCATCCTGCAACAGCAGATCACACCACACTGCCTCTGCAACAAATGATCACACAACACTGCACCCTGCAACAACAGATCACACTGCACTGAAACCTGCAGCAACAGAGCACAGAGCACTGCACTGTGATCTGTTGCTACAGGGTGCACTGCTGTGTGATCTGTAGTTGCAGGGTGCAGTGTTGTGTGATCATTTGCTTCAGAGGCAGTGTGGTGTGATCTGCTGTTGCAGGATGCAGTGCTGTGTGATCTGTTGTTGCATTGTTCAGTGCTGTGTGATCTGTTGCTACAGGGTGCAATACTGTGTAATCTGTTGTCGCAGGGTGGAGCGCTATGTGATCTGTTGCTCCAGGGTGCAGTGCCGTATGATCTGTAGTTGCAGGGTGCAGTGTTGTGCCATCTTTTGTTGCAGATGCAGTGTTGTGTGATCTGCTGTTGCAGGATGCAGCGTTGTGTGTTCTGTTGTTGCAGGGTGCAATGCTGTGTGATCTGTTGCTGCAGGGTGCAATGTTGTGTGATCCTTTGTTGCAGATGCTGTGCTGTGTGATCTGTTGTTGCAGAGTGCAATGCTGTGTGATCTGTTCTTGCAGAGTGCAGTGCTCTGTCCTCTGTTGCTGCAGGTGCCAGTGCAGTGTGATCTGTTGTTGCAGTGTGCACTGCTGTGTGATCTGTTGTTGGAGGGTGCATTGCTGTGTGATCTGTTGTTGGAGGGGGCAGTGCTGTGTGATCTGTTGTTGCAGGGTGCAATGCTGTGTGATCTGTTGCTGCAGGGTGCAATGCTCTGTGATCTGTTGTTGCAGGGTGCAGTGCTGTGTGATCTGTTGCTGGATCCATTGCTGTGTGATATGTTCTTGCAGAGTGCAATGCTGTGTGATCTGTTCTTACACAGGGTGCAGTGCAGTGTGTTGTGGCACACCCCAGTCGGGCTCCGCCTCCTGGGAGAGGTATAAGAGTCCCTGCTCTGGCCGGGACCCCTTCAGTCTGGGATAGTGTATATAAGTTCTGGCAGCTTCGTTACAGTAAATAAAAGCCTTTCATTTACTGAGCTTCAGGCCTCATGTTTGAGTAGCGCATCAGCCCCATCCAATCAAACAGCCCAAAGCAGCTGCACACCGCACAGTGAGCACCGATACTACACCAAAGAGAAGGTTTAATTGGAGAAGTTTCAACTCATCCCAGATTGAAAGTCGGACAAGTGGTCTGGCAACACGGAGGCATCGAGGAAAATTCTGGGGAGATGGTGGCAATGTGACTGGGTTGGTAATCCAGAGGCCCGACGTGTTCTGGGTTCAAATCCCACCACAACAGTGGGGGAATTTAAATTCAATTAATAAATCTGGAATATCAAGCTGCAGTGCTGTTGACCATGAAACTATCATTGATTATTGTAAAAACCCATCTGGTTCACTGATGTCCCTTTGGGGGAGGGAATCTGCCATCCTTTCCTGGTCTGGCCTACATGTGACTCCAGAGCCACAGCAATGTGGTTACCTCTGAACTGCCCTCAGGCAACTAAGGAAGGGCAATAAAATACAAACTTGTGAACTCGGAGCAGGAGTAGGCCACTCGGCCCCTCGAGCCTGCTCTGCCATTCAATAAGATATGATTGTAACTAAACCCTATATTCCTGCCTACACCTTTCATTCTCTTGTTGATCAAGAATCTATCTAGCTCTGCCTTAAAAATATTCAAAGGCTCTGCCTCCATTGCCTTTTGAGGAAGAGAGTTCCAGAGACTCTCAATCCTCTGAGAGACAAAAATTCTCCTCATCTCTGTCTCAAATGAGCGACCCCTTATTCTTAGACAGTTGCCCTGAGTTCTAGATTCCCTTACAAGAGAAAACATCATCTCCACATCCAGCCTGTCAATACCCCTCAGGATCTGAAATGTTTCAGTCAAATCACCTCTTACTCTTCTAAACTCTCGTGGATACAAACCTAAAGTCAACAAACTTCCCTCATACGACGACCCCCCCATTCTAGTAAACCTTTTCTGAGCTGCTTCTAACACACTTACATCTTTCCTGAAATAAAGAGACCAATACTGTTCACAATACTCCAGATATGGTCTCACCAATGTCCTGAACAACTGAAGCATAACCTCACTACTTTTGTAATCAATTCCCCTCATAATAATCAGTAACATTCTATTCGCTTTCCTGATTACAAATGCTGGCCAAGCCAGCGACACCCACATGCCATGAAAGAATGAATTAGCAGACACGTGAAATTAGACCTCGTGGGTTGAATGTTACAGGGTGGGGATCATGTTGCTCAAGCTCCCATTGCGCTGTGCATGGACTTGGGATGGCATTGGATGTTGGTGAGTTATTTGGGATGAGGGGGAGGTGTTTGGGATGAGGGGGAGGTGTTTGGGATGAGGGGGAGGTGTTTGGGATGAGGGGGCGCTGTTTGGGATGAGGGGGGAGTTGTTTGGGATGAGGGGGCATTGTTTGGGATGAGGGGGCATTGTTTGGGATGAGGGGGCATTGTTTGGGATGAGGGGGCATTGTTTGGGATGAGAGGGCATTGTTTGCGATGAGGGGGAGTTGTTTTGGAAGAGGGGGTGTTTGGGATGAGGGGGAGCTGTTTGGGATGAGGGGGAGCTGTTTGGGATAAGGGGGGAGTTGTTTGTGATGAGGGGGAGTTGTTTGGGATGAGGGGGAGTTGTTTGGGATGAGGGGGGAGTTGTTTGGGATGAGGGCGGAGTTGTTTGGGATGAGGGGGGAGTTGTTTGGGATGAGGGGGAGTTGTTTGGGATGAGAGGGAGTTGTTTGGGATGAGGGGGGAGGTGTTTGGGATGAGGGGGGAGTTGTTTGGGATGAGGGGGGAGTTGTTTGGGATGAGGGGGGAGTTGTTTGGGATGAGGGGGAGTTGTTTGGGATGAGGGGGAGTTGTTTGGGATGAGGGGGGAGTTGTTTGGGATGAGGGGGGAGTTGTTTGGGATGAGGGGGAGTTGTTTGGGATGAGGGGGAGTTGTTTGGGATGAGGGGGAGTTGTTTGGGATGAGGGGGAGCTGTTTGGGATGAGGGGGAGCTGTTTGGGATGAGGGGGGAGTTGTTTGGGATGATGGGGAGTTGTTTGGGATGGGGGGAGTTGTTTGGGATGAGGGGGAGTTGTTTGGGATGGGGGGAGTTGTTTGGGATGAGGGGGAGTTGTTTGGGATGAGGGGGGAGTTGTTTGGGATGAGGGGGGAGTTGTTTGGGATGAGGGGGAGTTGTTTGGGATGAGGGGGAGTTGTCTGGGATGAGGGGGGAGTTGTTTGGGATGAGGGGGAGTTGTCTGGGATGAGGGGGAGTTGTTTGGGATGTTGTGGCAGAAACCTGATGATAAAACTGATAATAAAACAATAGACACATACACATTGCTAACGTGGATATGATGGTTAAGGTGGTGAAAGCAAATGTAACGAACGTATGCAAATATGCTAATAATGTGATAGCAGGACAGAGACGGTGTTATTGAATGGAATTTGCATGAATAAACAACCTTGTCTCCATTCCTGGAGCTGAGTGCTTAAAGAGACAACCAGCACATTAGCAGGTGGTGCAGTAAGATGCTGAAGGACATGCTCAGAGTCACGATGCTCTGGTCTTAGTGATGTGCTTTCACACAGAGGCTGGTACACCAGTCAGATCACACTGGGGAGTACAATTGCTTGTTGGTGTTTAACAATGGAAGGTGGCTCTAGTTACATGGAAAGAGTCCATGAGCAGAGTTCCACTGCCTCTCCCACACGGAGGAGGTCATTGATCAATTGCTTTCTGCTGAAGTTTGCTCATTCAGTCGGTCACAGTCGTGCTGTCTGCAGTCGATGATCCACAGTCTTCGGTGGAATCATCTTTCCTCAATTTGGAATCCACTGAGGGCCAACTTCAATTGGAGAACGGCTTCAGTCAATCATGGTGGGGAGATGTCCAATGCTGAAACACAGTGACGGACACTGAAAATAATCCCTTTTGCAGTAGACTTTGAGGATAGCAAATGAGTATCCAGTCATAGAATCATAGAATCCCTACAGTGCAGAAGGAGGCCATTCAGCCCATCAAGCTTGCACCGACCACAATCCCACCCAGGCCCTATCCCCGAAACCCTGCTAATCCCCCTGACACTAGGGTTAATTTAACATGGCCAATCAACCTAACCCACACATCTTTGGACTGTGGGAGGAAACCGGAGCACCCGGAGGAAACCCACGCAGACACAGGGAGAACGTGCAAACTCCACACAGACAGTGACCCAAGCCGGGAATTGAACCCAGGTCCCTGGCGCTGTGAGGGAGCAGTGCTAATCACTGTGCCACCGTGCCGCCCCAATCTGAGCTGTCACAAAGTCTTGCATGTAGACATCAACTAATATCTTTGGCAGACTGTTGATTTTTACCTGAGTTTGCTCCTCGAGAGTCTCGCGATGTTTCACTACATTACAGACAATGTTGAAATGCCGGTTTGCTGTTTCTGAATGAAATAAGTTTCCCGTGACTACAGCAGGTAAGTCCTTGGCACCGATATACAGATACCAGCATTACTTTAAACATAACAGTAACATTTCTCTGTGTCAATGTCACATCACCAGTCAAAAGAAAACTTGCACCTTTCACTACTTCGGAATGTCCCAGAGCACACTGCAGTCAATGAGGAACTTTTTGAGGAGTGTTTACTATTGTAATATAATGAAACAAAGCAGCAAATTCCTGTAATGACAGATTATCTGTTCTTGCTTTAGAGATGTTGGTTCAGGGTTAATATTGGCCAGTGATTTTCAATATTACCCCAGTGGTATTTTACATCTGACAGAGAAAGAGGGAGGGAGGGAGGAAGGAAGTGGGGAGGGGAGGAGGCAGTGAGGGAGGGGGGAGGGAGGAAGAGATGTGGGGAGAAAGGCAGAGAGGGAGGGAAGGAGGAAGTGGGGGGAAGGAAGGAGGGAGGGGAGGAGGAAGGAGGGAGGGGAGGAGGAAGGAGGGAGGGGAGGAGGAAGGAGGGACCCCATCCCAGTTGAACATCTCATCCAAAAGACAACACCACCAACAGTGTAGCACTAACTCAGTACCGGAGAGCTAGTTGAGATTCCACCATAGAATCATAGACAGAGAATCCCCATAGTGCAGAAGGAGGCCATTCGGCCCACTGAGTTTGCACCGGCTCTCCGACACAGAATCTTATCCAGGTCCTATCCCCGTAACAATGTCAGTTAACTGAAAGGCAAACCAAGTGGATGGCTTCAGATTGCTCTTTGAGATGCCTAGCAGGGTCCCATCATATCAATGAGTATTGTGCTGACCTTCATTGAACATTCCCAATGCATTGCAGTCCTTACAGGTCTCTCTGTCCCAGTCTCCTCACATGTGACTCTTCTGCCCGTGTATCGGATTGTTTTGCGGCATACCTTCACACAAGTTATTACCCAACAACTGCAACAAACTGTATTGCTGTAAAGCCTTTTAAATAATCAAACATCCCAAGGCACAAATTAACATGGAGCCGTGTAAGGAGTTCCGAGGGAAGGTAACCCAAATGCTTGGTGGGTTTTAAAGAGCTTAAAGGAAGAGACAGATATTCTAGAGCTTAGGCCTGAGAAACCTGAAGGAACATGTGCTGACACAAAAAGAAATTGGATTGTGTAACAGAGCAGAATGGAGGAGCGCAGAGACCTCAGTGCGTTGGAGGAAGTTCCAAATAGAGGGAATGGTGAGGTCGGGTGTCGATTTGAAAAGTAGGATGAGATGTATGAAAATTAGGTGTTGCCACACCCAGGAATCAATGTTGGTCAGTGAGAAGGAGGGTGAGGAGGGGTTAATAATAGGACAGGATGGGAATTAGGCTATGGGTAGCAGAGCTTTGAATGAGCAGCGGTTTATGGAAGGTTGCTAACCAGACAGTACAGCGTTGGAATAATCACATTACCCATCGCAAGTCACGCGTCCATATTGGGTCTGTGTATTCTCTGGCCACCCTATCCCCTCCTCACTGTAATCTGCCCACCAATGCCCAACATATCTATCCTCTCTGATCACTATTCATTGCTGAGGTAATACATCACAGCCAGCCCATTCATTAACTTTCATTCATATACTAGCTCTGAGCTGGGGTAAGGTACTTTCAGATTAACTAGGCAGGCGCTGCACGAGTTTCTCATCAATAGCCTTCACAAAGCACCAATCAGCTTTTCCTTGCTCGATTTACTAACTCAGTTGTGCAGTGGAAAGATTCAGAGAGCTTGCACCTGGTATTTCAGCCCTGTCCACTCGTGTCTGCCTTTTCAATAACCCTATTGAGCAGAGGAAGATGAAAGAATATCAATTTGTTGTGTTTTAACCACAAACTCCCATGCCGTTGACCACAGAAACCAAGTGCACTTCCCTCAGTGTTTTGCCTTGAAGGAATAGCAGCATGATATCAATGGAAAGGAAACATGTCACACGAGCCAGTCTTAGTTTCACTTTCGCTTTTGAACAGAGCACACGCACCGCTCTGCTGCTGATGTTTCCAATCTTTCTACCTTTGTATAAATGTTCCCACGCTCCCGGTCTAAATGAATGAAACCGCAAGGTGTTTACACAATCCCTTGTGAGTGATTGGTGTCTTTATGTCATTATAAAAACATGACAAGTGTAGCAAGGCATCCTGTCACCGAGCACAAACCTCATAATGGAGGAGTCCTTTGAAAATAGCACTCAAAATCATAGTGGCTCTGGACAGAGTAGATAGGGAGAGACCGTTCCCGATGGTGGGAGGTTGAGAGCAAAAGGCAAAAGGAAAAGAGGAAAGATAAGTTTTTTTTTTAAACACAGCAAGAGGTTAGGATCTGGAATGCACGACCCGGGAGTGTGGTGAAAGTAGGGTCATTCAAGGCATTCAAAAGGGAACTGGATAACGGTCTGAAATTCAGGGCCACAGGGAAGCGGCAGGGGAATGAAACTAGCTGATTGGCTTGTACAGGGAGCTGGTACAGATACAACGGGCCAAATGGCCTCCTTCTGTGCTGTTACGGCTCTTGTGATTTGATGCGACCAAGGAAGCGTGACACGAAGATGGCAGCCAAATAAGGAAGGCACAAGGAAAGTGTAATATATTCCAGAAGGTTTAATCAGAGTCCAGTTTCCTATTTATTAAATGCAAGTTGTTTTGGAATCACTTGCTGCAGTTCAACAACAGACTATGCTACACAAGAACAATTGAGGTGCTAAAAATAGGCCTCAGTCATTAGTTAACAACATGATCGATGGGAACAGCACTGCAGCCAAACAAAGCTGTTTGTAACCGGCCTACCCCATCCCCTGTACTGCAAGGCAGGGTCGCAATCCTCTCACTGCAGAAAGTGGAAAGAGAAGAGCAGAAAAACCGCAGCTCAAAGTGCTGTTCCCGTCAATGCTGCTGCCAGGTTACCATGGTGACGGAGAAAGGAGGCTGTAGGATCCAGCACACAATCTCTATTCAGCAACAGTACGAATTCAGACAAAAAAAAACCCCTGCGCTCAGCAGAACAGTGACAGCTTATATCACAGTTACAGTCGCTCACAAACACTCAACTCATTCACTTCTCTCTGGGCCCAACTTCTGAACTCAGATCTCTTTTAAACATCTCTCTCAGTGCTTGTACCAGCACTGTCACAGGGAAACTCCCTTCAACCGATCAATCTTTGAATGAATTAATAAGTATAAGTGATGCTTGTCAAAAGCTTTCCCACTAAGGCGATGGAGCTCATGTCACCTGGGACCTCTGTACTGCCAAAAGATTAAAAATCTCCCTTTGTCAAGTTAACCAATCCCACTTGGATCTTTCTGACTGCTTGGTCCATGTTTAAACGCAGGATAAAATGTGTAGCTGTTTGCTCAGGTAGTTTAATCCAGAAGTAGGAGTGAATTCAAAAGCATCGATAGAAAAGGTAGCTTCAAGGCTTTCGGGAGTAGAACTTCAATAATTCGATAAAGAAATGGCAGATTACATGTCTATAACTGGGGCTGAATAACCTCTGCTTGCCCAGTTATCTTTGACCCCCTAACCTGGCTTGTGAGGATAGTGCGGGAAGGTGGAGTTCAGATAGAAAATTAGTCATAGAATCCCTACAGTGCAGAAGGAGGCCATTCGGCCCATCGAGTCTGCACCGACCACAATCCCACCCAGATCCTATCCTAGCTAGACCCCCAATACTAAGGGGCAATTTATCACGGCCAATCCACTTAACCTGCACATCTTTGGACTGTGGGAGGAAACCAGAGCACCCGGAGGAAACCCGCACAGGCACAGGGAGAATGTGCAAACCCCACATAGACAGTGACCCATCAGGGAATCGAACCCGGACCCCTGGCACGGTGAGGCAGCAGTGCTAACCACTGTGCCACCATGTCGCCCCGTCAGGATTTACTGAGAGGCAGAGCTGACGCGAAGTGTCTATTGGACCATTCCCATTTCTTTTACTCAGGTTCCTCAATGTATGGTCGGCACTAATGTCCCCTCGTTTGAAAAGCACATTTCATTCCTTTCAACCCCTGGCGAAGAACAAATTGAATATAACAAATTGCCTGCCTCCTGGTAATATCGATCATGACTAATTCTCTCTGACTTTAGATGGAGTAAACCCTCAGGAGAGATGATGAATGCGAGGGAAGATTCAGATCATATTCAGAAAGGCTGGAGACTCCATCAGTATTCTCTAGACAGATAAACTGCACTTAGACCCAATCTACTGACCCCCAAACCTACCGGGTGTGATATTTTATAAAACAAGAATAACTGCAGAAGGCTTCATTACAAATTATCAGGAAATTCCGGAACCATCTCTGATGGGGAAGGATAAATGGTGCGCAGGAATGTTGAGGGATTTATGTCTGGTTCCATTTCATCCACTGACAGTATTGACATTGACACAGATTTTATTGGTATTTTTGCAGCTTTAATATTGCCTTGCTGAGACAGATTTAGGATATAAAGCCACTACAATCTTTATCACTGTCAGGAACAGACAGTGCTGGGAACAATAAGATAATTAATAGAGCCACCATGCGCCGTGCACGGATCTGTACAAACCAGGAAAATCCCGAGTTTGACCCTTGGTCTCTGAGTTAGTTGGCAGCCTAGGGGACAGTAGGAGGCCACTCGGCCCACCAAGTCTGCACCAATCACAATCCGACCCAGACCCCACTCCCACAATCCCACACATTTACACTGCTAATCCCCTGACACTAGGGTCAATTGAACATGGCCAAATAACCAATCAATTGGCCTCAGTGCCTGAATCAGCCCTCATTCTCCCTCTCCTCTCCCTCCCCCAGTTGTGGCCCCTTCTGGGAACTGAGAACTGAATTTGCGGCAGCCATTCCAGCAGAGGAGCATTCTGGGAGAAAGTCCTGTATGTTCCTTTGTTCTATTCTGCTTTGCTTGTTGCAGTCAATACTCACCACCTGGGCTCATACCAAGGCTCCGTATCTGCTGCTGGATATAGGGAGGGGCTGTTGGTATTGTCACTGGACTAGTGATCCCAGGCTAATGCTCTGGGGACACAGGTTCAAATCCCACCAAGGCAGCTGGTGGAATTTAAATTCAACTCAACTGCTAAAATCTGGAATTAAAAGTAAATCTTAGGGCCTGATTTTACCAAAATTCCGCACCCGTTTTCGGGCGCGAAATCGCGGTAAAGTTGGGCGTCGGGCCTTTAACACAACCTGCACCTGGATCCAAGCAGATCACACCTTTACCGACACCCGATTCGGGCGTGGGTCTGGCCCGCGCCCGAATCGGGCGGCCCAAATCGACTTAATGAACCGCGCACCCAACTCTACCGCCAAATCCCACTTTACCGTCTTCTGGCCCGATCCGCATCCGCGCTGTTACCGACCTGCAAAATAAAAGTCTGAAGTCGCTGCTGCAGCTTCCGAAGAGCGGGGTCAGAGACTGCAACGGCTCCCTGACCCAGGTCATCCTCTGGTCGGGGCGGGAGGGGGGTAGGAGGAGGAGAGGGGGTGTGACGTATCATCTTCTGGGGGTGGGGAGGGTGGGAGGAGAGGGGCTGTGACGTATCATCCCTTGGGGGAGTGGGGGGGGGTGTGTGACGTCTCATCCTCTGGTCGGGGGGGGGGGTTGGCTGCTAGTCTGCGGTCGATGCCTCCTGCCGGAGTGGACGTGCGGCCATGCCATCCCACGAAACCTTCAGGATGAAGCGATTCCTCGCTAAGAAGATGAAGCAGAACCGGCCGATTCCACAGTGGATCCGCATGAAAACCGGCTACAAGATCAGTACAAGTCCAAGAGGAGACACTGGAGAAGGACCAAGCTGGGCCTGTAAAGGGATTCACCATCACTGGGAGAGATGGCTGTGGCTGGTAGTGTACCAGTGATGGTGGATCCCTTTACACTGTGGAATCGGCCACTGTGGAATCGGCTGGTTCTGCTTCATGTTCTTAGCGAGGAATCGCTTCATCCTGAAGGTTTTGTGGGATGAGACGTCACACACCCTTTCCTCCCCCCCCCCCCCCCTCAAGGGATGATACGTCACCCCCCACCCCCACCCCCCCCCCCCCCCCCCACCCCCCCCCCGCTCCCACAGGAGGATGAACGTCAGAGAGCCGCTTTCTGCTTTTTTTTTCGAGCCCGGGCGCTCTCTATCAGATTTTTTTCGAACTGCGCATGCGCAGTTCAGAGTTCCGATCGGTCCGGCAGCGCTAAGCCCCGGCCACGGCGCAAATCAGACCGGAGCCGGCAAAACGCGTATGGGCGCGCTGGAAAGAGGATTCCAGGCGCGGATCTATTTGACGCCCAGATCCGGCACTTAGACTCAAAATGGTAAAATTCCCCCCTTAGTAAATGGTCACCATATGTTGATTGTCATATAAACCCATTTGGTCCATATATATCTTTTAGGGAAGGAAATCTGCCATCTTTACCCGGTCTAGCTCACGTGACCCCAGATCCACAACAATGTGGTTGACTCTTAAATTCCCTCTGAAACGACCTTGCAATATATTCAGGATAGACCCAGCAGAGGTGGCGGCACATTGGTATACAGTCAGGAGGGAGTTGTCCTGGGAATCCTGAACATTGACTTTGGACCCCATGATGTCTCATGGCACCAGGTCAAACATGGGCGAGGCAACCTCCTGCTGATTACCATGTACTGTCCCCCCCTCAGTGATGAATCAGTACTCCTCCATGTGGAATACCACTTGGGGGAAGCACTGAGGGTGGCAAAGATGCAGAATGTACTTTGGATGGGGGCTTCAATGTCCATTGGCTCAGTAACACCATTGCTGATTGAGCTGGCCGGATCCTAAAGGACATGGCTGCCAAACTGGGAGTGCGGCAGGTGGTGAGGGAACCAACGAGAGGGAAAAACATACTTGACTTCATCCTCACCAACCTGCCTGCTGCAGATGCATTCTGTCCATGCGTTGTCAGGGGTGACCACCGCACAGTCCATGTGGAGACAAAATCATGTTTTCACATTGAGAATATCCTCCATCGTGTTGTGTCTGTGCTAAAGGAGTTGGATTTCAAACAGATTTAGCAACTTAAGACTAGGCATTAACTTGGGCAGCATGGTAACACAGTGGTTAGCACTGGTGCCTCACAGCGCCGGGTTCAATTCCCGACTTAGGTCACAGTCTGTGCGGAGACTGCATGTTCTCCCCATGTCTGCTTGGGCTTCCTCCGGGTGCTCTGGTTTCCTCCCACAGTCCGAAAGACGTGCTGGTTAGGTTAATTGGCCATGCTAAATTCTCCCTCAGTGTACCCAAACAGGCGCCAGAATGTGGCAACAAGGGGATTTTCACAGTAGCTTCATTGCAGTGTTAATGTAAGCCTACTTGTGATACTAATAAATCAACTTTTTAAAAATACTAATGAGGCACTGTGGGCCATCACCAGCAACAGAATTGTACTCAACCAAAAAGATGAGGGCAAAATACTTCAGATGCTGGAATCTGAAATAAAAACAGAAGATGCTGGAGAAACTCAGCAGATCTGACAGAGCTCTGACGAAAGGTCACCCTGACTCAAAACATTGGCTCTATTCCACAGGCGCTGTCAGACCTGCTGAGATTTTCCAGCATTTTCTGTTTTTGTTGTACTCAACCACAATCTGTGGTTGGCATGGCCTGGCATGGCCCACCATTATCACCAAGCCGGGGATCAACCCTGGATCAATGAAGAATGCAAGAGGACATGCCAGGAGCAACACCAGGCAAAACTAAAGATGAGGTGCCAACTTGGTGAAACTACCAAGCAGGACTACTTGTGTGCCTAACTGCTTAAGCAGCAAGTAGTAGACAAGAGTTAAGCAATTCCAAACCAATGGATCTGATCTAAGCTCTGCAGTCTTTTCACATCCTGTTGCGAATGATGGTGGACAATTAAACAACTCACTGGCGGAGAAGGTTCCACAAATATCCCCATCTTCAATGGTGGAGGAGCCCAGCACATCAGTGTGAAATATAAGCCAGAAGTGCCGAGTGGATGATCCATCTTGCAGAGGTCCCCATCATCACAGATGTCAGTCTTCAGCCAATTCGATTCACTCCATGTGATATCAAGAAATGGTCAAATGCAATGGATACTGCAAAGGCTATAGGCCCTGACAATATTCCAGCAACAGTACTGAAGACTTGTGCTCCAGAACTTGCCGCTCCCCTCGCCAAGCTCTTCCAGTATAGTTACAACACTGGCATCTACCCAACAATGTGGAAAAGTAGCCAGGTGTGTCAATATAAAAGCAGGACAAATCCAACCCAGCCAAGTATCACCCCATCAGTCTGCTCTTGATCAACAGTGAAGTGATGGAAAGGGTCATCAACAGCGCTCACTCAGCAATAACCTGCTCACTGATTCTCTAGTTTGGGTTTTGCGGTGGCCTCTCAGCTCCTGATCTCATTACAGCCTTGGTTCAAACATGGACAAAAGAACTGAATTCCAGAGGTGAGGTTAGAGTGACTGCCTTACATCAAGGCAGCATTTGACCGAGTGTGGCATCAAGGAGACTCAATTCCTGGACATCACTGTAGGAGTTCCTCAGGGTAGTGTCCTCGGCCAACCATTTTCAACTGCTTCACCAATAACCTTCCCTCCATCATAAGGTCAGAAGTTGTGATGTTCACTGGTGATTGTACAATGTTCAGTACCATTCGCAACTCCTCAGATACTGACACAATCTGTGTCCAAATGCATCAAGACCTGAACAATATTAAGGTTTGGGCTAATAAATGGCAAGTAACATTTGTGCCTCACAAGTACCAACTAACAAGAGAGAATCTAATCTTCACCCCTTGTCATTCAACGGGATTACCGTCGCTGAATTCCCCACTGACAACATCTTGGGGGCTTACCATTGACCAGAACTGAACCAACTGTATAGTGGTTAGCACTGCAGTGCCAGGGACCTGAGTTTGATTCCCGGCTAATGTCACTGTCTATGCAGAGCCTGCATGTCTCCCCGTGTCTGTGTGGGTTTCCTCCGGGTGCTCCGGTTTCCTCCCACAGTCTGAAAGACGTGCTGATTAGGTGCATTGGCCATGCTAAATTCTTCCTCAGTGTACCCAAACAGGCGCCAGAGTGTGGCAACTAGGGGATTTTCACAGTAACTTCATTGCAGTGTTAATGTGAACCTACTTGCGACACTAATAAATCAACTTTAAAACATTAAAACACTGTGGCTACAAGAGCAGTCATGATGTGGAGATGCCGGCATTGGACTGGGGTAAACACAGTAAGAAGTTTAACAACACCAGGTTAAAGTCCAACAGGTTTATTTGGTAGCAAAAGCCACACAAGCTTTCCGAAAGCTTGTGTGGCTTTTGCTACCAAATAAACCTGTTGGACTTTAACCTGGTGTTGTTAAACTTCTTGCTACAAGAGCAGGTCAGAGACTGCGAATTCAGCAGAGTAACTCACTTCCTGACGCCCCAAAGCCTGTCCACCACCTACAAGGTACAAATCAGGAGTGTGATAGAATACTCTCTACTTGTCTGGATGTAAAGCTCCAACAACACTCAAAAAGCTCAACACCATCCAGGACAAAGCAGCCTGCTTGATTGGCAGCCCATTGTGGCATTGGTATGCACCATCTAGAAGAACGCTAGCTGTAAGAAGACAGAGGGTGGTGGTTGATGGGAAATGTTCATCCTGGAGTTCAGTTACTAGTGGTGTACCGCAAGGATCTGTTTTGGGGCCATTGCTGTTTGTCATTTTTATCAATGACCTGGAAGAGGGCATAGAGGATGGGGTTAGTAAATTTGCAGATGACACTGAAATCGGTGGAGTTGTGGACAGTGTGGAAGGATGTTGCAGGTTACAGAGGGACATAGATAAGCTGCAGAGCTGGGCTCAGAGGTGGCAAATGGAGTTCAATGCGGAAAAGTGTGAGGTGATTCACTTTGGGAGGAGTAACAGGATTACAGAGTACTGGGCTAATGGTAAGATACTTGGTAGTGTGGATGAACAGAGAGATCTCGGTGTCCATGTGCATAGATCCCTGAAAGTTGGCACCCAGGTTGATAGGGTTGTTGAAAAGGTGTACGGAGTGTTAGCTTTTATTGGTAGAGGGATTGAGTTTCGGAGCCAGGAGGTCATGTTGCAGCTGTACAAAACTCTGGTGCGGCCGCACTTGAGAGTATTGCGTACAGTTCTGGTCGCCGCATTATAGGAAGGATGTGGATGCATTGGAAAGGGTGCAGAGGAGATTTACTAGGATGTTGCCTGATATGGTGGGAAGGTCTTATGAGGAAAGGCTGAGCGAATTGAGGTTGTTTTCGTTAGAGAGAAGAAGGTTAAGAGGTAACTTAATAGAGGCATACAATATGATCAGAGGATTAGACAAGGTGGATAGTGAGAGCCTTTTTCCTCAGATGGTGATAGCTAGCACGGGGGGACATAGCTTTAAATTGAGGGGTGATAGATATAGGACAGATGTCAGAGGTAGGTTCTTTACTCAGAGAGTAGTAAGGGTGTGGAATGCCCTGCCTGCAGCAGTAGTGGACTCGCCAACATTAAGGGCATTTAAATGGTCATTGGATAAACATATGGATGATATTGGAATAGTGTAGGTTAGATGGGCTTTAAGTTGGTTTCACTGGTTGGCGCAACATTGAGGGCCGAAGGGCCTGTACTGCGCTGTAATGTTCTATGTTCTATTGCGTGCTAAATTCTGACCCTCAGTCCTCCTATCACAGAGCTCTGTGCTCTCAAATTTCAGATCATAGAATCCTAGATTCATAGAATCCCTACAGTGCAGAGGGAAGCCATTCGGCCCATTGAGTCTGCACCAATCACAATCCCTATTCCCATAACCCCACGTATTTACCCTGCAAATCCCCTGACAACTAAGGGGCAATTTAGCACAGTCAATCAACCTAACCCGCACATGTTTGGATAGTGGGAGGAAACCAGAGCGCCCAGAGGAAACCCACACAGACACGGGGAGAATGTAGAAACTCCACACAGACAGTCACCTGAGGCCGGAATCGAACCCAGGTCCCTGGCGCTGTGAGGCAGCAGTGCTAACCACTGTGCCACCGTGCCACCCTGGTGCGGCTCCTGGTGAGAGATTGGGAGTTAGAAGCTCGAAAAATAATACCCCAAGTGAAATCTTTACAATTATACAGACCATGTCATTGAAACATAATCATTTTATGTTCAGACAACCTAAAACTAATCTGTACACGCACGGCACGCTGTGTTATTGCTACTCTTTTTATAATTGTTGAATAGATGCTGGCAGCTAAAACCTCAAATAAATATTCAGTAAAGTGTTATTCTGAAAACAAGGAAGCTCTTGTGAAGTTCTGAGAATGAACCAATAGCTGAAATCATCGAAAAATTTATTGCTTGATGTGTGAGCACTCTACAAATTTTATAAAACTATTTCTTGTCAAGTAAGAAGCACTCTCTGAGCATCTATGGAGCTGTGAGTCACCAACAGAAATTCTTAAGGACACAGAAGCTAAGAAAGTCTACGATTTGAGATGAGAAATGGAACTGCATGTTCCACGGGTTCTGAAATAGTGCAATCCCTATTGACTCCCAGCAAGGCCAGCGCTACGATACAAGGACCTCGACCAAGGACCCATTCCTCCTCCAGGAATTGATAGCAAATGCGAGCAGCTTATCTTGCCAAGTCAAGGAGTTGGAGTCAGAGTTAGCACAAAGGAAGGTGGTTATAGGAGGCAAATCACTTCAACCCCAGGACGTCACTGCAGGAGTTCCTCAGAGCAGTGCGTTAAGCCCAACTAACTGCTTCATCATTGACCTTCCTTCCATCGCAAGGTCCGAAGTGGGGATGTTCGCTGAGTGTTCAATACTATTTGTAAGTCCTCGAATGCTGAAGCAGTCCAGGGCCAGATGCAGCGGAGTTAACATTAATCTTGGGCTGATTTAGCAGAATGTAACATTAGTGCCAGACAAGTGTCAGGCAGTGATCATCCCCAACTAGAGAGGAGTGAACCATCTCCCTTTAACATTCAACGGCATCATCTTATTGAATTTCCCACCCGAAACATCCTAACCAGGAACTCCCAAATCCCAGGAAAGAATTACAAAATGGCTGAACGCTCAGTATTCAATCGCGCACTTTCCAACCAAGTCACATCGTGGGAACAAGTTGCAGGAACCCTGACGCACTGTCTCCTTTCTTTTACTTTTGGGGGTTTGGTCAACTCGTGTTCCTACTGTAGTTAAATCTAGAGGTCAAACTTGGGGCCTTTCCTGACACAGTGGCTCACTGGGACATTTGTAGCCACCCTCTGGGAGATTCACACTGTGCTTTTTACTGAACCACGGTACACTGAAATGAAATAATCAAAACATTTGAAGAGATTAGCTGGACAATTGGATTACACCCCATTTTCCTGGTTCTCTATCAGGGTGGCACGGTGGCACAGTGATTAGCACTGCTGCCTCACAGCGCCAGGGACCCAGGTTCAATTCCCAGCTTGGGTAACTGTCTGTGTGGAGTTTACACGTTCTCCCTGTATCTGCGTGGGTTTCTTCTGGGTGTTTTGGCTTCCTCCCACAGTCTGAGAGACGTGCTGGTTAAGTGCATTGACCGAGGTGCCTGACTGTGGCAACTAGGGGAATTTACAGTAACTTCATTGCAGCATTAATGTAAGCCTTGTGAATAATAAATAAATAAACTTTATAAACTTATAAACTTATTTGAGGAATTACAGTGATATTCATACGAAACGAGGCTCAACGTAGGGAGCAGGTCATCCATCCAGTTAGTTTATAGAATCATAGAATTTACAGTGCAGAAGGTGGCTATTCAACCCATCGAGCTTGCACCAACAATAATCCTACCTAGGCCCTATCCCCATAACCTCATGTATTTACCCTGCTAATACCCCTGATGCTAAGGGGCATTTTAGCATGGCCCATCAACCTAACCAGCACGTTTCTGGACTGTGGAAGGAAAATGGAGCACCCGGAGGAAACTCGCGCAGACATGGGGAGAACGTGCAAACTCTGCACAAACAGTGACCCGAGCTGGGAATGGAACCATGGTCCCTGGCACTGTGAGGCAGCAGTGCTAACCACCGTGTCACTGTGCCACCCTTGGACAGGGTGTTAACAGGCGGTCCTCATTTGCATACCAGCAGCTTGTTACAGCCACTTTGGCTGGCCGGCAGGAGTCAATGTCCTGTGTCACAAAGCCGAGTAGTTCTCAGGAGGGACTCATGATTGGCTATCCATATGGGCCCTGGAGGAGGCCTCTCCTGCTGTTTCCACCTCCCCCCCTCCTCCCAGTTCCTCTTGGTACTGGGGTGACCTGGTGAAAAATCCACACTGGATTTCTCCCTCAAACTCAGGAGACACCAGCAGAGCCTGACCCACACATTCGGGAAAAGGATCTTGCGGGTTTTTGGTGGGTGTCTTTCCTGCCTGCTTAGGTAAGCTGGTTAAAATCAGTGGGAAAAGAGCAAGATATCTGTGGTTAAGCCCGTGTGGTGTTAATTGTCCATTCTGCCGGGCGGGAAGAGTTATAATTGGCCCTTGACTTTGTCTACACTTCCCGCTACCTCAGAAAAGCAGCCAGCATACTGAAGGACCCCGCGCCACCCGGACATTCTCTCTTCCACCTTCTTCCGTCGGGAAAAAGATACTAAAATCTGAGACCGCGTACCAGCCGACTCAAGAGCAGCTTCTTCCCTGCTGTTGTCAGACTTTTGAACAGCCTTATCACATAGTAAACTGATCTTTCTCTACACCTTGGCTATAACTGTAACACTACATTCTGCACCCTCTCCTTTCCTTCTCCCCTATGTACACTGTGAACGGTATGTTTTACCTGTACAGCATGCAAGAAACAATACTTTTCACTATAAACCAATACATGTGACAATAAATCAAATCAATCAATCAAGAAAGAAAAGAGGGAAGGGGAGGAGAGAAGGAAGAAAGAAAGAAATCAGATGGAGAGAGAGAAGGAAAGGGAAGAGGATAATGCATAATGTGAGTTCTCCATTGCTCTGGCAGTACTTTCCACTCCTGTTTGCTTCATGTTCGCTCCCTCCCAATAATAAAGTGTGGATGGGGTATCGTGTGTGATAGGAGGCATGTGGATTGTTGCTGAATTATTCCAGCAAAAGATTCTTTCGGCCCTAAACCATCAACAATCGATCTCAGCTACAAATTCTGTGGAGTTGGCTTTGACTTTGTGTGAAAATGTTCAAGCACTGGAGGGAGGCAGCAGCCAGTTTACATCTCTCCCCACATCTACTCCCACTGACATCATCGGCAATTCACTGCGGCCCACCTTATCAGCACAGTCAGAATTACCCAAGATGCAAAGCATCGGCCTCTGCTGGCCACTCATAAAACTGGTGGCATTGGTCAGAGACATAAACATTGACAACAAAATGGAGGCCTGAATTTCTGCACCAACCCTTTGCTCATTGACTGAGATACAAAAATCCTGTTGTTGTAAGAGCTCCAAATCTTGCAAGATCTCTAAACTTGTCTACACATTTTCTCTACTGCACAAGCTGTGATAAGGAGACCATAAGAAAAAGAAACAGGAGTAGGCCACTTGGCGCCTCGAGCCTGCTCCACCATTCAATAGGATCATGGCTGATCCGTCACATTCCTCACGTCCACTTTCCTGCCCATTTCCGGTAACCCTTGATTCCCCTTACTGATCAAAAATCTATCTCAGCCTTAAATATACACAAGGATTCTGGCCAACATTAATCATTAACAGTAACATTCCCATGCTGCAGCCTGCTTCTTTTGTTTGGGTACGATCACTGTGCTCTGCGGAGCTGTGGTTTCCATTTGATTTGACCTATACAGTACTGAAAGGAAGAGGCTTCAGGGACAGTAACTCCAGTAGTAAGTGTCAAAGTCCTGACTCCGTGTTATGAATCCCTGTGCATCCTTTATTTAAGAGGCTAAACATTGGGGTGGAGAGGCAGAGAGCTGGAAAACTAGTGAAAGTCAAAAATAAAGATGTAATCATCCTACAAAAACAGCACACTGACTGACACACAATCCTAAATCACCTCATGTTTTATTATTGGTAAGGAGTGAACATGAAGCAAATAGGAGTGTAAAGTACTGCCAGAGCAACTCAACACTCACATTATCAACTTGCCTTCTCGTTTCCTCATCTCCCTCTCTCCCCATCTGGTCAGTTTTCTATCTCCCTCTATTCTCCCCTTCCCTTCTTTCTTCATCCCATCTCTCCTCATTCATTCTTCCTTTCTTCGCTGTCTTACTTTCCGCTCTCACTTTCTCTCCTCCTTTATGTCGCTGCTTTCTTCTGCCCCTCCTTCACTTTTCATTCCATCTCTCCTCTTTCCTTATGGTGTTTCTTTCTTCCTTTCTTCTTCCAGGTCAGCTTGAAGTGAGGGTGGATGATTTGAAGTGGACACTGTTTGGTTTTATTGTGCTTGACGCGCTCAGCCACCGTTATTGTACCCAGCACTCTTAGTAAAACAAAAACCACAGCCGACAGAGCATACAGCTGCTCAGTGCTGTTCCTGCACTGGAACTTCCTGCTCTGCTCTTCCATCAACTGATGAGTAAAGTCCTTTTGACGCACCAACAACCCAGACAACTGATAGCTGCCCCGCCCTCTCAAGCTGATCTCCCTCCTAACAGGAAAGATGGTGCTGAATGGTTATGAAAGACCAAAAGAGCCACAACATCCCACAGAAGGTCTTATGTCCCAGTTTCCTCTACTCATACAGCCTGCGACTCATGTTCAGTGGAATATTCGGGTGTCACATAATGCCCTAAGACTAAGAGTGTGCAAGCTACTTTACCCCAAGTCGAGGGGAGGGGGAATCATAGGAACCCTACAGTGTAGAAGGAGGCCACTTGGCCCATCGAGTCTGCACGGACCACAATCCCATCCAGGCCCTATCCCCATAACCTCACTTATCCACCCTGCTAGTCCCCCTGACACTAAGGGGCAATTTAGCATGGCCAATCCACCTAACCTGCAAATCTTTCGGACTGTGGGAGTAAATTAGAATACCCGGAGGAAATCTACACAGACACGGGGAGAATGTGCAATCCGGATTTGAACCGGGTCCCTGGCAATGTGAGGCAGCAGTGCTAACCACTGCGCCAACGTGCCGCCCGGGGTGGGGTGAGGATGAGTCATAGAGTCATACGTAGATAGAGCCACAGAGATATACAGCACGGAAACAGGCCCTTTGGCCCAATTCGTCCATGCCGACCATGGGTGTGCTGATGAAACATAGACAAGCTAGATGGTCTGCTTCAGAGCAGAGTTCCAATGGGAGGGGCTTTCAGATCCCCCTTCATATCCATCTCAGCCCCGACTCACTTCCACAGGAGGACAACACTTTCCTGAAGGTGGACACTGAAGGTTTATCCGAATCACACTGTGAAGAGTGGCAATTGTCCTCTTAGCAAGTTAATTAAAAAATTCAGGACACAATTTGGAGAGGTATAATATGATTAAGAATAGTCAGCATGGCTTTGTCAAAGGCAGATCATGCCTTACGAGCCTGATTGAATTTTTTGAGGATGTGACTAAACACATTGATGAAGGAAGAGCAGTAGATGTAGTATATATGGACTTCAGCAAGGCATTTGGTAAGGTGCCCCATGCAAGGCTTATTGAGAAAGTGAGGGGGCATGGGATCCAAGGGGACATTGCTTTGTGGATCCAGAACTGGCTTGCCCACAGAAGGCAAAGAGGGGTTATAGATGGGTCATATTCTGCATGGAGGTCGGTCACCAGTGGAGTGCACCAGGGATCTGTTCTGGGACCCTTACTCTTTGTGATTTTTATAAATGACCTGGATGAGGAAGTGGAGGGATGGGTTGGTAAGTTTGCTGATGACACAAAGGTTGGAGGTGTTGTGGATAGTGTGGAGGGATGTCAGAAGTTGCAGCGAGACATTGATAGGATGCAAGACTGGGCGGAGAAGTGGCAGATGGAGTTCAACCCAGATAAGTGTGAGGTGGTTCATTTTGGCAGGTCAAATAGGATGGCGGAATATAATATTAATGGTAGGACTCTTGGCAGAGTGGAAGTTCAGAAGGATCTTGGGGTCCGAGTTCATAGGACGCTCAAAGCAGCTGTGCAGGTTGAGGCTGTGGTTAAGAAGGCGTATGGTGTACTGGCCTTCATCAATCGAGGAATTGAGTTTAGGAGTCATGAGATAATGTTGCAGCTGTATAAGACCCTGGTCAGACCACACTTGGAGTACTGTGCTCAGTTCTGGTCGCCTCATTACAGGAAGGATGTGGAAGCCATAGAAAGGGTGCAGAGGAGATTTACAAGGATGTTGCCTGGGTTGGGGAGCATGCCTTATGAGGATAGGTTGAGTGAGCTCAGCCTTTTCTCCTTGGAGAGACGAAGGATGAGGGGTGACCTGATAGAGGTGTATAAGATGTTGAGAGGTACTGATCGAGTGGATAGTCAGAGGCTTTTTCCCAGGGCTGAAATGGTTGCCACAAGAGGACACAGGTTTAAGGTGCTGGGGAGTAGGTACAGAGGAGATGTCAGGGGTAAGTTTTTCACTCAGAGGGTGGTGGGTGCGAGGAATGGGCTGCCAGCAACGGTGGTGGAGGCGGATTCGATAGGGTCTTTTAAGAGACTTTTAGATAAGTACATGGAACTTAGTAAGATAGACGGTTATAGGTAAGCCTAGTAATCACTAAGGTAGGACATGTTCAGCACAACTTTGTGGGCTGAAGGGCCTGTATTGGGCTGTAGTTTTTCTATGTTTCTATGTTTCTAATTTTGTCATTTTAGCTTCTTTGACAAGTAAATGGGTGGGTGATTTTTAAAATTCTTTCACAAGATGTGGTCATCGCTGGCTGGGTCAGCATTTATTGCCCATCAAATTGCTCTTCAGAAGGTGGTAGTGAGCTGCCTTCTTGAACCGGTGTAGGTACACCCACACTGCTGTTAGGGAGGGAGTTCCAGGATTTTGACCCAGTGACAGTAAAGGAATGGTGATATATTTCCAAATCAGGATGGTGAGTGGGTTGAAGGGGTTCCAAGTGATGGTGTTCCCAGGAATCTGCTGCCCTTGTCCTTCTAGATGGTAGTGGTCATGGGTTTGGAAGTTGCTGCCTAAGGAACCTTGGTGAATTCCTGCAGTGCATCTTGGAGGTGGTGCACATGGCTGCCATTGTGTGTCGGTGGTGGAGGGAATGAATGTTTGTGGATAGGGTACCAATCAAGTGGGCTGCTTTGTCCTGGATGGTGTTGAGCTTTTTGAGGTTGTTGGAGCCACACTCATCCAGGCAAATGGAGAGTATTCCATTACACTCCTGACTTGTGCCTTGTAGATGGTGGACAGGCTTTGGGGAGTCAGGAGATGAATTACCCACTGCAGGATTCCTAGCCTCTGACCTGCTCTGGTAGCCACAGTATTTATATGGCTGGTCCAGTTCAGTTTCTGGTCAATGCTAATCCCAGGATGTTGATAGTGGGGGATTCAGCGATGGTAATGCCATTGAATGTCAAGAGGTAATGGTTTGATCCTCTCTTGTTGAAGATGGCCATTGCCTGGCACTTGTGTGGTGTGAATGTTACTTGCCACTTCCTTGCTCAAGCCTGGATATTGTCCACGTTCTGCTGCATTTAGACATGGACTGCCTCAGTATCTGAGGAGTCGTGAATGGTGCTGAACATTGAGAACATTCCCACTTCTGACCTTATGATGGAGGGAAAAATAGTAGCTTGCACGACGGGAAATTATGGACACAGACTCCCACCTGTGTTCATGGTTATGGAACCTTCCGGAGAACAGCACACAGGCACAAGGCTGTTTGGAACTGCAGACCTTGATGAATTGATTTTTTAAATGCTCACACAGAGCTCTCCGACGGTGATGAGAGATGGGGCAGGAAATGTTACAGCCCACCCTGACTGGCACCTTGTGCGAATTGGTTACAAGTTGTTCCCCACATTGCCGTGTCCAATGCTGCAGATCAGAATCGATACAGTGCGAAGGGGCTGGCGTGTGGCAGTTTAAGCAGTGTGAATGGTCCGTTTCTGTGCTAGAAACTCGACGTAACTCGATGATGTTCACACTGTGCGTCTGCCAAGAGCTGAGGAAATGAAATCCTTGCCAGCTTCTCTCTTCTGTCACTCTGCCAAGAAGCAGCACAACATTCCAAAATATTCTAGCCCAGCAATACTGTGAGAACTGGGCTTCACCCCAGATCAGAGAGATGGAGGGATTGCCTCAACTGCCTGTGGATGAGACAACTTTACAAGACCTGGGCCCAAAGAAGAAAATTACCCAGAATGATTGACAAACGGATATTAGATTAACAATCTGACTTGGATACAAATGGAATGGTCGGCCATTTTCTGAAAGATCACAAAGATGGCGGGGGATAGAGAGAAATATTGCAATAGCCACCAATGAATTAAAGCATGATCTACCACTGTTATAAGCAGGGTGTATTGTTTGAGTGAGATTCAAGGCCTTAACCCTTTACTTGGCCCATGCTGTATGTGAACTGACAATGCCTGATGCCAGTCTAATTCCTGATGCATGTAATTGACAAGGCTTCGACTGGGAACACAGGGCAGGATGTAGTGCCCTCTCACCTTGTGGGTTTGGTGGTAGGTGGGCATTTAATCTGGCGGGTGGAGACTACCCCATCATTAAGTCCATAGCAGAAAGCCAATGAATGGCATTCCCACCCCGCTGCCAATTGAGGCCTGTGGTCAATTAATGCCCACTTAAGGGTTTTACTCCACTGCCCCTGGTACTAGCCTAGTGGTGGGCAGGGAACATGACAAGCAAACACTCATGTAGACTTGCATGCTCTCTGTGGTGGGGTGGGGGATGGGGGGGGTGCACCCCTCATTCAAAGGCACGCAGTGCCTGATTGAAGGGCCCAGCCCAGGGAAGAGGAGCAAACACTGAAAACCACCCATCCCCCTTTCCTTTGCTGCTGATCCCACTCTCCCCCTCCCACCGCCCCCAACCCACAACCCACCACCTCGCTTCCTGCCATAATCACCCATGGCCTGGGATCCAGCCATGATCCTGGACCTCAGGCAGGTGTCATTCCGGCAGCAGTCACTGCCTCCTCGGTAGCGCTGCCTCTGATTGGCCAGCAGCTCTCAGTGGATGGGACCTTCTATTCCCTGGGTTTCTTGATCCCTGGTGAGGGCCCCAGTTGGCCTGACACTTGTCCCAATGGAAACAGATGCAGCGAGCCTGCCTGGATAGAGACAACACACAGTTCTTGCCGGTTCTCCAACCCAGACCCCTGACACCTCCACAGGATTCTGGCCACATACTCAGAAATTCAGCCTTTGGATATACAAGAGTGGAAAGTCCTCTGTCCTCTCGCATGTATATTTCTGTGCAAAAAACTAGTAAAGTAACCAGATTCTAATCTATATTTGCAGACACTTTTTGAATCAATGTGTATGACGATGTGATGAAAACCGTTACTAAAAATGTTTCGTCCTCCAGTTCTATAATTTTCTGAGATCACTGCTGCTGCCAATTATGGCCTCTTGCTTATCCCCAACTTTAATTGGCACCTGTGCATTCAGCCCTAATCCCATCGGTGCAGGCTCGATGGGCCAAAGAGCCTTTTCTGCACTGTATGACTCTATAACTCCTTAAACCTCTCCGTTTCTTTCTACTCCTTTGAGACACTCCTTAAAGCCTACAAAGCTTTTGGCCCTCTGGGCTAATCATAGAATCATAGAGTCCCTACAGTGCAGAAGGAGGCCATTTGGCCCATCAAGTCTGCACTGTCTCTCCAACAGAGCATCCCACCCAGGCCCTATCCCCGTAGCCCCACATATTTTTTCCGCTATTTCCCCTAACCTATACATTGTGGGACACTAAGGGGTCAGTCCACCTAACCTATCCCACTCTGTGGCCCGGTGTTAACTTTAGTTTGAATATACACCTGGGAAACATTGTGGGATGTTTTACTACATTAAAGATGCTATATAAACACACGTTGTTGTTGTATAACTTCTTGCGGGTGAAGTTTCCCAACCGAAAAATATCACAAACAGCCATGTGGACAGACCCGAAGTATTTTCTTGCAGATGTTCAAGCATTTGAGGCAAGAGTAGAGGGAGCCAGGCTAAAATCAAGCGATGCTGGGTTCCCATTCCCCAACACTGGCATCACTTACCGTGACTTGCAAACCTGAGAGTTCTGAGATATTTTAGAGTCAATTGTGTCAATAGTTTTCCATCATAAAGCCCTCTGACAATTATTGTGTGCAGGTACTTGTGTAAAAGGCAGGGGTGTTTTTCACACCATATTTTTCAACAAAAATTAGGGGATTGACTTATACAGGAGTAATATTTTTGAAGGGTTGAAATCTGTGTGTGCTGGAGGGACAACTGGTAACATGAAAAATATTTACCAATTACTGATACAATGCCTTCTGTAGGCTAAGCAGCAGTAGCTGTAATCTAGATTCTGTCTTGGATACAATGAGGGTAAAACCACATTCCATCGCCATATTCCATTTCAAATCTGCAAATAAAGATTTACCTCATGCTTTAATTTCTGTTCGTCACAGTGCCATCCTTTCTCAAAGTCTTGCTACCTAACCTTTAACAATGGTACATCAGCTGATGGCAGAATTAGCAGGTCTGGACCTGTTCCTGCCAACGCTGCAATATGGAGTGTGGTACCAGAGGATATTGTGATTCAAGTGGAGGTAATCTAATAGCGCTGACAGAATGACTATAACAACTGCAAATTACAATTACTGGTAGTAACTTGGTGCTTACACTAATTTGATGTAGCGTTAGACATCAAAAAATATCCAAAAAAACACATTGGGCAGGATTTTATGGCCTCACTCAGCCGAAACTGTAAAATCCTGCCCAACGTCAATGGACCTTCCCATTGTCTGTCCCTCGCCCGCTCCGATTCCCCTGGCGGGTGGGGTGATAAAATTCCAGCCATTCTTCTACCACTCCTTAAAATCCAGAGTCAACTTCTATACAGGATGTATAAAAAGTGTAGGATTCTTTAGCCAGTCAGGGGCCGGCTTTTACACAAGACTGACTATTATTAGAGGACTGGACAATAATGAAGATTTTTAAACTACACACACTGCTATTCTATATTATTTTTTGGAAAGAGTTCGACTCTGGTGCTGGATAAGTAAAGCTCCATTGATGCATTTTAGAAAAGTGTTGTTTGTTGTCTGCTAACTGATGTGGAGTGAAACAAAACACAGACTATAATGGATGTTTGAACGCGAGGATAAACTGGGTTTGTTTTCAGCTGATTTACTGTCGCTTGGTAAGGGTGTGGGGCGTCTGTTCGATGACTCATACCAAGACCCAGAAACATGTCATGCTGCAGCCTGCAAAATGGATCAGGAAAGAAGTACAGCAGAAATAACTGGCAGTGACATTCTAGTACAAATTGGCGCGCTCCTATCAAAGCTCTTTCCCTGTCATTCGAATGGCGACTTTAGCCCTTTACTTCATGATTGGTGATATAATTAAACTGGGCAAGAAATACTGCCTCCACTGGATACCTGAACTGTGATATTACCAACTATTTTTGACACTGTTTTGAACTCCAAGGCCACAGTTACTGTACTTTTTGTAGGTCTGGATTAGTTCAGTCACAAACTTACTGGTTCTCCATTACAATTCAGAACAGCTGCACATCCAGCCTTAACTCCGGAGTTAACAGCTGCTGTAAATAAAGTATAAGTGTCCTCTCACTAATATCCATGGGTCTGAAAGGCCCAGTCTGCTAAGGGGGAAAGTAACTGGCATCTGACCTTGCAAAGGGTTCTTCGAAGGGGCAATTTTTCTGGCTTTTACCAAGGTTCATGAAATTATATAATCAAATTAACTGTGGATTTGAGGTCATTGAGGATCCCATAACCATTTTTTATCATTCTTTTGTGGGATGTGGGTGTCGTTGGCTAGTTCAAATGCAACAAGTTCGGGACAATATCCAGGCTTGGGCTGACAAGTGGCAAATAACATTTGCGCCACACAAATGCCAGGCAATGACTATCACCAATAAGAGACACTCTAACCACTGCCCCTTGACATTCAATGGTGTTACCATCACTGAATCCCCTACTGTCAACATCCTTGGGGTTACCATTGACCAGAAACACAACTGGACTCACCACATAAACACAGTGGCTACAAGAGCAGGTCAGGGGCTCGGAATACTGCGGCGAGTAACTCACCTCCTGACTCCCCAAAGCCTATCCAAAATCTACAAGACGCAAGTCAGGAGTGTGATGGAATACTCTCCACTTACCTGGATGGGTGCAGCTCCAACAACACTCAAGAAGCTTGACAACATCCAGGATAAAGCAGCCTGTTTGATTGGCACCACATCTTCAAACATTCAATCCCTCCACCACCGACACTCAGTAGCAGCAGTGTGTACTATCTACAAGATGCACTGCAGCAATTCACCAAAGATCCTTAGACTACACCTTCCAAACCCACGACTACTTTCATCTAGAAGGACAAGGGCAGCAGATACACGGGAACACCACCACCTGCAAGTTCCTGTCCCAAGTCACTCACCATCCTGACTTTGATTTGATTTGATTTATTATTGTCACATGTATTAACATACAGTGAAAAGTATTGTTTCTTGTGCACTATACAGACAAAGCATACCGTTCATAGAGAAGGAAATGAGAGACTGCAGAATGTAGTATTACAGTCATAGCTAGGGTGTGGAGAAAGATCAACTTAATGCAAGGAAAGTCCATTCAAAAGTTTGACGGCAGCAGGGAAGAAGCTGTTCTTGAGTCGGTTAGTAGGTGACGTCAGACTTTTTCCCAATGGAAGAAGGTGGAAGAGAGAATGTCCGGGACTTGGAAATATACCGCCGTTCCTTCGCAGTCACTGGATCAAAATCTTGCAATTCCCTCCCTAACGGCATTGTGGGTCAACCCATAGCACATGGTCTGCAGTCGTTCAAGGCAGCTCACCACCACCTTCTCAAGGGCAACTAGGGATGGGCAATAAATGCTGGCCAGCGACACCCACGTCCCACGAATGAATAAAACAAATTATTGCCTGTCCTTGAGTGCCCTCGAGAAGATGTTGATTGGAGCTACAGCCATCTGGGCAAGTTGACAGCATTCCATCACATTCCTGACGTTTGCCTTGTAGATGGTGGACAGGCTTTTGGGGAGCCAAGAGGTGAGTTACTCACCACAGAATTCGCAGCCTCTTACCTGCTCTTGTAAGAACATAAGAACATAAGAAATAGGAGCAGGGGTAGGCCATCTAGCCCCTCAAGCCTGCCCCGCCATTCAATAAGATCATGGCTGATCTGACGTGGATCAGTACCACTTACCCGCCTGATCCCCATAACCCTTAATTCCCTTACCGATCAGGAATCCATCCATCCGCGCTTTAAACATATTCAGCGAGGTAGCCTCCACCACCTCAGTGGGCAGAGAATTCCAGAGATTCACCACCCTCTGGGAGAAGAAGTTCCTCCTCAACTCTGTCTTAAACCGACCCCCCTTTATTTTGAGGCTGTGTCCTCTAGTTTTAACTTCCTTACTAAGTGGAAAGAATCTCTCCGCCTCCACCCTATCCAGCCCCCGCATTATCCTATAAGTCTCCATAAGATCCCCCCTCATCCTTCTAAACTCCAACGAGTACAAACCCAATCTCCTCAGCCTCTCCTCATCATCCAAACCCCTCATCTCCGGTATCAACCTGGTGAACCTTCTCTGCACTCCCTCCAATGCCAATATATCCTTCCTCATATAAGGGGACCAATACTGCACACAGTATTCCAGCTGTGGCCTCACCAATGCCCTGTACAGGTGCATCAAGACATCCCTGCTTTTATATTCTATCCCCTTCGCAATATAGGCCAACATCCCATTTGCCTTCTTGATCACCTGTTGTACCTGCAGACTGGGCTTTTGCGTCTCATGCACAAGGACCCCCAGGTCCCTTTGCACGGTAGCATGTTTTAATTTGTTTCCATTGAGATAGTAATCCCATTTGTTATTATTTCCTCCAAAGTGTATAACCTCGCATTTCTCAACGTTATACTCCATTTGCCATATCCTCGCCCACTCACTCAGCCTGTCCAAATCTCTCTGCAGATCTTCTCCGTCCTCCACACGATTCACTTTTCCACTTATCTTTGTGTCGTCTGCAAACTTCGTTACCCTACACTCCGTCCCCTCCTCCAGATCATCTATATAAATGGTAAATAGTTGCGGCCCGAGTACCGATCCCTGCGGCACGCCACTAGTTACCTTCCTCCAACCGGAAAAACACCCATTTATTCCGACTCTTTGCTTCCTGTCGGATAGCCAGTCCCCAATCCACTTTAACACACTACCCCCAACTCCGTGTGCCCTAATCCTCTTCAGTAGCCTTTTATGGGGCATCTTGTAGCCACAGTATTTCCAGGATGATGATGGCCCAGTGGTATTATCGGTAGACTATTAATCCAGAAACTCAACTAATGTTCTGGGGACCTAGGTTCAAATCCTGCCACAGCGGATGGTGGAATTCCATAAAAAATATCTGGAATTAAAAATCTACTGATGACCAGGAAACCATTGTCGATGTCGGAAAAGCCCATCTGGTTCACTACTGTCCTTTAGGAGAGGAAATCTGCTGTCCTTACCTGGTTTGGCCTACATGTGACTCCAGAGCCACAGCAATATGGTTGACACCCCTCGGGCAACTGGGGATGAGCAATAATTGCTGGCCAGCCAGCGATGCCCATGTCCCACGAATGAATATTAAAAAATTTATATAGTTGGTCCAGTTCAGTTTCTGGTCAATGGGAGCCCCTAGGATATTGATAGTAAAGGATTCAGCAATGTAATTGAATGTCAAGGGGCGATGGTTAGATTCTCATTTGTTGGAGATGGTCATTGCCTGCATTATTGTGATGCAAATGTTAATTTATTAGGTGAAGTTTGAATGTTGTCCATTCTTTCTTCATTTGTCCATGGTCTGCTCGAGTATCGGAGGAGTCGCGAATGGTGCTGAATGCAAGCTTTGGCGAACATCCCCACTTCTGATCTTATGATGGGAGAAAGGTCATTAATGAAGCAGCGGAGGATGGTTGGGCCTAGGACACTACCCTGAGGGACATCTACAGTGATTTCCTTGGATTGAGGTGATTGACCTCCAAGAATCGCAAACATGGGCGGCACGGTGACACAGTGGTTAGCACGGCTGCCTCACAGTGCCAGGAACCCGGCTTCGACTCCCAGCTTGGGTCACTGCCTGTGTGGAGTTTGCACGTTCTTCCCGCGTCTGCGTGGGTTTCCTCCGGGTGCTCCGATTTCCTCCCACAGTCCAAAGATGTGCAGGTTAGGTTGATTGGCCATGCTAAATTGTCCCTTAGTGTCAGCGGGACTAGCGAGGGTAAATGCATTGGGTTATAGGGATATGCCCTGGGTGGGATTGTGGTCAGTGCAGACTCGATGGGCCAAATGACCTCCTTCTGCACTGTAGGATTCTATGCTTGTATCTTCCTTTGTGTCAGGCATGACTCCAACAGAGGAGAGTTTTCCCTGATTCCCACCGACCCGAGTTTGGCTAAAGCTCCTTGATGTCACTCAGTCAAATGCTGCCTTTATTTTAAAGACAATCATTCTCACGTCACCCCTATAGTTCAGCTCCTTTATCCATGTTTGAATCAAAGCTGCAAGTAAGTCAGGATTCAAGTGGCCTTCACGGAACCCCAGCCAAGTGTCAGTGAGCAGGTTGTTGCTGAGTGAGTGCCGCTTGAAAGCACTGTTAATGTCCTCTTCGATCACTTTACTGATGATCAAGAGTAGTCTGATGGAGCAGTAATTAGCCGGATTGGATTTGTTCTGTTTCTTGTGGACAGGACATACCCAGTCAATTTTCTATATCATCTGATGGACGCCTATGCTGTTGCTGTGCTGGTTCAGCTTGGCTTCGGGGCATGGCTAATTCTGGAGCATGAGTGTTCAATACTCACAGGCAGGATGTTGTCAGAGGCCATAGGCTTTGCCGTATCTACTGCTTTCATGTTTCTCATGATATCAGACTCAAATTCGCTGAAGACTGACGTCTGTGATGCTGGGGACCTCAAGAGGAGGACAAGATGAGTCATCCACCCAGATACTTCTGGCTGAAGTATTGGAAAAGGATTCCTGCCAAAGGAGCAGGAATACGAGGCCAGAAAATTCAAACATGGAAAAATAAAGAGGGAATTTTACCATCTATACTCCCTTTAAAAACACAAGCCTCATCTTAATGACCTCATTTCAAGAGGATTCTTAACATCAAGTACTCAGGGAGGCTTACACATAGATCTTTTGCTTTTATTTTGTACATCATCATGATATATTTTCTTGGTTGAGAAACAGATGCAAACAATAGTGTCACTAATATGCCAGCTGTGGCCCTTCTAACTTTTTATCAACTCTTTTTTTCAGCAAGACATTAAGAGTTGAGTCTCACTAGATAAACATCTTTTAAATATCTGTTTTGAAAAATACAATTGCTTAACTTGACTGATAAATAGATGACCTCCAATATGGAGTTTCATTGTGTCTTTTTCACAAGATTAGTGATATTACTGGGAATTTCACAGGACTCGGTGCACTGGGAAGGGTTTAAAGAGGGACACCATGGAAGTTCTTAGACAGGAAGTTGTGCTATGTGACCCGCAGAGCCCACTTGTTCTGGTCAGTGGGAGGAGAGGTGGCCAGGTTTTATAATACTGAGTGATATGTTCAATGTTGATTGGATCATTCACGTGATTGATGAGGGAAGATAAGGGAGAATTAACAACTGATGATGACTTGAAATGAGTAGGGTTTTTCCCCTTTGAGGGGTGCTGCGTCTATACAACAGCCTCTCAGCTAAATCACTGTGTGATATGTTGTCCCAATACCTTTAAAAATAGCTGGAAAGCTCCCAATTTATCACAAGAGCTTGTTGTAAGAAATAATTAGATACTGTATGGCACATAATCGTTTCTGAGTTTGGGAATGCCATACCAAGGAAGGCAACCAGTCACCATTTCTTGGTGCTCATCACTGGCCAAATGATCTTCAAGTATCTGCTGGAGTTTCGACGAGAAAGAGGCGACTTGATGGAAACATACAAGGTCCTGAGGGGTCTTGACAGGGTGGATATGGAGAGGATGTTTCCTCTTGTGGGAGAATCTAGAACCAGGGGTCACTGTTTAAAATAAGGGGTGGCCTACTTAAAAGCTTTTTTCTCTGAGGGTCATGAGTCTCTGGAACTCTCTCCCTGAAAAGGCAGTGGAAGCAGGGGTCCTTCAATATTTTTAAGGCAGAAGTGGGAAGATTCTCGGTAAGATAGGGGGTGATAGGTTATAGGAGATGGGTGGGATGCAGATTTGAGGTTACTATTAGATCAGCCAAGATGTAATTAAGTGGTGAGCATTCTCGAGGGGCCGAATGGCCTACTCCTGCTCCTTGTCCATACGCAAGTGAATAATACAGAGCTACGGTAGCCAGGCGTTCTGAAGTTTTAAATAGCTTTTTGTAGTTAAGCTGCCAATAATTAAGTTTTATTAACTTTTCTGAATGAAAGTCGAGGAGTCAGGACAAAAAAATGCAATCTCATTCCATACTTCAGGAACATAGGAACAGGAATAAGCCTTTCCCAATCCTCGCAATTCAATAAGATCATGGTTGATCTTAACTCTATTTAACAATTGTAGATCCATATCGCTAGATACTCTTACCTCATTTATATCTATCGATCTCAGTCTTCAACTCCAATTATCGCCCACCAACCACAACCTGTTCCAGATTTTTCCATCCTTGTGTATAAAAATAACGCTCCGATTTCCCGCCTGATTGGCCGAGCTATAATTTAACATTAGAGCCCTCTAATTTTCTCCATCAGAGGAAAGAATTTGTCTGTGTTTACCCTAGCAAATGCTTTTAACATTTTAAACACCGTGATTAGATCACCCCTCAATATTCAACTGAGAACGTGACTCACCACAACATGGAATAATTGAGACCATTACTGGAAATGAATTTAAAGGGAAGTTCGATAAGAACATGAGAGAGAAAGGAATAGTAGGAATTAGAGCTGGGGTGAGATGAGGCAAGGTGGGAGGAGACGGATGTGGGACAGAAGCGTTGGCACAAACCAGTTGGGCCAAATGGCCGTTTCTGTGCTGTCAATGCTACAAAATTCAATATAACTGGCCTGGACCTGACATTGTGAAGGAAATAAATAAACTGGAAAAACTGCAGCATTCTTGGGCCAGATTTTCACAGGCGGCAGAGAACTTTACAAATGGCAGCAGGACCCAGCTGCAGAGAGCCTACCCCCCATTTCTGGCTAATACATTTTTCACAGATATGGGGAAGGGAAAAGAGCATGGAATACACAAGCACAAAACACAAATCCGCTGGACTGTCTGAAAATAGTGCTGAGCTTAAACTATTTAAAATACGGCTCTTTTCTTCCAACTATGTAAGAGTAAACCTCCCCTGGCATTGCTCACGGGTATAAGCCGGAAGCACAGTGTCCTTACTCACACCCAATCCCATTTTCCCTAACACCCCTGTCTTCCCTGACTGACACTGGTGCCTGGTTTAGCAATCCCTCAATTTTAAAATTCATGCCTTTGTCTTGAAGTTACCAAGGCCTCGCTCTGTCCCATCTGTCTAGTCTCCTCCAGCCTCGCTACCCTCCACGATATCTGCGCTCCACCAATTCTGGATTCCTGGACATCCTCAATTTTTATTGCTTCACCATTGATGGCCATGCCTTCAACTGCCCTGATCCCATGTCCTGGAATTCCCTCTCTAAACCTCTCTACCTCCTTCACGAGTGTCCTTAAAGCCTGCCTCCCTGTCCAAGCCATTGGGCCCCTGCTCTAGGATTGCCTTCTGAAGCTCAGGATCAGATTTTATTTCATAATGCCCCTGTGGGGAATTTTGTGGCCTTACGCTATTTTATTACATGCCATTGTAGTCACTTTTTTTTCTTCAGAAGTGTGATGCAGATTGTTGAATGTGACAAGAGCAGCGTGTTGGGTAGGAAACGCAAGCCAGGTGATTTTAATGACTTGCTGGCTCTTCTTGCCGGGGCTGTTCTAAAGAGGGAAAGTTGGGAACAGGTGCAGTCATTTCCGTACTGTCTTTAGAGACTGCCCTTGGTGACAAAGTGGCATTTGATCGAGTGTGGCATCAAGTCAGGATGGTGAGTGACTTGGAGGGGAACATCCAGGTGGTGGTGTTCCCAGGTATCTGGGAAGCATGGTAAAGGGCAGCATGGTGGCACAGCTGTCAGCACTGTTGCCTCACAGTGCCAGGGACCCAGGTTCAATTCCAGTCACGGGTCACTGTCTGTGTGGAGTTTGCACGTTCTCCCCATGCCGGCTTGGGTTTCCACCAGATGCTCTGGTTTCCTCCCACAGTCCAAAGATGTGCGGGTTCGGTTGATTGGCCATGCTAAGCTGCCCCTTAGTGTCAATGGGATTAGCAGGGTAAATACGTGAGGTTACGGGGATAGGGCCTGGTTGGGATTATTGTTGGTGCAGGCTCGATGGGTCGAATGGCTTCCTTCTGCACTGTAGGGATTCTATCTGCTGCTCTTGTCCTTTCAAATGTAGTGGTCATGGGCTTGGAAGGTGTTGTCTAACTGGTATGTTGCTGCAGTGCATCTTGTAGATGGTACACACGGCTGCCACTGTGCGTCAGCGGTCGAGGGATTGAATATTTGTGGAAGGGGTAGCAATCAAGTGGGCTGCTTTGTCCTGGATGGGGTTGAGCTTCTTGAGTGTTGTTGGAGCTGCACCCATCCACGCAAGTGAATGGTATTCCATCACACTCCTGACTTGGGCCTTGTAGAATTGAATACCTACAGTGCAGAAGGAGGCCATTTGGCCCATTGTGTCTGGACCAACCTGCTGGTAGAGCATCTCACTCAGGTCCTCACCATCCTGACTTGAAATATACCGCCTTCACTGTTTCTGGGTCAAAATCCTGGAACTCCCTCCCTAAGAGCACCTACAGCTCAGAGTCTGCAGCGGTTCAATAAGGCAGCTCACCATCATCTTCTCAAGGGCAACTAGAGATGGGCAATAGATGCTGGTCTAGCCAATGACATTCACATCTTGCAGGGTGGCAGGTGACAGCCACTCTGGCTTCCCAACTCTGCCCCAATTAAGTCCTTGGTCAGATGGTTATGGATGGTCTTCCTGTCTTGTCACCATTTGAGGCTCTTAAATGGGAAATTAATACCCCTTTAATTGCCTCACTGCGCTGTCACTGTTACTAATCTAATGCCAGGCAAGGGAAGCCTGAACAATAAATCCTGTCACATTTGCTTGTGAGCTTCTGGGATGGGTTGGGCCCTTGTTCAAAGGTGCTCAGAGCCCCGCCAGGTTCCTCGATCACTGGGGGCAAGAGAACCACTTCCCCACCCTTGCTGCTCATCTGCAATCCCTCTGCAACGTAATCCCATACCCCCCGCTCCCCCAAAATCCAACCCCACAATGACCCTCCTATCACCACTCCTCTGCCTCCCTTGCCTATTCTGGGCCTCGGTGCATGCATTACCAGCAGCAGCGATCGCCATTGAGTGACTCTGCTGAGCAAGAAGAGCTATCGGCCTCTAATTGGCCAGCAGCTCTCACTGGGAGGGACTTCTGCCCTCAGGGTCCTTAATCCTGGGGAAGGCCTGCCAGTTAGATGCAGTTTTCTGTCCTGTGCAAGTGGTCATGCTCAATGCATTCAACACAACTTTCCACAATTCTTTCTTGTCAACAGAAGCCCTCAACTCCCGAGTAAAATTTACCCCAAGCTCCTTAAATGGACGCTCAATGAGAATGTTATGACAGTTTCCCCAGTGGGTAAATGTAACACATTGTGTAGAGTGTGGCTCCTCAGGCCTACATTTTGACCAGAACAGAGGAAGGGTATGAATGGACCCAATGGGCCTGTGTGAGGAAGAGGAACTCCAGCCAGGTGCCCCGCCCAATGACTACCCAGCATCCTTTGCTGGAAAGCTTACACCTGCAGACATTGGCCGAAGATGGAAGACAACCCAAGATGTGAAAGCCACCATGGTTAAAGAGCTTGTTGGCACATAGGGCTTCCAACACAGAAACAGGCCATTTGGCCCAACTGGTCAATTATGCTCCACACAAGCCTTCTCCTATCCTACCTCATCAAATCCTGTCAGTATAGCAATAAATTCCACTAGCTGATGAATAGCAAAGTGACAATATCTGTAATAGCTCAGCAAGTGTCACTAACTGTGACAGAGAAGGGAGAATAACTGGTGTAGGGAAGAGGGGTTTGTAATACAAGGCCCCATAATAGGCAGCAAAAGGCTCTACAATTCATGTCATCTCTCTCTCTCAAGTGAAACTTTACGCAGTCAGTAGATAGTTGCTAACAACATTGCGAATTCCTGTATACCTCTGCAACCAATCAATTTCACAACATCTTTAAACACACAAAGAAATCAAATATGACCTAGTAATGCAAAATGCTACCTTCTTTCTAATTGGCGACACACAACACACAGTAGATTTAGGTGTGTACTAAATGAAGCAGGTCACACACACTTCACTCCATATACAAAGGAGCCTCTGGTTAACTGTGACTGGTAGTGAGCACCACTGTGTACACACAAAAACACCTCTGGATAAGTCGACTTTCCTGTGCCGGGACAGCGACGGTTCAGGAAAGCAAGAGAGAGCCACTGCGTCCTGACCAGTAACATCTTAGCAACCAGGATCTTTGTTTCATTATCCTCTTTATACAAAAAGCCCTTTCTCTCCATCAAGCTATTGGAAGTTTGAGTTAAAACAGTTTTCTATTAGTATCAGACGACCAGTTTTAATCACATAGTAAACTTGAAAGAAAGAAAGACGGACATTTAAATTACATTCCATGATCTGACCATCCCTAAGGATCTTAAAGCCAATTAGGTGCTTTTTTGAAGTGAATTTGCTCCTGTAGGAAAGGCGACAGCCAATTTACACAGAGCAAGCTCCCACAAACAGCAATGTCTTAGTAAGCAGATAACCTGTTTAATTGATGTTGGTTGTTATATAAATAATAGTTAGGCCACACTGGACAACCCCTGTGCCATTCTTCGAATACCGCCATAAGGATCTTTTGCACTGGCTGCAGAGAATGGACAGGACATCAGATTAACCTCTCATTTGAAACACCTCTGACAGTCCAGCACTTTATCATCACTGGAACTTGTGCTCAGGTCCCTGTGGTGAGGTTTGAACCCACAATCTTCAGACTCAGAAGTTACAGTGCTACCACTGAGCCATGGTATTAATTATGGGTGTTTTTTTAGAAGGTAGAGGATCAAGATAAGCATATAGATAGCAGCGACTGAGAACTGAGGTGTATGATTGGCAAAGGCCATAGAAATGGGATAAAGCATTTGGGAGGTTTGCAGGTGAAGAGGAACATTTTAGGGTATATATTCCTGTGAGAGTGGTAGATGGCGAGGGGTGAGTGGAAGGTGATAGTCGAATAGATACGGGCTGCAGATTGAGGAGTGGTATGGGAAGGCTGGTTAAGAGAGCATTAGGAAAAACAAATCTTTACTTAGTGAATGTGGGTCTAAGGGTGGCCATCTGATATTGCAGACAATGGAAATCTGGTGATCCAGACTTGGGCGGGTATGTGGTGAGCAACATTTCTACCATGCAGGAACAAGGCAATGATCATCTCCAGCAAGAGAGAGAAACTAATTATCTCCCCTTGATACTCAACAACTATCCCTCAATCCCCCACTATCAACACCTTGTACCATTGACTGGAAACTGAACTGGACCAGCCATATAAATACTGTGGCTACAACAGCAGGTCAGAGGTTGGGAATTCTGTGGAGAATAACTCACCTCCTGACTCCCCAAAGCCTGTCCAAAATCTATAAGGCCCAAGTCAGGAGTGTGATGGAATACTCTCCATTTGCCTGGATGAGTGCAAGTCCAAAAACGACTCAAGAAGCTCAACACCATCCAGGCCAAAGCAGTCCCGCTTGATTGGCACTCCTTTCAAAAACACCCACTCCCTCCACGACCAGCGCGCCAAATACAAGATACATCAGAGCAACTTGCAAAAGCTCCTTTAACATCACCATACAAACCCGTAACTTCTATCACCTGGAAGGACAAGGGGCAGCAGATGTATAGGAACACCACCTGTAAAGTTTCCCTCCAAGCCACACATCATCCGGACTTGGAAATATAGTTACTGTTCCTTCACTGCCGCTGGGTCAAAATCCTGGAACTCCCTCCCTCAGAGCACTGTGAATGTACCCACATCACAGGGACTGCAGCTATTCAAGGAGACAGATCACCACCACCTTACTGAGGGGCAGTTAGAGGTGGATAATAAATGCTGGCTTAGCCAATGATACCCACATATTATAAATGAACAAAATCAGATCGGATTTGGGTTTTAAAGCTCAGCACAAGACACTGCACATCTGCAGGTTCAGTCTGACTTACATCTGGGGAGGGAGATGGGCCTGAAATATGACACATTCTGAAAGAGCTGAAAAAAATGCCTTTAGTTCAGGTGATCAACGAAAGGTTCCAAATCATCCAGAACTTCACATCAGTCAGACCATAGTGAAATCATATAGAATCATATAGAAATCAGAGTGCAGGAGAGGCCATCTGTCCCATCGAGTCTGCACAACTCTCTGATGGAGTATCTTACCTAGGCCCTATCCCCTGCCCTATCCCGTACCCCCACACGTTTAATATCACTAATCCATCTAATCTACACATCTGTGGACAACTTAACATGGGGTAAAATACCCCAGTCCAACACCGGCATCTCCACATCAATTTAACATGGCCAATCCATCTAACCTACACATCTTTGGACTGTGGAGGAAATCAGAGCACCCAGAGGAAACCCAATGTGCAAACTTGGTATTTGCCGTCAATACCAAAGACAGGTATTGAACCCGGATCCCTGGAGCTGTGAGGCAGCAGTGCTGACCACTGTGCTGCCTAAGGGTGTTGCCTAATGGGTAGGGCATTCAGTGTACATAAGGAAATAAATCCTTAGATGATGTTGACAGATATGAATTCTTGGGCAGATTGAAGGTGACTATGGAGGACAAACTAGTTACAGGAGGCAAACTGACCACCTTGGGGCAAGAAGGAATTGAATTAGAAGAGGGCAGTGCCATGGAGGGGCAGCAACTCGGAGTTGCCATAGAAGAATGGCTGACTGCATTCAAACGTAATGAAGAGGAGAAGGAAGGATAACTACTTTGGACAACTTTGAAGGCAATGGGACCCATTCTTCAGCTGATTCTAATTTCAAAAGGAGGAAGCAGGGGTATGGGATCGTGTTCTATAGATCAAAGCCCTTCGGTTGACAAAATCGCTCATACTATACCAGCAGTCATCTTTCATTTCCCACCTCAGCCATGCGTCTGATCTCTGGAATGCCACCAGCTAAGGGACCATCTGTAAGGTGGGCTAAGTGCAAGAGAAATAGGAGGAGTAGGCCTTTTGGCCCATTGAACCTACTCTGTCATTCAATAAGATCATGGCTGGTCAAACTGGGCCTTAACTCCATTGTCCCTCATAACGCTTGATTCCCTTATCAATTAAACATCTGTCAATTCAGCCTTGAATATACTCAGTGCTCCAGCCTCCACTGCTCTCTGTGGAAGCAAATTCATAGAAACATAGAAGATAGGAGCAGGGGGAGGTCACTCGGCCCTTCAAGCCTGCTCGGTCATTCATTATGGTCATGGCTGATTGTCCAACTCAATAGCCTAATCCTGCTTTCTCCCCATAACCTTTGGTCCCATTCGCCCCAAGTGCTATATTCAGCCGCCTCTTGAATACATTCAATGTTTTGGCATCAACTACTTCCTGTGGTAATGAATTCCACAGGCTCACTGCTCTTTGGTGGTCTGCCTGTGGAATTCATTACCACAGGATTCCAAATTCCAAAGGCGAACAATCCTCAGAGAAGAATTCCTCATCTACATCTTAAATGGGAGACCCCCTGTTTTGAATCTGTGCCCCCGGTTCTAGATTCCCCCACAAGGGGCAAACATCCTCTCAGCATCTACTCTGTCGAGCCCAAGTTTCAATAAGATCTCCTCTCAATTTTCCCAACTTCATTGTGCATAAAAACCCAACCTTTTCTCATAGGACAAAGCCCCCTTCATCCAAGGAATCAGCCTGCTGAAGAATGTGGTTGAGCCTTGGACAGTCGGCAGAGAGAAGGGATGGAGTCAGTAACTAGGGGAGAGTTTGGAGCGGGAACCAAAACAATTTAGTTGGAGGAGGTTTCTGTCCCTCCTGTGCGGGTGTAGGATAAAGAGTCTGATAACTTAGTAAGAGTGGAGAGTCGAGGGGGGTGTTGGGGAGATAGAGCTGGGGTGTTGTCAGCACACACGTGGGAACTGATGCTGTGCTTTTGGATGGTTGCCAAAGGCCAGCATACAGATGAAAAATGGGAGAGGATCAAGACAAGATCCTTCAGGAAATCAAGAGGTTATCATAGAATCCCTACAATGCAGAAGGAGGCCATTAGGCCCATCGAGGACGTATCGACTCTGAAAGGGCATCTTCTCCAGGCCCAACCTCCTTGCCCTATGCCTGCAACATCGTGGCTAATCCCCCTAACCTGCACATTTTGGGACACTAAGAGGCAATTTAGCATGGCGAATCCGCCTAACCTGCACATCTTTGGACACGAAGGGACATCTTGTCTGGGTTAGGTGCATTGGCCATGCTAAATTGCTCCTTAATGTCAGGGGGATTAGTGGGGTAAATACGTGGGGTTACAGAGATAAGGCCTGGGTGAGATTGTTGTTGGTGCAGACTTGACTGGGCGGCATGGTGGCACAGTGGTTAGCATTGCTGCTTCATAGCGCCAGGGACCCGGGTTCAATTCGAGCCTCAGGTGGCTGTGTGGAGTTTGCACGTTCTCCCCATATCTCCGTGAGTTTCCTCTGAATGCTCTGGTTTCCTCCAACACTCCAAAGATGTGTGGGTTAGGTTGATTGGCCATGCTAAATGCCCCTTAGTGTCCGGGGGTTAGGAGGGCAAATATGTGGAGTTACCGAGATAGAACCTGGGTGGAATTGTTGTGGGTGCAGTCTCAATGGGTCAAATGGCCTTCTTCTATATTGTAGGGATTCTATGATTTTTGGACCGTGTAGAGAAGCAGTGAGACCATATGAACAAGGAGCAGAAGAAGAACATTCGGCCCCTCAAGCCTGCTCCACCATTCAACAAGATCATGTCTGATCTGTTTGTGCTTTGAGTTCTACATTCCCATATATCATAGCTACCAAGGTGATTCTCTAGGTGTGAATGTTAGAGAACACTGGAATCCAACAACTGCTGTCCGCCAGTTGGGGGAGGGGGTGGCGGCTGGTGGAGAGAGAATGGGTGAGATGAATGGGTGTAAATTGAGAGAGGTGGATACTCAGCAAGACCTTGGTGTCCTCATGCGTCAGTCACTGAAAGTGAGCGCGCGGGTACAGCAAGCAGTAAAGAAGGCAAATGGTATGTTGGCCTTCATAGTGAGAAGATAGGGGTAGGGATGTTTTGCTGCAATTGTATAGTGTTGATGAGGCCACATCTGGATTATTGTGTGCAGTTTTGCTATCCTGATCTGAGGAAGGATGTCCTTGCTATAGAGGGAATACAACAAAGGTTTACCAGGTTAATTCCTGGGGTGGCAGGTCTGTCATATGAGGAGATACTAAGTCAGTTAGGATTGTATTCACTGGAGTTTAGAAGAGTAAGAGGGGATCTCATAGAAACTTATAAAATTCTAACAGGGTTAGTTAGATAGGGTGGATTCAGAAAGAACGTTCCCAATGGATTCCAGCACTAGGGGTCATAGTTTGAGGATAAGGGGTAAACCTTTCAGAACTGAGGTGAAGAGAAATTTCTTCACCCACAGGGTGGTGAATGTGTGGAATTCACTACCACAGAATGTAGTTGAGGCCAAAACATTGTCTGATTTCAACTCTTGGGGCTAAAGGGATCAAGGGATATGGGGGGGAAGGGGGGATCAGGATATTGAATTTGATGATCAGCCATGATCAAAATGAATGGCGGAGCAGGCTTGAAGGGCCGAATGGCCTACTCCTGCTGCTGGTTTCTTTGTTTCTATGACATTTTGAAGTATCTGAACCTCCCTAAAGAAAGCCTGCCTGCCACCCAATGCAACCCAGCCGACTCCCAGATCAGAAAAGGTCAATTTCCAAGCCCAGCTCACATCAAATTCTCAAAAAAAACTTCAAAATCAAAAATTTAATTTAGATTTTGACAGACTTCCCCCTGCCCCCTCCTCCAAAATCATTAAGTTGAAAACTACCAGACCGGTTAGTTACTGACAACTACAACTTTGCATTTCTATAGCCTCTTTGACATGGTAAAATGTCCCAAGGTGCCTCACGGGAAGGTGATCCAAATTGGACACTGAGCCACAGAAGACTACGCCAGGACAGGTGAATTGATGGTAGCCTGTGACAGGTACAATTCCTCCAGTGTTTCCTTCACCCTGACACAATAGCGGTGCACGTGAAGCGGGGCACAGTTGCAGATGCCAGATCTGATGTCATCCCTCCAGACAAGGGTAAGAGGGAAAGCAGGAAAACAAAGAATGTGTGTGGAAATGTAGCTCATGCAGCTGGTTACCCAACTGAAGGAAACACAATTGTCGACATTCGTCTGAAAAAAAGTGTCACTGATACAGAGCAATATCTAATGGGGTAACAGTTCCTCAAAAAATAATAAAGATTCTGCTCACAGCCTTACCCTCTTTGGGCCCGGCTATCGCCGCGGAGCCTCTGCCCACCGGACTGGAATGCTTGCTGATCCGCCCAGGCGCCTTCAACCCACTTGGTTTCAGCAGACTCATTTTCCTTAAGGCCTGGGTTTCTCTCTCTCCAGCAGACAATAATACTCTTTCTCAAGGAGCACTGAGGATTAGTGCAGAGCCAGCACCTCACACATCTCTCCGGCTCACCGTCCCCCACATCCTTACGGGACCCAACCTCTAATCTGAAAAGGAAAGAAAGAGAGGAAGGGAGGGAGGGAGGGAGGGAGAGAGGGAGGGAAAACTGCATCAGAGCCTTAACCAAACCTCACTTTTGATTTGTAATTTCGATAAATAATGTGGAGAGTCAAAACAAAAAACAGCACAAGCCCACCCAATCTCTTTACAAAGCAGCCTCAGCTGTGACAGTGAAGAGAGAGCCCTTTATCTACCGTCACTGTAATATCAGCAGCATCCTTACAGTGTGCTCTGTCGCTCCTCTCATCCAGCTCCCCGCTGTACAGGGATTATACGGTGCTGTGGCTGCCTCTGCTGCTGTGCTGCCTCTCCCTTTGGCTGCTTGTCTAGGATGCAGTGAGATACACACAGAGACACAGAGAGAAGCTGGGTCACATGAAGCTGCTCACACTCTCCACTGCGCTGGGGATTGGAGGAATTTACCAATCATTCAGTGTTTCGGAGCCCGGGGAGCTGTCCAATGAAGGCTTCTGTAAATAAATAAATAAAGGCAGGCAGAGATGGAACCAGCATTTTCACACAAAAGCAGCCACAAAGCCTTCCACAAAACAAAAATGTCCTTTTTGGGTCCTCCGCACAATGGGCTGGGCTGCTGCTGCTGGTCTAGTGAGCTTCAGAAACAGGAGGGCTCGCGATGCACTGAAGGAGCTGTGATTGATTCTCAGTTCTGCTGAATAAATGAACAAAAGGGAAAGTGATAGGGGAGGGAGGGCGCTGCCTCCACCTCCTCCAGCTGCCTGTTGTCTCTGCCAGCCAGCTTTATGGATTATTCATTGGGGAAGCTATAGCTGAGGCAGGAAATGAGTGTCAAACAAAGGCGGAAGCTTGAATCTGGTTAAAGTGCCACTACTCCCAGTCTGTCACACACACACACTCTGATACACACACACACACACACACACGCACTGATACACACACACATACATGCACTGATACACACACACATACACGCACTGATACACACATACACAGATACACACACATACACAGATACACACACTCACACATACACAGCTACGCACACTGATACACATACATACACACACACACATACACACAGAGCTAAGGGAGAAAAGCATTGTCATGTCCAGGAATGAGCTACAGTCTGTGCATTCTGACAGCAGCGAGGTGGAACAGTGACATTTTGGTTACAAAAAGGAATGACAAATACTTCCTAAAAGCCAAACCCTTGTTTTATGTGTACAAAGATTATTCTGAAGCTTGGTATTTCATTCATCTCTATGTCTCTCCCGCACACACACACACACACACACACACACACAGTCTGGGAAGAGGAAATCAGACAGTTTCTTCAATCCCGACCACTAACCAGTGACCCCTACCGGAGGGGGTAAGCAAAGTGGCAGTGAGTAAGTGAGACTAACATTGAAGAAAGAAAGCCTGGCTGACGTTTATTTAAACATCAACTTTCATGATCTCGAGATGTCCCAGAACGAGTACTTTTGAACTGGACTCACAGTTGTAACATGCAGCAACATGAACACAGCAAGATCCCACCAACAGCCCTGTGAAAATGACTGGATCATCTGTTTATTGTAACACTGATTGAGGGACACTGGGGTTAACTCCCCCTGACACTGACTGAGAGACACTGGGGTTAACTCACCCTGACACTGACTGAGAGACACTGGGGTTAACTCCCCCTGACACTGACTGAGAGAAACTGGGGTTAACTCCCCCTGAAACTGACTGAGAGACACTGGGGTTAACTCCCCTGACACTGACTGAGAGACACTGGGGTTAACCCCCCCTGACGCTGACTGAGACACACTGGGGTTAACTCCCCCTGACACTGACTGAGAGACGCTGGGGTTAACTCCCCTCGACACTGACTGAGACACACTGGGGTTAACTCCCCCAAACACTGACTGAGAGACACTGGGGTTAACTCCCCCTGACACTGACTGAGAGACACCGGGATTAACTCCCCTGACACTGACTGAGAGACACTGGGGTTAACTCCCCTCGACACTGACTGAGAGACACTGGGGTTAACTCCCACTGACACTGACTGAGAGACACTGGGGTTAACTCCCCCTGACACTGACTGAGAGACACTGGGGTTAACTCGCCTGACACTGACTGAGAGACACTGGGGCTAACTCCCCTCGACACTGACTGGGAGACACCGGGGTTAACTCCCCTTGACATTGACTGAGGGACACTGGGGTTAACTCCCCTCGACACTGACTGAGGGACACTGGGGTTAACTCCCCCTGACACTGACTGAGAGACACTGGGGCTAACTCCCCTCGACACTGACTGAGAGACACTGGGGTTAACTCCCCTTGACATTGACTGATGGACACTGGGGTTAACTCCCCTCGACACTAACTGAAAGACATAGAACATAGAACATAGAACAGTACAGCACAGAACAGGCCCTTCGGCCCACGATGTTGAGCCGAGCTTTATCTGAAACCAAGATCAAGCTATCCCACTCCCTATCATCCTGGTGTGCTCCATGTGCCTATCCAATAACCGCTTAAATGTTCCTAAAGTGTCTGACTCCACTATCACAGCAGGCAGTCCATTCCACACCCCAACCACTCTCTGCGTAAAGAACCTACCTCTGATATCCTTCCTATATCTCCCACCACGAACCCTATCGTTATGCCCCCTTGTAATAGCTCCATCCACCCGAGGAAATAGTCTTTGAACGTTCACTCTATCTATCCCCTTCATCATTTTATAAACCTCTATTAAGTCTCCCCTCAGCCTCCTCCGCTCCAGAGAGAACAGCCCTAGCTCCCTCAACCTTTCCTCATAAGACCTACCCTCCAAACCAGGCAGCATCCTGGTAAATCTCCTCTGCACTCTTTCCAGCGCTTCCACGTCCTTCTTATAGTGAGGTGACCAGAACTGCACACAATATTCCAAATGTGGTCTCACCAAGGTCCTGGACAGTTGCAGCATAACCCCACGGCTCTTAAACTCCAACCCCCTGTTAATAAAAGCTAACACACGATAGGCCTCCTTCACAGCTCTATCCACTTGAATGGCAACCTTTAGGGATCTGTGTATATGGATCCCAAGATCTCTCTGTTCCTCCACAGTCTTCAGAACCCTACCTTTGACCCTGTAATCCACATTTAAATTACTCCTACCAAAATGAATCACCTCACATTTATCAGGGTTAAACTCCATTTGCCATTTTTCAGCCCAGCTTTGCATCCTATCTATGTCTCTTTGCAGTCTACAACAGCCCTCCACCTCATCCACTACTCCACCAATCTTGGTGTCATCAGCAAATTTACTGATCCACCCTTCAGCCCCCTCCTCTAAGTCATTAATAAAAATCACAAAGAGCAGAGGACCAAGCACTGATCCCTGTGGCACTCCACTAGCAACCTGCCTCCAATCTGAAAATTTTCCATCGACCACCACCCTCTGTCTTCGGTCAGACAGCCAGTTACCAATGCAATCGGCCAACTTTCCCTCTATCCCACGCCTCCTCACTTTCATCATAAGCCGACCATGGGGGACCTTACCAAACGCCTTACTAAAATCCATGTATATGACATCAACTGCCCGACCTTCATCAACACACTTAGTTACCTCCTCAAAAAATTCAATCAAATTTGTGAGGCACGACTTGCCCTTCACGAATCCGTGCTGACTATCCCGGATTAATCCGCATCTTTCTAAATGGTCGTAAATCCCATCCCTAAGGACCTTTTCCATCAATTTACCAACCACCGAAGTAAGACTAACCGGTCTCTAATTACCAGGATCATTTCTATTCCCTTTCTTAAACAGAGGAACAACATTCACCATTCTCCAGTCCTCTGGCACCATCCCCGTGGACAGCGAGGACCCAAAGATCAAAGCCAAAGGCTCTGCAATCTCATCCCTTGCCTCCCAAAGAATCCTAGGATATATTTCATCAGGCCCAGGGGACTTATCGACCTTCAGTTTATTCAAAACTGCCAGGACATCCTCCCTCCGAACATCTATTTCCTCCAGCCTATTAGCCTGTAACACCTTCTCTTCCTCAAAAACATGGCCCCTCTCCTTGGTGAACACTGAAGAAAAGTATTCATTCATCACCTTGCCTATCTCTACTGACTCCATACACAAGTTCCCACTACTGTCCTTGACCGGCCCTAACCTCACCCTGGTCATTCTTTTATTCCTCACATAAGAGTAAAAAGCCTTGGGGTTTTCCTTGATCCGACCCGCCAAGGACTTCTCATGTCCCCTCCTAGCTCTCCTAAGCCCCTTTTTCAGCTCATTCCTTGCTAACTTGTAACCCTCAATCGAGCCATCTGAACCTTGTTTCCTCATCCCTACATAAGCTTCCCTCTTCCTTTTCACAAGACATTCCACCTCTTTCGTGAACCATGGTTCCCTCACTCGGCCATTTCCTCCCTGCCTGACAGGGACATACCTATCAAGGACACCCAGTATTTGTTCCTTGAAAAAGTTCCACTTTTCATTAGTTCCTTTCCCTGACAGTTTCTGTTCCCAACTTATGCCCCCTAATTCTTGCCTAATCGCATCATAATTACCTCTCCCCAATTGTAAACCTTACCCTGCCGTACGGCCCTTTCCCTCTCCATTGCAATAACAAAAGACACTGAATTGTGGTCACTATCTCCAAAGTGCTCTCCCACAACCAAATCTAACACTTGGCCCGGTTCATTTCCCAGTACCAAATCCAATGTGGCCTCACCTCTTGTCGGCCTATCCACATATTGTGTCAGGAAACCCTCCTGCACACACTGCACAAAAACTGCCCCATCCGAACTGTGTGCCCTACAAAGGTTCCAATCAATATTTGGAAAGTTAAAGTCCCCCATGACAACTACCCTATGACCTCCACACATATCCATAATCTGCTCAGCAGATTGCTTGACGCTGACTGAGAGGCACTGGGGTTAACTCCCTGACGTTGACTGAGAGACACTGGAGTTAACTCGCCTCGACACTGACTGAGAGACACTGGGGTTAACTCCCCCTGACACTGACTGAGAGACACTGGGGTTAACTCACCCTGACACTGACTGAGAGACACTGGGGTTAACTCCCCCTGACATTGACTGAGGGACACTGGGGTTAACTCACCCTGACACAGACTGAGAGACACCGGGGTTAGCTCCCCTGACACTGACTGAGAGACACTGGGGTTAACTCCCCCTGACACTGACTGATAGACACTGGGGTTAACTCCCCTGACACTGACTGAGAGACATTGGTGTTTACTTCCAGTGACACTGACTGAGAGACACTGGGGTTAACTCGCCTCAACACTGTCTGAGACACTGGGGTTAACTCCCCCTGACACTGACTGAGAGACACTGGGGTTAACTCCCCCTGACACTGACTGAGTGACACTGGGGTTAACTCCCCTCGACACTGACTGAGAGACACTGGGGTTAACTCCCCCTGACACTGACTGAGAGATGCCGGGGTTAACTCCCCCTGACACTGACTGAGAGACACTGGGGTTAACTCCATCGACACTGACTGAGAGACACTGGGGTTAACTCCCCCTGACACTGACTGAGAGACACTGGGGTTAACTCCCCTGACACTGACTGAGAAACACTGGGGTTAACTCCCCTGACATTGACTGAGAGACACTGGGGTTAACTCCCCCTGACACTAACTGAAAGACACTGGGGTTAACTCACCCTGACACAGACTGAGAGACACCGGGGTTAACTCCCCTGACACTGACTGAGAGACACTGGGGTTAACTCACCCTGACACAGACTGAGAGACACTGGGGTAAAAGCGCCTCGACACTGTCTGAGAGACACTGGGGTTAACTCACCTGACACTGACTGAGGGACACTGGGGTTAACTCCCCTCGACACTGTCTGAGAGACACTGGGGTTAACTCCCCCTGACACTGACTGAGAGACACTGGGGTTAACTCCCCCTGACACTGACTGAGAGACACTGGGGTTAAGGACCCCTCACACTGACTGAGGGACACTGGGGTTAACTCCCCTCGACACTGTCTGAGAGACACTGGGGTTAACTCCCCCTGACACTGACTGAGAGACACTGGGGTAAAAGCGCCTCGACACTGTCTGAGAGACACTGGGGTTAACTCCCCCTGACACTGACTGAGAGACACTGGGGTTAAGGACCCCTCACACTGACTGAGACACACTGGGGTTAACTCCCCTGACACTGACTGATAGACACTGGGGTTAACTCCCCTGACACTGACTGAGAGACACCGGGGTTAACTCCCCCTCACACTGACTGAGGGACACTGGGTTTAACTCCCCTCGACACTGACTGAGGGACACTGGGGTTAACTCCCCTCGACACTGACTGGGACACACTGGGGTTAACTCCACCTGACATTGACTGAGAGACACTGGGGTTAACTCCCCCTGACACTAACTGAAAGACACTGGGGTTAACTCACCCTGACACAGACTGAGAGACACCGGGGTTAACTCCCCTGACACTGACTGAGAGACACTGGGGTTAACTCACCCTGACACAGACTGAGAGACACTGGGGTAAAAGCGCCTCGACACTGTCTGAGAGACACTGGGGTTAACTCACCCTGACACTGACTGAGAGACACTGGGGTTAACTCCCCTCGACACTGAGTGACAGACACTGGGGTTAACTCCCCTGACTTTGACTGATAGACACTGGGGTTAACTCCCCCTCACACTGACTGAGAGACACTGTGGTTAACTCCCCTGACACTGACTGAGAGTCACTGGGGTTAACGCCCCCTCACACTGACTGAGAGATACTGGGGTGAACTCCCCTGACTTTGACTGATAGACACTGGGGTTAACTCCCCCTCACACTGACTGAGAGACACTGTGGTTAACTCCCCTGACACTGACTGAGAGTCACTGGGGTTAACGCCCCCTCACACTGACTGAGAGATACTGGGGTGAACTCCCCTGACACTGACTGAGAGACACTGGGGTTAACTCCCCTGACACTGAGTGAGGGACACTGGGGTTAACACCCCTTGACAATGACTGAGAGACACTGGGGTTAACGTCCCTCACACTGACTGAGAGACACTGGAGTTTACTCCCCCTGACACTGACTGAGAGACACTGGGGTTAACGTCCCTCACACTGACTGAGAGACACTGGGGTTAACTCCCCTGACACTGACTGAGGGACACTGGGGTTAACTCCCCTGACACTGACTGAGAGACACTGGGGTTAACTCCCCTGACACTGACTGAGGGACACTGGGGTTAACTCCCCTGACACTGACTGAGGGACACTGGGGTTAACTCCCCCTGACGCTGACCGAGAGACACTGGAGTTAACTCCCCCTGACTTTGACTGAGAGACACTGGGGTTAACTCCCCTGACTTTGACTGAGGGACACTGGAGTTAACTCCCCTCGACACTGACTGAGAGACACTGGGTTTAACTCCCCTGACTTTGAATGAGAGACACTGGAGTTAACTCCCCTGACACTGACTGAGCGACACCGGGGTTAACTCCCCCTGATACTGACTGAGAGACACTGGGGTTAACTCCCCCTGACACTGACTGAGAGACACCGGGGTTAACTCCCCTGACACTGACTGAGAGACACTGGGGTTAACTCCCCCTGACGCTGACTGAGAGACACTGGGGTTAACTCCCCTCGACACTGACTGGGAGACACTAGAGTTAACTCCCCCTGACTTTGACTGAGAGACACTGGAGTTAACTCCCCTCCACACTGACTGAGAGACACTGGAGTTAACTCCCCTCGACACTGACTGAGAGACACTGGGGTTCACTCCCCTGACTTTGAATGAGAGACACTGGAGTTAACTCCCCCTGACACTGACTGAGTGACACTGGGGTTAAATCCCCTGACACTGACTGAGGGACACTGGGGTTAACTCCCCCTGACGCTGACCGAGAGACACTGGAGTTAACTCCCCCTGACTTTGACTGAGAGACACTGGGGTTAACTCCCCTGACTTTGACTGAGGGACACTGGAGTTAACTCCCCTCGACACTGACTGAGAGACACTGGGTTTAACTCCCCTGACTTTGAATGAGAGACACTGGAGTTAACTCCCCTGACACTGACTGAGCGACACCGGGGTTAACTCCCCCTGATACTGACTGAGAGACACTGGGGTTAACTCCCCCTGACACTGACTGAGAGACACCGGGGTTAACTCCCCTGACACTGACTGAGAGACACTGGGGTTAACTCCCCCTGACGCTGACTGAGAGACACTGGGGTTAACTCCCCTCGACACTGACTGGGAGACACTAGAGTTAACTCCCCCTGACTTTGACTGAGAGACACTGGAGTTAACTCCCCTCCACACTGACTGAGAGACACTGGAGTTAACTCCCCTCGACACTGACTGAGAGACACTGGGGTTCACTCCCCTGACTTTGAATGAGAGACACTGGAGTTAACTCCCCCTGACACTGACTGAGTGACACTGGGGTTAAATCCCCTGACACTGACTGAGAAACACTGGGGTTAACTCCCCTGACACTGACTGAGAGACACTGGGGTTAACTCCCCCTGACACTAACTGAAAGACACTGGGGTTAACTCCCCCTGACACTGACTGAGCGACACTGGGGTTAACTCCCCTGACACTGACTGAGCGACACTGGGGTTAACTCCCCTGACACTGACTGAGAGACACTGGGGTTAACTCCCCCTGACACTGACTGAGAGACACTGGGGTTCACTCCCCCTGACACTGACTGAGAGACACTGGGGTTAACTCCCCTCGACACTGACTGAGGGACACGGGGGTTAACTCTCCCAACACTGGCTGAGAGACACTGGGGTTAACTCCCCTGACACTGACTGAGGGACACGGGGTTTAACTCCCCTCGACACTGACTGAGGGACACGGGGGTTAACTCCCCCAACACTGACTGAGGGACACTGCGGTTAATTCTCCTCAACACTGGCTGAGAGACACTGGGGTTAACTCCCTCGACGCTGACTGAGGAACACTGGGGTTAACTGCCCAGTGCTTCGTCAAGTAGTGGCATGGGATCTTTTACATCAGCCCGAGTTCGTGGATCGGGCTTCAGTCTCACCCGCAAGACATCAGGCTTAGCTGTGATGCCCTCCATAGTTGAACATCTGCTAACACCCAGTGAGCTTGCAGGTGAAGCCCTGTCATTATGACTGAGATACCTGAAGATCGCTGGCACCCAAGTGCCCATATGCAGTATCATAGTAGTAAGGCAGCAATTTATCCGAGATTCTGGGTGGCAAAATGGATTAGCATCGGAACATAGAAACTAGAAGCAGGAGTGGGCCATTCCTCCCATTGAGCCTGCTCCCACCATTCATCTTGATCATGGCTGATCATCAAGTTCAATGTCCTGATCCTGCCTTCCTCCCCATATCCCTTGATCATTGCTTCGGATTATTGCTGATTGCCTCTGGGACTAGAGGTCAAAGGCAGCCCAGGCTAATGGTTTGAGTGTCTCCTCACCCAGCTAGCCATTTCATTCTGGGTGAGGTGAGTTTGTCTGTGGACCCACAGGTTAGTGGGCAGTCAGTGCTGCTCTCTACCTTCCCCCATCCACAAACCCATTTCACACAGGCCGTGCTGGTACAACTCCCAACAATGAGTTCCTGTTGTGTGAAGCTTTGTGTCGGAAGTGTCAAGGACAAAATTCTAAATTCCTTCCCTACATTGTCTCAAGCAAAATAATCCAATGCAGTCATCAATATCTCTGTAACCCTCAGTTTTAACCCAATCATACCACCTCCATATATCACTTTTACCCTCTATCCATATATCTGCATCCTTCAGCATAATTAATATTACACTTGCCCTGTGATACTAGTATCACCGGATCACTATAACCCTGTGTTAATATCTCTGCATTCTCCAGTATTAACATCTGTAATCCTGTCTGATTAATATCTTTATGATCCTCAGTGTTAGTAATACCTCTTTAATGCTGTGTTACCATTATCACCACATAACACGACAACCCTCTGTGTTATTAATATAATTTTATTCCTCAGTATTAACATCTCTATGACACTCTGTCATTGATAACTCTGTGCAATCTTCCATCTCAACTTATCAATTCAGCTCCTGCCCCCCCCCCACCCCCCAACCCCCCCACACCCCCACACCCCAACCCCCCCACACCCCCACCCCCCCCCACCCCCACCCGCCCCCCCACCTGCCTCCCCCCCCCGCCTCCCCCCCCCACCTGCCTCCCCCCCCCCCGCCTCCCCCCCCCCCCCGCCACCTGCCCCCCCCGCCTCCCCCCCCCCCCCGCCACCTGCCCCCCCCGCCTCCCCCCCCCCCCCCCGCCACCTGCCCCCCCCCCCCCCCCCACCTTAAGCTGAGGGTGGTGTTCAGTTTAATTTAGAAGGTTAATCTAGGTTTTTCAGTATAGGTCGGGGAAACTGATCTTATCGATAGAGAGAGAGAGAAGACAATTCCTCTGACATTAGGGATGGTGATAATCTGCAAGTGCGAACCAGACCCTTCAGGAGCGAAACAAGGAAACAATGTGCACACAAAACATGGTAGAAATCTGGAACTCTCTTCCACAAAAGACAATCGATTCCAGATCAACTGCTGCCTCACAGTGCCCAGGATATGGGTTCGATTCCCGGCTTGGGTTCCTGTCTCTGCGGAGTCTGCATGTTCTCTCCGTGTCTGTGTGGGTTTCCTCCGGGTGCCCCAGTTTCCTCCCACAGTCCTAAAGACGTGCTGATTCGGTGCATTGGCCATGCTAAATTGACCTTCAGTGTACCCGAACAGGGGCTGGAGTGTGGTGACTAGGGGATTTTCATGGTAACTTCATTGCAGTGTTAATGTAAGCCTATATGACACTAATAAATAAACTTAAAATTTAACATACTTTAGGGTTTCTGCTCTGGTACCCAATTACAAAATATTGACAAAAGGAGAAGTAAGGGTTTTATAGAAGTGATGAGGGTGATGTTAAGGAGCAGGAAGACAGAGGGGGCGGGGTAATCAATTACTGTGGCCACAGTTAGTGCAATTTTCAATTCGAATTTATATGGTTATTTACGGTGGGAGGGTTTTTGTAAAGGCCGGATTACACGAATATTTACGGGACTGGTGCAATTTGTTGGAACCCAAACCCGATGACGTCACGAGGTTCTGGAACGTTGCGACTGTAAATTGGAACGTGTCAGTTTCTGGCGGGAAAATGTAGCGAGTGGAGGAGTTGGAATCCGGAAGGGAGGAGGAAGCGAGTGTGCCAGTGTCAGCCTTACCCTCTGCAGATCATCCCTCTCACCATGGTGTTCCTCCGGGAGGGCATCTGTCCCGGAGCCACCGCCCAGCTCATCCAGGCTTTAAAAGACCAGAACGTAGTGACAGGTAGGAACTAACCAATCCTCTGCCCCATCTATTACCCCTCTCCCCCCCCCCCCCACTCGGAGGAAGAACTTACATTTCTGCACTGCTGTCTCCAGTCTCTTTCCGGCTTGCTCTAGTGCAGTCGCTGCTTTGTTTTAAACAGGGACTGCCCGAGCACAACTTCGCCCCAGCGTGATTAACTTCCCAGGCAAGCAGAATCTCGCCTGCCTTTTTTACTTTTGCTGCAATTCAATTGGTGATGGCTGTAATTATTCCTCCCAGGATTCGCTTCCCTCCCCGCTTCCCGGATATCACTCGGTCAACAACCCGGGAGAAATAGCATGGATGTGTTACTTATTTCTCTTTAAGCACTTCAGCTCCTGTGTTAGAAAAAAACCGTTGGAGAGGCAGTTTGACTGGAGGTGAGGGTGTTTGAAAGCAGGATGTAATGGAAACCTCCAGTGATATGTCTAACCAGAGCTGACAAGCTTCCCTCTGTGGTTGATGTAGTAATATTCACCTAATGCCCCCAACCCCCCCCCCCCCCCCCTCCTTCCCTCCCTCCCTCCCACCAAACCAGCAAGTGTCCTCTGTTCCAGATACAGAATAAATGTTAGCACTGTTTACACCTGGGATTGGTTTCTAATGATGTGGAGATGCCGGCGTTGGACTGGGGTAAACACAGTAAGAAGTTTAACAACACCAGGTTAAAGTCCAACAGGTTTATTTGGTAGCAAAAGCCACACAAGCTTTCGAGGCTCTGAGCCCCTTCTTCAGGTGAGTGGGAATTCTGTTCACAAACAGAACTTATAAGACACAGACTCAATTTACATGAATAATGGTTGGAATGCGAATACTTACAACTAATCCAGTCTTTAAGAAACAAAACAATGGGAGTGGGGAGAGCATCAAGACAGGCTAAAAAGATGTGTATTGTCTCCAGACAAGACAGCCAGTGAAACTCTGCAGGTCCACGCAACTGTGGAATCGGTTGCATTCTTGGACACGCGCATCTCCATTAAGGACGGTCACCTCAGCACCTCACTGTACCGCAAGCCCACGGATAACCTCACGATGCTCCACTTCTCCAGCTTCCACCCTAAACACGTAAAAGAAGCCATCCCCTACGGACAAGCCCTCCGTATACACAGGATCTGCTCGGATGAGGAGGATCGCAACAGACACCTCCAGACGCTGAAAGATGCCCTCATAAGAACAGGATATGGCGCTAGACTCATTGATCAACAGTTCCAACGCGCCACAGCGAAAAACCGCACTGACCTCCTCAGAAGACAAACACGGGACACAGTGGACAGAGTACCCTTCGTTGTCCAGTACTTCCCCGGAGCGGAGAAGCTACGGCATCTCCTCCGGAGCCTTCAACATGTCATTGATGAAGACGAACATCTCGCCAAGGCCATCCCCACACCCCCACTTCTTGCCTTCAAACAACCGCACAACCTCAAACAGACCATTGTCCGCAGCAAACTACCCAGCCTTCAGGAGAACAGTGACCAAGACACCACACAACCCTGCCACAGCAACCTCTGCAAGACGTGCCGGATCATCGACACAGATGCCATCATCTCACGTGAGAACACCATCCACCAGGTACACGGTACATACTCTTGCAACTCGGCCAACGTTGTCTACCTGATACGCTGCAAGAAAGGATGTCCCGAGGCATGGTACATTGGGGAAACTATGCAGACGCTGCGACAACGGATGAATGAACACCGCTCGACAATCACCAGGCAAGACTGTTCTCTTCCTGTTGGGGAGCACTTCAGCGGTCACGGGCATTCGGCCTCTGATATTCGGGTAAGCGTTCTCCAAGGCGGCCTTCGCGACACACGACAGCGCAGAGTCGCGGAGCAGAAACTGATAGCCAGGTTCCGCACACACGAGGACGGCCTCAACCGGGATATTGGGTTTATGTCACACTATTTCACATAAATATTTCTGCTTTTTTCCTCCTGAGTCTTTATCATGCGATCCTAGAATCAGAATTTATGTCACACTATTTGTAACTCCCACAGTTGCGTGGACCTGCAGAGTTTCACTGGCTGTCTTGTCTGGAGACAATACACATCTTTTTAGCCTGTCTTGATGCTCTCCCCACTCCCATTGTTTTGTTTCTTAAAGACTGGATTAGTTGTAAGTATTCGCATTCCAACCATTATTCATGTAAATTGAGTCTGTGTCTTATAAGTTCTGTTTGTGAACAGAATTCCCACTCACCTGAAGAAGGGGCTCAGAGCCTCGAAAGCTTGTGTGGCTTTTGCTACCAAATAAACCTGTTGGACTTTAACCTGGTGTTGTTAAACTTCTTATTGGTTTCTAATCCAGGTGTACAGAGTCTCCCCCTCTCTGCTGGTCCCAAGGACCCTGAGAGGCCTAGATAGAGTGGACATGGGGAGGATGTTTCTATTAGTGGGAGAGACTACAACCCGAGGGCACAACCTCAGAGTGAAGGGACGCTCCTTTAAAACTGCGATGAGGAGGAATTTCTTCAGCCGGAGGGTGGCGAATCTGTGGAACTCATTGCCACAGAAGGTTGTGGAGGCCAGGTCATTGAGTGTCTTTAAGACAGAGATAGATAGGTCCTTGATCAATAAGGGGATCAAAAGTTACAGGGAGAAGACAGGAGAATGGGGGTAAGAATCATATCAGCCATGATTGACTGGTGAAGCAGTCTTGATGGGCCGAATGGCCTAATTCTGCTTCTATAGCTTATGGTCTTATGACCTGACCTGGGATGTTAAGAATCTCAATCTTAAGTGTACTGGCCTGTGAGATCACAGGACTACACCCCTCATGGTGGCACAGTGGTTAGCACTGGTGCCTCACAGCGCCAGGGACCTCTGTTCAATTCCAGCCTTGAGTGACTGTGTGGAGTCTACACGTTCTCCCCATGTCTGTATGGGTTTCTTCCGGGTGCTCCGGTTTCCTCCCACAGTCCGAAAGATGTGCTGGTTAGGTGCATTGGCCATGCTAAATTCTCCCGCCGTGTACCCAAACAGGCACCGGAGTGTGGCGACTAGGGGATTTTCACAGTAACTTCATTGCAGTGTTAATGTAAGCCTACTTGTGACACTAATAAATACATTTTAAATTACCACTCAAGTGGGCAGTGTGCTTGCTGATAGCTGACAAGAATGGTGGGTTAATGCAAGTGTTCAGACTGGGATTTTGGAGTTAAGGTTGTGGAACTGTCTAATCCAGTTTCATGCACTCTCCCATCTTTTTCAGTGGTGCATTTGGTGTCTGCAGATGTTGAAGACCTGGCACAGAAATGTTGCATTTCCTACAAGGTAATGAGGGCATTGATCCCAGTGGTAATGCCTTATGGGGAGGCGATGGCATAATGGTATTATCGCTAGACTATTAATCCAGAAACTCAGCTAATGTTCTTGGGACCTAGGTTTGAATTCCACCAGCACAGATAGTAGAATTTGAATTCAATAAGCAATATCTGGAATTAAGAATCTACTGATGACCACGAAACCATTGTCGATTGTCAGAAAAACCCATCTGGTTCTTTAGGGAAGGAAATCTGCTGTCCTTACCCAGTCTGGCCTACATGTGACTCCAGAGCCACAGCAATGTGTTGACTCTCAACTGCCCTCCAAGGGCAACTAGGGACAGGCAATAAATGCTGGCCAACCAGTGATGCCCATGTGCCACAAATGAATAAAAGAAAAGTCACTCTAAAGGCACCCTATGTAATATTCAAGATGATGTGTTTTCAGTTGCTGTCATTGTTGAGGGTTTTGGCGATTATCAGACAGAATGAATGAATGGTGCAGCCCTGTGTTGTGATGCTGCTGGTATTCAGATGCTGACCGACTTTGTTCCCTTCAAGTGATCAGGCAAAGAATTTTGGAGTTTTAAATTGGCCTTTATTTACAAGCTATAGCAAGGACAACAGCACACCAGGTGGTGATGCAGTCCAGAGCACTGGATATCCAAACCAATATACTTCCAGATTCGATTACAAGTAATTACCATATATCAACCAGAGATGTACATTTGTATAGAAGTTATCTATATCCACTCACAACTATTGATTAGGTTTACATCATGCATAATACGACACTAAGATGTGCACGTCTACTTGATCATAATATAAAATTAGTGTAAAGGCTTGAATATACTATCCGGTCCTTAACGTAACGACTTGTAGATATCAATTATCCTCCCCATGTCCAAGGCCCCTGGTGTTTGAATGTTCTTGAGCGAGGGAGGTTTGATAGATAAACCCTGTGTTCAAGTTGTAAACCGTGTTGCCTCCCTGCTGTCTGAGCAGCCTCACATTGTTTTACAATCTGTGAGGGTTCATACCTGCAGGTTTTCTGCCTGAGAACGAGCCACCCTTGGGTACTTCCCCACAGCTAGCAGTGTGTATGATTCTTCGTATGGCTACTAGCCCCCTTCACCCTGTCTCAAGCTGCCTTTGTTTCAAAAGGAATCAAAGCATCCTTGGCAAGACCAGCAATTACTCCCCACTGTTACTCACCCTGCTTTGATGTGATAGAATGGAATGGATTACCAGAGCATTTTAAAGGGCTTGTAAGAGTTACCGAATCAAAGTGGGACTGATAGGGCAGCTTCCTAAAGGATTTATTCATTCAGGGGATGTGGGCCTTGCTGACTGGGCCAACTTTTATTGCCCATCCCTAATTGCCCTTGAACTGAGCGGCCATTTCAGAGTCCGACACATTGCTGACACCAGGTAGGGATGGCAGATTTTCCTCCCTAAAGAGGCATTAGTGCACGAGGTGGGTTTTTACAACAATCGATGATGGTTTCATGGTCACCATTGAACTTTTAATTCCATATTTTTATTGAATTTAAATTTCACCCTCAGCCATGGTGCGATTCGAAGCCCAGCCTCCAGAGTATTACTCTCCGTCGCTGGATGACTAGGGCATTACTGTGGCGCTGCTGCCTCACTGCGCCAGGGACCCAGGTTCAAATCTGGCCTCGAGTCACCGTCTGTGCGGAGTTTGCACATTCTCCCCGTGTCTGTGTGGGTTTCCTCCGGGTGCTCCGGTTTCCCCTCCCAGTCCAAAGATGTACGGGTTAGGTGGATGGGCCATGCTTAATTGCCCCTAAGTATCAGAGGGACTAGAAGGGTAAATATTGGGGGGAGGGGGGTGGGGGGGAGTTTCCAGGGTCTGGGTGGGAGTGTGGTCGGCGCAGGTTCAATGGGCCGAATGGCCTCCTTCTGCACTGTAGGGATTCTATGAATCTAGTCCAATGACAATACCACTCCGCCATCGCCTCCCCTATAGGATGCCAGTGGCATGTTGTCGTGCTCCATTTTGTAATGCCCCTGTGAAGCACCTGAGGGCGTTCCATGATGTTAAAGGTGCTATTTAAATCTAAGTTGTTGTTATAGTTAGGTTTGTAACAATATCTCAGCTTATTGGTCACTTTTCCAGAAAGCAGCTTAAACTGAAAGCAGTTTCTTGAAGCTGGGAATTTGAATTTGGATGATTCAGTTTCTGGTTTTTGAGTGCTGCATCTGAATACTTGGTGCTAATGTTGGGATCTTTCCTCAGACGCTGGTCGCTGTGAGGCGTGTGCTGCTTGCCCAGTATTCTCCTTTCCCTTCCAACGGGGCTGTTCTCTACGAGGAACTTCTGGGTTCCACAGCCATCCTGTCAACAGGAAACCACAAGTAGGTACTGCCCGCTGAGTTGTGTATGTTTGACACAGGAGTGGGCCATTCTTACCCTCATGCCTGTCCTGTCTCCCACTTAGTTCATGCTGATCGGCTCGATTTACCTGCCTTTGGTCCACATCCCCTAACATCCTCGCGGAAACAAGAACTATCGATCTCAGCGGAGAAATTCTCAAGTGTCCTTCAAATTTCTTTGGGACAAGGTTCCAGACTTCCAGCCTTTCGGGGGGAAACAGTCGTCCTAATTTCACCCCTCAATCACTGAACCCCTATCCTAACACAGTGCTGGCCGGCTTTACTGGACCTGTCAGTATCATTCAACCCTTTAAATCCCAGTTTCATTCCTGGCGATTTTGCACCATTCCCATTCCTGATTCCCTCATCCTCATTCACACAAACGTAGAAGGAAATCAGGATAATGATAATTAACATACAGAGAGTCCAGGCCTGGGCTCACCGATAGGCCTGCTCTCTCTGGCCGCCTTCCACTGAATTAACAAGCTTGCGTTGTTAGAATATATCATCTCTCTCTGCAGACTGGATGCCCTGTTGGACTCGGGCCTTTACACCGGTGAGGTGACGGAGTTTGTTGGCGCGCCAGGCTGCGGGAAAACACAGGTAAGAGCCGTTCAAACTTTGACACCAATAATGCTTCAAAACCTTGCAGACTTTCCAGGTTAAAATCATAATTATCCATCAGCAATTTATTTCAGTTCTTCAATCTGCTTGATCCCTTCCCCAGAAAAGTTGCCAGGCGTTATCCCAGCAACCAGCCTATGAGAACTCGGAGCAGGCGCAGGCAATTCAGTCCCTCGAGCTGTTCCGCCATTCGACACGATCATGGCTGACCTCATCTTGGCCTCAACTCCAACCTTCCTGCCCGTTCTCCTTAAACCTTCAACCCCATCACTAATTGAAGATCTATCTATCCATCTCAAATGTGTTCAATGCCTCAGCATCCGCCGCACTCTGGGGTGGTGAATTCCACAGGTCCTCAAGCCTTTAGGAGAAGTAGTTTCTCCTCTCTCTCTTTTAAATCTTGCTACCCCTTATTCTAAAACTATGACCCCCTGTTCTAGATTGTCCCACAAGAGGAAGCATCCTCTTCACATCTACTTGTCAATCCCCTTGATCATCTTGTACACATCAATTCGATCTCCTCATTGTTCTAAATTCCAGGGAGTATGGACCTAAACTGTTCAATCTCTCTCCGTAAGACAAACCCCTCATCTCTGGAATCAATCGAGTGAACTGCCTCCAATGCAACTACGTCCCTCCAAGTAAGGGGACTAAAACTGTACACAATATTCTAAGTGCGGTTTCACTAATGCTTTGTACAGTAGCAGCAACACTTCACTATTTTTATATTCTATTCCTTTAGCAATAAATGCCAAGATTCCATTTCCTTCCTTATTACCTCCTGTACTTGCATATTGGTTTTCTGCAATTTACGTGCAAGGATACCCAGATCCCTCTGCACTGAAGCACTGCAAAGTTTTCCTCCATTTAGATAATAATTTGCCTTTGAAGTTTTCCGACCAAAATGGATGACCTCACGCTTATCCATGTTAAACTCCATCTGCCACATTTTGCCCCATTCACTTAACCTATCCGTATCCATTTGTAAATTTCTTATTTCATGATCACAGCTTACTATTTCAGTGTCATCTGCAATTTGACTATAGTACCTTCTTTCCCTGTATCCAAGTCATTAATATAGATTGTAAATAGGTGGGGCCTGAGGACTGAACCCTGTGACATCCCACTAGTTACATCTTCCCAGCCAGAAAAAGAACCATTTATCCCCATTCACTGCTTTCTGTTGATTACCCAATCCTCTATCCAAGCTAATAAATTACCCCAACCCCATGTGAACTAACCTTGTTATTAACCTTTTGTGTAACCCCTTACCAAATGCCTTCCTGAAGTCCAGATACACTACATCTACAAGATCCCCATTATCCACCTTGTTCGTTACATCTTTGAAGAACTTAAGGAAATTAGTCCAACGTGATTTTCCCTTCATAAAACCATGCTGACTCTGATGGATTGTATTTTGACTTTCTATTACATCCTTTATAATGGATTCTAACTATTTCCCAATGACGGATGTCCTACATTTTGCCTCCCTCCCTTTCTAAATAAGAGTTTGATATTAGCACTGTTCCAATCCACCAGAGCCATTCCCATCCAGGGAATTTTGGAATATTGTACCCAATGGATCCACTATCTCCACTGCCACTTCCTTTAAGACCCTAGGATGTAGGCATCAGGCCCTGTGGGCTTGTCTGCCCTCAATATGAATAGTTTGCTCCGTACTTTTTCCCTTGTGACGATAATACTTCGAATTTCTTCCCTTTTCTATAACCTCTGCATTGCCTATTGGGATGGTACTAGTGTCCCCTGCAAAAACTGAGGCAAAATATTGATTTAGTGTCTCAGCCATTTCTGCGTTCCCCACTATTAATTCCCCAGCCTCATCTTCCAAGGGACAAACATTCACTTTAGCTGCTCTCTTCTTCTTTAAATACTTGGAGAAGCTCTTGCTGTCCACTGCGTTTTGCCAGTGGGTTACTCTGGCAGTTTGGGGACAAAGGTGAATGTGCGGATTAACCTCTCTCATTCCCTCTGGTTAAAGGTGTGCCTCAGTTTAGCAGTGAACATATCGTGTGCGCTGAAGCAGAAAGTCTTGTACATCGATTCGACCGGGGGACTGACTGCCTCTCGCCTCCTGCAACTCATCCAAAAGCAGGTGGACAGCGTGGAAGGACAGGTAGGATAGGTTCAGCTCTGACTGCGTCACTCCCAGCCTTATCTCTACAGCTCCTTATCTTAAAAAATATTCATTACAGTTTTTTTTAAAAACCTCACTGCCTGCACAAAACCTCAGCAACATCCCGAGGTGTGCTTGCTGCCACACAGATTCACAGCTTTCTGTCTATTCCAGCCTCATCATTCTCTCTCCTTTCTCACATTCCCTCTTCCTCCGGCCTCTGGCAGAGTGAAGCTCTCCAGCGGATAGAGGTGCTCCGCGTGTTTGAAGTGTTCCGATTGCTGGACGCCCTGCAGGACCTCAGAATGAGCTTCACACAGCAGGTAGGGGAGAGGGAGAGCGAGAGTGCGTGGGGAGGGGGGGGAAGAGAGGGAGAGGGCTCGGGGGCTGAGTGAGGGAGAGGGCTCGGGGGGGGCTGAGGGAGGGAAAGTGCGTGGGGGGGCTGAGGGAGGGAGAGTGCGCGGAGGGGGCTGAGGGAGGGAGAGTGCGCGGAGGGGGCTGAGGGAGGGAGAGTGCGCGGAGGGGGCTGAGGGAGGGAGAGTGCGCGGAGGGGGCTGAGGGAGGGAGAGTGCGCGGAGGGGGCTGAGGGAGGGAGAGTGCGCGGGGGGGCTGAGGGAGGGAGAGGGCGTGGGGGGGGCTGAGGGAGGGAGAGGGCGTGGGGGGGCTGAGGGAGGGAGAGTGCGCGGAGGGGGCTGAGGGAGGGAGAGTGCGCGGAGGGGGCTGAGGGAGGGAGAGTGCGCGGAGGGGGCTGAGGGAGGGAGAGGGCGTGGGGGGGGCTGAGGGAGGGAGAGGGCGTGGGGGGGCTGAGGGAGGGAGAGTGCACGGAGGGGGCTGAGGGAGGGAAAGTGCGCGGGGGGGCTGAGGGAAGGAGAGGGCGCGGGAGAGGCTGAGGGAGGGAGAGGGCGTGGGGGGGCTGAGGGAGGGAGAGGGCGTGGGGGGGCTGAGGGAGGGAGAGGGCGTGGGGGGGCTGAGGGAGGGAGAGGGCGTGGGGGGGCTGAGGGAGGGAGAGGGCGTGGGGGGGCTGAGGGAGGGAGAGGGCGTGGGGGGGCTGAGGGAGGGAGAGGGCGTGGGGGGGCCTGAGGGAGGGAGAGGGCGTGGGGGGGCCTGAGGGAGGGAGAGGGCGTGGGGGGGGCCTGAGGGAGGGAGAGGGCGCAGGGGGGCTGAGGGTGGGAGCGTGGGGACGAGTGGGGGCGGGGGGAGGGAGTGGGGGCGGGGGGAGGGAGTGGGGGCGGGGGGAGGGAGAGGTGGCGGGGGAAGGCGGAGGGAGAGGGGGCGGGGGGAGGGAGAGGGGGCGGGGGGAGGGAGAGGGGGCGGGGGGAGGGAGTGGAGGGGGAGCGCAGGGAGGGAGGGGAGGCGGAGTGAGGGAGAGGCCGGGGGCAGGGAGGGGGCGCATGCGGGAAAAGGGCGAGGGAGTGGGAGTGCGGGGAGGGAGAGGGGGCGGAGGGAGGGGGCGCGTGCGGGAAGGGGGTGAGGGAGCGGGAGAGTGCAGGGGCGCGGGGCTGAATTTCCTGCTGAATGCTTTTCCTGTCTCCACAGGTGACAGGTGCTCGTGCCTCTGTAAAAGCCGTGGTGATCGATTCCGTCACTGCTGTGCTCTCCTCCATCCTGGGCGGACAGCTGCTGGAAGGTGAGAATGGGTTTGAAAAGCTCCGTTCAGACGGGCTGGCTCTATCCGGCTGCCCTGGGGTGAAAGGTGGCGATTGAGGAGACACTGACCAGGTTGTGGGTCTGTGCCCGCAGGAAGCGCACACTCTCAGCTCTGCCACTAGAGGGCAGGGTGCACAGAGAGGTCAAACCCCTGGGGTGGGATTTTCCGGCTTCGCTCGTCTCAAAACCGGAAAATCCTGCCCGGGGTCAACAGATCTTTGAATGTTCCGTGTCCCGCCCGCTACGATTCCTGTGGCAGGCAGGATGGGAAAATTCTGCCCCTGGTGTACCAGGAGAGGAGAGCCAGGGACACAGTGTTTTTTCACGTACTGAAGATTAAGGGGTGATCTAATTGAGATGTTTAAACTGATTAATATAATTAATAAGGTAGCGAGAGAGAGCAATTATTTTCCCTGGTCGGGGAGCCCAGAAGGAAGTGACATAACCTTAAAATTCGAGCCGGTTTGGCGGGACGTAAGGAAGCATTTGTCCACAAAGAGTGAAACTCTGGAACTTTCTGCCAAAAAGCTGCTGACCTCGGTTAATGGAAACTCTCAGAACTGAGATTGAGAAGGTTCCTGTTAGTTGGGAGCATTGAGAATATGGAACGGAGGCAGATAACTAGCATGAAGATACAAAGTGGCCTGGATGCAATTGATTGTTGAAAGGCTGAGGGGCCTGATCTTGTTGCCTGGTGTGTCGGGACTACGTCAAAGAGCAGCCTCTTCCGATCGGGATGGCGAGCAGCACCCAAGGGTGCAGCGTCAGGAAGCTATGGCAGCACCTTCAGCTCTCAGGAGCTGACTGAGGCAGCGAGAGCGTGGGCTCATTGTCTCCCCCTGATCTAGGGGTCATAGTTTGAGGATAAGCGGTAAACCTTTTTAGAACTGAGAGGAGGAGAAATTTCTTCACCCAGAGGATGGTGAATGTGTGGAATTCACTTCCACCGAATGTAGTTGAGGCCAAAACACAAAATTAAATCTAGCTCTACGGGCCGAAGGGATATGAGGGGAGGGCAGGATCAGGATATTGAATTTGATGACCATGAGGAATGGCGGAGCAAGCTTGAAGGGCTGAATGGCCTACGCCTGCTGCTAGTTTCCCAGAGATAAACCCCCGTACTGTGAACGGGGAGAGTTCCTCAGCCCCTGCAGTGCTGCCTTTGACTCCCAAGACTGAGGCCAGAGTTCAGCGCAATTCAACTCCTTGATCGCTGTGTGTTTGTGTAATAAGTCCTCGGAGGTGCAAGTCCCTTCACCAAAATTCCTTTATTTACAAGATCCAACAGCGCCGTACAGAGTGCCCGCAGTGTGCAGTCCACATCCGGAGTGTCAGAGGAACTGACACTCATGTTTATAGGGCATGGGGCTCCCTGATTGGACCATCAATTTGGCCCTTAATCAGGGAGTTCATATTCAAGCAGACCAACCTCAATCGCCTGATTAGAATCGTTACAGTTTGAATTTATTGTTTTAGGGATGTCTCTCATGATGCAGCTTGCGAGGGAACTGAAGACTCTGGCCAGAGAGCTGGGTGTGGCTGTTGTGGTAAGTACTGAAAGCTCACTTTGACCTGCTTACTTCAAAATAAACGGGTGGGCGGGACTTGGGGCTAAGAGTGAAAAGCATCATCCCAAATTTTGACTGTTGCGATGCAAAGAGGAATCACGAGAATCGGACTCAATATGGAGGAACTTCCTTCACTGGAGAAATGGGATTGTTCTCCTTTGAGTCGAGAAAGTTACAAGGAGATAAAATCGAGCTGACCAAAATGATGGAGGGTTTTGATCGACCAAATAAGGAGAAACAGGCAGATGGGGAACACAGATTTGGAAAAACTGACAAAAGAAGTGGAGGGAATTTGAGAATTTATTTGATGGCATGAGTTCTATTCCGGAATGTCGGAAAAGCAATGGAAGCAGATTTAATAGTAATTTTCAAATTGAATCAATACCTGAAAAAGAAAGCCTGCGGTGCTCTGGGGGTGGGCACAGTAAGAAGTCTCACACCACCAGATTAAAGTCCAACAGGTTTATTTGGAATCACGGGCTTTCGAAGCACTGCTCCTTCATCAGGTGAGTGGAGAGTTGGGTTCACAAACACGGCATATATAGACACAGACTCAATTGCAAGATAATGGTTGGAATGTGAGTTTTTACAGGTACAGACAATGCGAGTGGAGGGAGGGGTAATCACAGGTTAAAGAGGCGTGAATTGTCTCAAGCCAGGACAGTTAGTAGGAATTTGCAAGCCCAGGTCAAATGGTGGGGGTTACAGATAGTGTGACATGAACCCAAGATTCCAGTTGAAGCCATCCTCATGTGTGCGGAACTTGGCTATCAGTTTCTGCTCAGCGACTCTGCGCTGTCGTGTGTCGTGAAGGCCACCTTGGAGAACGCTTACCCGAAGATCAGAGGCTGAATGCCCCTGACTGCTGAAGTGCTCCCCCACAGGAAGGGAACACTCCTGCCTGGTGATTGTCGAGCGGTGTTCATTCATCCGTTGTCGTAGCGTCTGCATGGTTTCCCCAATGTACCATGCCTCGGGACATCCTTTCCTGCAGCGTATCAGGTAGACAACGTTGGCCGAGTTGCAAGTGTATGTACCGTGTTCCTGGTGGATGGTGTTCTCACGTGAGATGATGGCATCTGTGTCGATGATCCGGCACATCTTGCAGAGGTTGCTGTGGCAGGGTTGTGTGGTGTCTTGGTCACTGTTCTCCTGAAGGCTGGGTAGTTTGTTGCGTATAATGGTCTGTTTGAGGTTGCACAGTTGTTTGAAGGCAAGTAATGGTGGTGTGGGGATGGCCTTGGCGAGATGTTTGTCTTCATTGATGACATGTTAAAGGCTCCGAAGAAGATGTTGTAGCTTCAAACAACCACGCAACCTCAAACAGACCATTGTCCGCAGCAAACTACCCAGCTTTCAGGAGAACAGTGACCACGACACCACACAACCCTGCCACAGCAACCTCTGCAAGACGTGCCGGATCATCGACATGGATGCCATCATCTCATGTGAGAACACCATCCACCAGATACATGGTACATACTCCTGCAACTCGGCCAACGTTGTCTACCTGATACGCTGCAGGAAAGGATGTCCCGAAGCATGGTACATCGGTGAGACCATGCAGACGCTATGACAACAGATGAACGGACACGAGTAACAGAGCGCAACAATCACCAGGCAAGAGTGTTCCCTGTCTGTTGGGGAACACTTAGGCAATCAAGGGCATCAGCCTCCGATCTTCGGGTAAGCGTTCTCCAAGGCGGCCTTCACGACACACAAGACAGAATCGTTAAACAGAAACTGACAGCCAGGTTCCGCACACATGAGGATGGCTTCAACCAGGATCTTGGGTTCATGTCACACTATCTGTAACCCCCACCATTTGGCCTGGGCTTGCAAATTCCTACTAACTGTCCTGGCTGGAGACAATTCACGCCTCTTTAACCTGTGATTACCCCTCCCTCCACTCGCACTGTCTGTACCTGTAAAGACCCGCATTCCAACCATTATCTTACAATTGTGTCTTTGTCTAGATATGCCGTGTTTGTGAAACCTACCTCTCCACTCATCAGATGAAGGAGCAGCACTCCGAAAGCTTGTGCTACCAAATAAACTTTAGCCTGGTGTCATGAGACCTCTTACTGTGCCCACCCCAATCCAACGCCAGCATCTCCACATCATGGGGGAGGGGAGTGAAATGAATTGAATCTTTCAAAGAGCTAGCACTGGTACAATGGGCTGAATGGCCACCTTTTGTGTTATATTAGCACAGCATCCAGTTTTGAATGGGCAGGTTTCTCCAATGAAATATTCGGATGACTAAAGCCACCGTTCGGAATTTTCCGGCCTTTCCTATCAAGCGGAGGGAATCCTCTGGTCCCGTCATTGGCGGCTCCCGGCGGAGGGTACAAGCCATGGGAAGAGCCGTTGACATCAGGATCAGAATATTCCCTCCACCAGCCAACTATTCCCTGGATACTGACTCCATCCCTCTCCCTAACCACTGCCTGGAATGAAACCAGCCCATTCACAGCTTTGGTGATAGATTTGACCCTGAGATGAACATTGACCATATATCCTGCATCATTACTCAGACCCTATATTTCCACCTCAGTAACACCACCGCCGTCTCGGCTGCTGAAGCCCTCATTCGTGCCTCCAGACTTGACCATTACAAATTTCTCCTGAGCACATATCCACATTCTACTCTCTCTTTTTTAAAAAAAGGCCACCCCAAAACTCTGTTACTCGTGTCTTGACTTGCTGCAAGCTCCGCGCCCCCCTCACCCTGTGTGCTCACTGACTGAGTCAGGCTCCTGTTCAAGCAACATCCTGATTTTAAAATTCTCATCTGCGTTTTCAAAACCCTCCGTGACCTCGCCTCTCATCTCAGTAACCTCCTCCAGCTGCACAACCCTCCCAGACATCTGCATTTATCTATATCTGGCCTTGTGAGCATCCCTGATTCTAATCGCTCCACCATTAGTGGCTGTGTCTTCAGTTGCCAAGGCCCCAGGCTCTGGAATCTGCTCTCTCCACCTCTCTCCAGGCAGCACGGTGGCACAGTGGTTAGCACTGCTGCCTCACAGCGCCAGGGACCCGGGTTCAATTCCGGCCTCAGGTCACTGTCTGTGTCGAGTCTGCATGTTCTCCCTGTGTCTGCTTGGGTTCCCTCCGGGTGCTCTGGTTTCCTCCCACAGTCTGAAAGACGTGCTGGTTAGGTGCATTGGCCATGCTAAATTCTCCCTCAGTGTACCCGAACAGGCACTGGAGTGTGGCAACTAGGGAATTTTCACAGTAACTTCATTGCAGTGTTAATGTAAGCCCACTTGTGACACTAATAAATAAACTTTAACTCTCTCTCCTCCTTTGAGTCTCTCCTTAAAACGTACCTCTTTGACCTGGCTTTTGATCTTCTGACCTAACAGCTCTTTATTAGCTCAGTGTCACACTTTGTTTTATATTACTCCTGGGAAATCCATTGGGACATTTTTTTACATTGAAGGCGCTATATAAATATAGTTGTTGTTTTGTTCCTTTGTGCATTTGTTGAGATTTCCTCCTTGCCTGAAGGCAGAATGTTTGTGCTGGGTTGCAGTTTGATGAAGTAAAAATCACTTTTACTTGCGTGCTGCCTTTCCTGATCTGGAGAGACAGTGTTTGCCAACTTGGAGTGTGGCTACTATTGTAGGATATGTGGCAGCCAGTTTTCACACAGCAAGCTCCCATAACAGCAGGGCGATGTTGACCAGTTCCACTCATTTCATTGACTTATTAACATTGACTGTTCTCACCTGCCAGGTGACAAATTGTGTGGTCCAGGATCGTGGCGGGGGGGTGAAGCCAGCTCTGGGACGCTCGTGGAGTTACGTTCCCAATGTCCGCGTCCTCCTCCAACGCAGGACAGACGGAGCAGCTCCGCACTCCATCAGGCGCACTGCAACTATCCTGAAATCATCTCGGCAGGTACGTGGGCAGTGCCTGCTGTGTGGAAAGGCAAAAGTGCACAGGGTGGGCACCCAACCTTCTCCAGCTCTAGACCAGCAAGATTGGCCCACAAGACATAGATACTGTCCTCTCTCCTCTCTCTCTCTCTCTCTCTTCACACCCCCTGCCCCACCCTGAGGACCTGTCTGTAACTTGTTTTGTTTTTTATTCATTCAACGGATGTGGTGTGTCACTGGCTAGACCAGCATTCATTGCCCATCCCTAGTTGCCCTTGAGAAGGTGGTGGTGAGCTGCCTCCTTGAACTGCTGCAGTCTCTGAGGTGTAGGTACATAGAGAGTGCTGTTAGGGAGGGAGTTCCAGGATTTTGACCCAGCGACGGTGAAGGAATGGCGATATATTTCCGAGTCAGCGCGGTGAGTGTCTTGCAGGGGAACCTCCAGGTGGTGGTGCTCCCTGGTATCTGCTGCCTTTATTCTTCTAGATAGTAGTAGGCATGGGTTCGGAAGGTGCTGCCTAAGGAATCTTGGTGAGTTCCTGCAGTGCATCTTGTAGATGGTCCACTAGTGCCACTGTTCATTGGTGGTGGAGAGATTGAATGTTTGTGGAAGGGGTAACAATCAAGCAAGCTGCTTTGTCCTGGGTGGTGTTGAGCTTCCTGAGTGTTGTTGGAGCTGCACTCAACCAGACAAGAGGAGAATATTCCATCACACTCCTGACTTGTGCCTTGTAGATGGTGGACAGGCTTTGGGGAGTCAGGAGGTGAGTTACTCACCACGGTATTCCCAGCCTCTGACCTGCTCTGGTAGCCATGATGTGGAGATGCCGGCGTTGGACTGGGGTAAACACAGTAAGAAGTTTAACAACACCAGGTTAAAGTCCAACAGGTTTATTTGGTAGCAAAAGCCACACAAGCTTTCGGAGCTCCAAGCCCCTTCTTCAGGTGAGTCAAGAAGGGGCTAAGAGCTCCGAAAGCTTGTGTGGCTTTTGCTACCAAATAAACCTGTTGGACTTTAACCTGGTGTTGTTAAACTTCTTGCTCTGGTAGCCACAGTGTTTATATGGCTGGGTCCAGTTCAGTTTCTGGTCAGTGGTAACCCCAGGATGTTGATATTGGAGATTCAGCAATGGTAATGCCATTGAATGTCATGGGGTGATGGTTAGATTCTCTCTTGTTGGAGATGGCCGTTGCTTGTCACAAATTTTACTTGTCACTTGTTAGCCCAAGTCTGAATGTTGTCCCGGTCTCGCTGCATTTGGATATGGGCTGCTTCAATATCTGCGAATGGTGTTGAACATTGTGCAAGATGATTGGACCTCCTCTCCCAAGGCGCAGACTGTAATTTGTTCTCTGAACTCTGTGGCATAAGAACATAAGAAATAGGAGCAGGAGTAGGCTATCTAGCCCCTCGAGCCTGCCCCGCCATTCAATAAGATCATGGCTGATCTGAAGTGGATCAGTTCCACTTACTCGCCTGATCCCTATAACCCCTAATTCCCTTACCGATCAGGAATCTATCTATCCGTGACTTAAACATATTCAACGAGGTAGCCTCCATCACTTCACTGGGCAGAGAATTCCAGAGATTCACCACCCTCTGAGAGAAGAAGTTCCTCCTCAACTCTGTCCTAAACTGACTCCCCTTTATTTTGAGGCTGTGCCCTCTAGTTCTGGCATGGCGGCACAGTGGTTAGCACTGCTGCCTCACAGCGTCAGGGACCTGGTTCTGATTCCCAGCGTGGGTCACTGTCTGTGCAGAGTCTGCACGTTCTCCCCGTGTCTGCATGGGTTTCCTCCGGGTGCTCCGGTTTCCTCCCACAGTCTGAGAGACATGCTGGTTAGGTGCATTGGCCATGCTAAATTCTCCCTCTGTGTACCCGAACAGGCGCCGGAGTGCGGCGACTAGGGGATTTTCACAGTACCTTCATTGCAGTGTTAATGTAAGCCTACTTGTGACATTAATAAATAAAGTTTAAACTGCTCCATGTGTGAACCTAGTTGTGTCCGCTCTCTCTGATCGACTGTCAATCCCCTTCTCTCCCCCTCCAGCTCCATTCCGGATCCCTGCCCCTTTTGAACTCTAACCTTGTGTGTTTTCTTTTTGCCTTCAGCCTACCAGAAAAAGCGCAGAGTTTGACATCACTTCCTGTGGAACACTGAGCAACCAAACTGCTTCCCCCCAGTGCTCAGCTGGTGACCATGGCAACACGTAATAAAGCCCGGCTGAACCTTCTGTAAATGAAGAGTGTGTGAAGAAAGGTTTGATGAAGATGGGGCCATGACCATCCCTCACCTTGTGCAGACTGGGAGGAGTTGAATAGCTGCCAGTTGACATTGTCTCATTCCCTGTCGTTGTGTTGTGGTTAATGTCAGCCGCTCTCCAGGCTGTGGACAACTGGCCTGTGGAGAGGTAGCATTGAGATGTTGGAGATCGCGAGATCCCAGGTCGTGGCATCATCGTGCATCCAGGTGTCTGACAGTGACAGATGGTACATTTAGATTTTACCATAATAAATGTTTTCAGGACATTTATGAACCCACACACTGTGTCCATGGTGTTGCCATAGGGGATTGTTGGGTGGTCTGATCCTGACACATTATTGGATGATCGAAATGATTTTGATGGAATGTGCTGTTGATGTGCAGTGTCCTTTAGCTACAGCTGAGCACTCAATCTTTCCCTCCTTGGGAATGGGTGGCCCCGAATACTGAACAGAATGGCGCCAGAAAATATGATCGTGATTCAAGAACAATAATGATTGCAAGTGTTAGATCAGACACTGTGAGTTTCACAGTGTTTAGCTCTGGTTCCCTGCAGTGCCAGGGACTCTGGTTCGATTCCTGGCTCGGGTCACTGTCTGTGTGGAGTTTGCACATTCTCCCCGTGTCTGCGTGGGTTTCCTCCGGGTGCTCCGGTTTCCTCCCACAGTCCAAAGATGTGCAGGTTAGGTGGATTGGCTGTGCTAAATGCACGAGGTTACAGAGTTGGTGTAGAGGGGAGGGCCTGGGTAAGATGCTCTGTTGGAGAGTCGATGCAGACTCAACAGGCCGAATAACCTCTTCTGCACTGTCGGGATTCTATGCTAATCTACAATATATTCTATTCAGGTGAGCATGTTCCTACAAGGTTGGATTGCTACACAGTGATTGCGATATCATCCTCTTTGCAGTGTCTGCCTGCTGCTTCTGTATAATTGAAGTGTAAATAAATGTGATTTAGTTATGTTAGCCTGTGTAGTTGGTTACTGAATGTGTTTTCCAAGTTGGAATTGAAAGGAACCCCAACACAAATCCCAGTGCTTGGAGAGCTGCGCACTGGGTAATTCTTAGATATCAGCTGAGGCACTGGAGACGAACATTCTCCATCCAACTGCCAGAAGGTCTAACAGTGGCTCGAGCTCCAAACACACACAGCAATCTCAGTGTGTGATTCCTGCAATAGCCACTAGATGGAGTCCGTAATCATAAAAGCAAATTACTGCGGATGCTGGAATCTGAAACCGAGAGAAAATCTCAGTCGGTCTGGCAGCATCTGTGGGCAGAGAAAAGAGCTGACGTTTCGAATCCAGACGACCCTTTGTCAAAGCTGGGGTCGTCTGGACTCGAATAAAATAAAATGCCTGACAATTAAAGTTTAATAAAATGCTGTTTCATGCACAGGATAGGAAGAGAACATTTTGTGTATGTGGTGATGTGAAAAATTCACTTCTGGTGGTGAGGGCCTGCGATTCACTTTCGCTGGGAATCTCACTGGGGTTGTGTCCAGACTGCATGGGGAGGAAACTACACTCCAGTCCCCTCCTGATGAGGCTTGGTCTGAGATTCCGCTGGGTAGATGAGCTCTTTCTGGCTGTGTGCTTCGAGGCCAAGGCATTTACTCAATCTTCTCGGTGATCTAGGCAGCTCCGTGCATACTTTGCTCATTAACCCCATCCCCAAATCCTCCCTCCTTGATCGATGCTTCTGTAATATTGGAGCCAATGTCAGTGAGGTGTTTCCTGGAACGCTGACGATACATTGTCTGTTTCGAGTATTCCTGTAACTAGACTGACCCATTACTGTCAATGCTGGAGAGTATTTCACAACCTATCTCCTGTAAACACTGATTCTGTGCTTGAACACAGCATTCAATTAATCATTGGTCCCACCCGCCCACCTCAAATCCCCCTCCGGGTCCGTCAGCAAGCTATGGACCAGCATTTAGTCAGAAACTGACTTCTTACCTTCTCACTGCAGTGAACACAATTTAAAATGCGTCACATACAGAGCAGGTATGTTGCAGCCAAGTGGCAGCAGTGGCCAAGTAGTAACGCGCTCCCCTCTGAAGCAGAAGGTTCCAGAAAAGTGAGCACGAAATCTAGACAGACGCTCCCATTGCAATACTGAGGGAGTGCTGCACTGCCGGCGGTGTTGTCTGTCAGATTTAACTGTTGTCCCCACCTTGGATAGAGACAGTTTCCTATCTGAAAGAAGAGGAAGAGAGTTCTCCAACGCTAACCCCTCAACAGAAATCACTGAAACGGGTGGTCTAGTTATGAACTCATCTCTGTGGGAGCTGTTAGTGAGTGAATTGGCTTCATGAATATGTCAAGATTTGAAACTGGTTCCCATCTGAGCCTGGAGCATAGGAAATCCAGATATAGGGAGCATTGCCTTTGTCCCACCAATATCTATGACTGATGGAGCCAGTGCAGCAGAGTTCCCCACAAGACAATTCTAGCATGAGCGGATTTTCAGCTTCTCATAGAATCCCTATAGGGCAGAAGGAGGCCATTCAGCCCATTGAGTCTGCACCAACAGCAATCCCACCCAAACCCCATTCCTGTAACCTCCCCCCCCCCCCCCCCCCCCCCCCCCCCCCCTCATATTTACCCTACTATTCCCCCTGACACTAAGGGGCAATTTACCACAGCCAATCCACCTAACCCGCACATTTTTGGAGCGTGGGAGGAAACCACGCAGACACGGGGAGAACGTGCAGACTCCACACACAGAGTGACCCAAGGCCGGAATTGAATCCGGGTCCTTGGCGCTGTGACCCGCCTAACCACAGTGCCACCGTGCTGCCCATACCACCTACCTTATTGCCCATACCTTTTCTGGAACCTTGCCGCCTTCTACACCACAGCACTGCCAAAAGTACTCCAGAACAGTTTCTGGGTCAGAAACTACACTTTAGACCTCCCAAGGACCCCATTTCCCACCCAACCGTACAGCACCTTTTTAACCAGGTGCCTGAACCTTGTAGCCTCTCATGCTTTTCTTCAGGCAACAGCCAGGAGATATACGAGTGGTGTCCCGGCCCCCCCCCCCCCCCCCCCCCCCCCCACATCCACCACCGCTGCTCCCTGCACGGATACTAGCTTTCTTCCTTCCCGTCGGAAGAATGCCCCTTAGCAACTAACACAGTTATTCAGAAAGTCCTCCCTCTGTCAGGAGCCACTTGCGCTGGAGGGTTCTCAGCTTGTTGTGTCCAGAATAAAGAAAGGTGTTTTGTCAAACGTGTATTATTTGGTATTGGGAGAATACCAGAAATCGCATCTCCAGGCCCGGTGTCCCCTCTCACCGTGTGGACTGATTAATGGTTAGTTAGAGTCTCAACAACAAAACAAACAGCAAATTAAACATTGCAGAAAACGGTTGGCATTGGATCAGAAACCTCAAGTCCAGCTTATCCTGACTGTAATCATTAACTAGCGGCTGTACACAGCGGGTCAGACTCTGAATTCAGATTTTCAACTCTACTGATGGCTCTACAATTAAGCAAAGTTTTTCCTTTCGCCAGACTGCATGGACTGGTGATGGGATTCATGATGTTGCTAACTATCGGCGTCTTGCCTGCTGTAATATGTGGTATGGTGCTTCCTAAATGATAGGTTTATATTCAGTTTTTACTTAACTAATTGGTGCGGTTGGACATTTATTTGTTTTCTTGCAAGATTTGCATGTGATCCCATGGGGATGCTAGCTTTTGATTTTATTATTGTCACAAGTATTGGGATACAGTGAAAAGTATTGTTTTTGCGTGTGATACAAAGCATACTGTTCACAGAGTACATAGGGGAGATGGAAAGGAGAGGATGCAGAATGTAGCGTTACAGTCATAGCTAGGGTGGAGAGACAGATCAGCTTAATATAAGGTAGGTCCATTCAAAAGTCTGATGGCAGCAGGGAAGAAGCTGTTCTTGAGTCTAACGTCTGTAGTGGGTAAGTTGTTAGAAAGTATTCTGAGAGATGGGATCTACAGGCATTTAGAGAGGCAAGGACTGATTAGGGACAGTCAGCATGGCTTTGTGAGTGGAAAATCATGTCCCATGAATTTGATTGAGTTTTTTGAAGGGGTAACCAAGAAGTTAGATGAGGGAAGTGCAGTTGGTGTTGTCTACATGGACTTTAGCAAGGCCTTTGAGAAGGTACCGCAAAGTAGGTTGTTCCATAAGGTTAAATCTCACGGTATCCAGGGTGAGGTAGCCAATTGGATACAAAATTGGCTTGACAACATAAAACAGAGGGTGGTTGTAGAGGGTTGTTTATCAAACCGGAGACCAGCAGTGTGCCTCAGGGATCAGTGCTGGGTCCACTGCTATTTGTCATTTATATTAATGATTTGGATGAGAATATAGGAGGCATGGTTAGTATGTTTGCAAATGACACCAAGATTGGTGGCATGGTGGATAGTGAAGAAAGTTATCTCCGATTGCAACGGGATCTTGATCAATTGGGCCAGTGGGCTGATGAATGGCAGGTGGAGTTTAATTTAGATAAATGCGAGGTGATGCATTTTGGTAGGTCAAACCAGGGCAGGACTTACTCAGTTAATGGTAGGGCATTACAGAACAAAGAGATCTGGAGGTACAGGTTCATAGCTCCTTGAAAGTGGAGTCGCAGGTGGACAGGGTGGTGAAGAAAGCATTCGGCATGCTTGGTTTCATTGGTCAGAACATCGAATACAGAAGTTGGGACATCTTGTTGAAGTTGTAGAAGACATTAGTAAGGTCACACTTGGAATACTGTGTACAGTTCTAGTCACCCTATTATAGAAAGATTATTATTAAACTAGAAAGACTGCAGAAAAGGTTTACTAGGATGCTACCAGGACTTGATGGTTTGAGTTATGAGGAGAGGCTGGATAAACTGGGACTTTTTTCTCTGGAGTGTAGGAGACTTAGGGGTGATCTTTATAGAGGTTTATAAAATAATGAGAGGCATAGATCAGCTAGATAGTCAACATTTTTTCCCAAAGGTAGGCAGTCTAAAACTAGAGGGCATAGGTTTAAGGTGAGAGAGGAGAGATGCAAAAGGATCCAGAGGGGGCAATTTTTTCAGAGGGTGGTGAGTGTCTGGAATAAGCTGCCAGAGGCAGTAGTGGAGGCGGGTACAATTTTGTCTTTTAAAAAGCATTTAGACAGTTACATGAGTAAGATGGGTATCGAGCGCTATAGGCCAAATGCAGGCAATTGGGATGAGCTTAGTGGTAAAAACTGGTGGCATGGACAAGTTGGGCCGAAGGGCCTGTTTCCATGCTCTATGACTCTGAGTCGGTTGGTACGTGACCTCAGACTTTTGTATCTTTTTCCCGACTGAAGAAGGTGGAAGAGAGTATGTCCCTGTGTGTGGGGTCCTTGATTTTGCTGGCTGCTTTTCCGAGGCAGTGGGAAGTGTAGATAATGTCAGTGGATGGGAGGCTGGTTTGCTTGATGGACTGGGCTACGTTCATGACCATTTGTAGTTTCTTGCGGTCTTGGGCAGTATCTACTGGGATAGCAATGTTATACTGTTCAGGATTAGGATCTCCTATTGTGATTGGAACAGAACAGCTGGCCAGAGGTTGAGAGGGGGTTATCTAGCCTTCTGAGGGTGATCAAGGGCTGAATCATTATTCTTTTGGTCTATGCTGTAAGCAGGGTCTGTGAGGCAACACTCTGGCTCAAAGATGCCACACCTCATGATGAAAATTCAGAACCAAATTAACTCCTTAGCAGAATGTATAAAATGAAATGTGAGTAAGATCTGAGTAAGATGGGGGCCACAGTAAGAAGTTTAACAACACCTGGTTAAAGTCCAACAGGTTTATTTGGTGGCAAAAGCCACAAACTTTCGGAGCCTTAAGCCCCTTACAGAATTCTGTAAATTGAGTTTGTCTTTATATGCCCTGTTTGTGAACAGAATTCCCACTCACCTGAAGAAGGGGCTTAAGGCCAACGCCGGGGGGGGCAGCAGGGCCCTGCCAGTTAATGCCAACCAGCACTCGTGGAATGGGTGGACTGTCACCAGGGATAATGATTCCTCCAAATCAGCTCTGGATAACACTGCAAGGCCCCACTGTAATAGAGAGACTGATTCTGACTGGGGAAGTGGCAGTGTGGACACAGAGCTCTATATGATTTTAGCCAGTTGAATTCCAAACCTTTGCAAACCAAATCTCTGGTCTACAATCCTACAGTGAGCTGGTGGGATCGGATTAGGTGTGGCATATTCCAGTGCAGGGAGGGATGTTGGGCATGTGTGTGTGTGGGGGGTGGGGAATGGATTTACAGCATTCTGCTGTAAAGTCCCACCATTCGCCGGAGTTGCGTTCTTGGAAAACCCCACAAACGGCAAATTCACAAAGAGCGGACATATTTTAAAATGGGAGTCAATTAGACAAGTTCCAACCGTCCCAAATTCTGATACCTGCAGAGGATAAAAGAGAATGAAAAATGACCAGCTGGAGTTGTCCAGCCCTCATGCCAGCAGGATCTTCCAGTCCCGCCAATCAGAACAGAGATTTCAATGGCAGGGTCAGAAATCCCAGGTTTTTAATAAATATAATCCCCATATCCTGCTGCTTAACAAAATAAATATATATTGGTCGCACTTACCCTTATTGTAAGTCCCTCCAGTTGAATCTGATGGGCTTGGAGAGTTGTAAACTTACCTGTACTGGGGAAAATATGTTCTACATGTGGGGCGGCACAGTGGCAAGTGGTTAGCACTGCTGCCTCCCAACACCAGGGATCCAGGTTCGATTCCAGCCTTGGGTCACTGTCTCTGTGAAGTTTGCACGTTCTCCCTCTGTCTGCGTGGGTTCCCTCCGGGTGCTCCGGTTTCCTCCCACAGTCCAAAGATGTGCAGGTTACGTGGATTGGCCATGCTAAATTGCCCCTTAGTGTCCAAAGATGTGTAGTTTAGGGGGATTAGCAGGATAAATACGTGGGGCTACAGGGATAGAGCCTGGATGGGTTGCTCTGTCAAAGAGTCGGTACAGACCCAATGGGCTGAATGGCCTCCTTCTGTACTGTAGGAACTATGATTCTATGTAAACACTTCATAATGATGGAGTCCTTGGCATCTGAACATCTGAAACGTGTGGTCAGCGTGTGATCTTTTTCTCTCCCAATGGTGTTGAAGAGTTTGGTTTTTGTTGATAACATGTTTCCTTGTCCTGTTAAGTGGAAGACACTGTAGTCCATTCCCACTGGTCTGGGATTAGGATCTGGTTAACGACAATGCCAAGTACTTTGTTGTGTATCAGAGAGTGAACATGTCACCGATATTCAGACAGACTGAATAATGAAATTGTTATAATGAAATACTGTCAAAAGTCAGACTGAGCAAGACAATAAAACAACCGAACCATTAGGAAGATCAAAGCCTAGAAATTACTTTTGGAGATACCTGTGGATAGTCACTGAACACATTTCTAACATTCCTTTGGTTTCATAAATCCTTCAAGTGGAAGACAATCAGTTAAGTTTCTGAAAATGGCATAGGAGCCAACAAAAAGAGCGGAATACGGACATTCAGCCCATTGAGATCCCTCCTGTTTAAACACAGTGTAGCCAACCACTCGATCCAGGAGGGACAGGAAATGGTCAACTCAGAAAAAAACTTCCCTTTTCTAAGGCCAATGTGGAGTCCATAACTCTGCAATCCAAGCCAACTAGCACCTATGCGATAGAGCACAAGGAGGCCATTCAGCCCATAAAGAGAGCTATCCATTAGTCCTACTCCACTCCTCAATCCCCATAGCCCTTTTACTTTTCCTGGGATTTTCTAATTGGACTTGGAAAAGTCCATTTCATTCAGGAAATTGTCAAATTCCCTTTCAAAGTATGGCAGTAAATCCATGGCTACCAAAAGTTCTGAACGTAGCCCAGTCCATCATGCAAACCAGCTTCCTATCCAAATGTTTTGATAATTGCTTCCAAAAAATAAGTATTTTCTTTCATGTAACCAAACTATTTACCTACAGATTTTGTATTTGTGCCCTTTGGTCATTTCAAATAACCTATGCAACCAAGCTGTAACCATAGAAACAAGAAAAGACGTTTAACCCATCGAGCATGTTCCACCATTCAATGACATCATGTCTGATCTGCAAACTAACAACAGGTTTTGAAATGTGGGTAATGGTGGAGGATGCTGGACGGACAGAAAGTCACATGGTTGGATTAGATCAAGAGTAGAAGTTCAAGAATCAAAATGGTTGTTAATTACAGTTGGAGAGTGAAAAATAACCAAGTGTGGACATTGGAAACAAACTCTCAACAGCCTTGAGGGTAAAGACAGATGAGGAGGAAGAAAAATTGGATGGATGTGTATCACTGAGACATGGACTGGGGGAGATTTGAAGAAAACCAAAGGAATTTTTAGATCCTTACTTTCAGCAGTGCAACAGACATTGCTGAAGCATTGGCGATCATTTTCAGTCAGAAGTGCTCAGCAGATGATCATACTTAGCCTCCTCTTGAAGTCCCCACCATTCAGGTGCCAGTTTTCAACCAATTTGATTCACTCCACATGAGATCAAGAAATAAGTGAGCAAACTAGACACAACAAAGACTCTGGGCCCTGATAGCATTCCCATTGCAGCACTGAAAACCCATGCTTCAGAATGAATTATGCTTTTAGCCAAGTGGTACCAGTGCAGCTATAACACTGGCAACCACCAAACAATTTAGATAATTACTCTGGTATGTCATAAGAACATAAGAGCTAAAAACAGGAGTAGGCCATCTGGCCCCTCGAGCCTGCTCCAGCATTCAATAAGATCATGGCTGATCTTTTTGTGAACTCAGCTCCACTTACCCACCCGCTCACCATAACCCTTAATTCCATTACCATTCAAAAGATTATCTATCCTTGCCTTAAAAACATTCGATGAGGTAGCCTCAACTGCTTCACTGTCCACAAAAAGTAGGATAAAAATTGCAGAAAGCCAGCACAGACATGATGGATCAAATAGCCCCCTTTTTGTGCTGTTTCCATATGAATTAGGAGCAGAAGTAGGCCATTCGGCCCCTCAAACCTGCTCCACCATTCATTAAGATCATGGCTGATCTGTTTGTGTTGAGTTTCACATTCCCATCTACCCTTGATAATCTTTGATTGCCCTGCCTAACAAGAATCTATCTATCTCTGCTTTAAAAATGTTGAATGACACCCCCCCCCCCCCCGCCCCCGCTTCCTCCACACCCTGCCTCACCACTCTACTTCCACTGGCTTCTGAGGCAGAGAGTTTCAAAATCATACATTCCTCTGAGAGAAAAAAATTCTCCTCATCTCTGTCCTATAAGAGCGATCCCTAATGTTAGAACAGCGCTCCTTCGTTCTGGACTCACTCACAAAAGGAAACATCCTTTTCACATCCATCGTGTCAAGACAGTTCAGGATCTTATATACCTCTTATATACCTCAATCAATTTACCCCTCACTCTTCTAAACTCCAATGGAAACAAGTCCAGTCTGTCCAACCTTTCCTCATTTGACAACCCCCTCATTCCAGGTATCAGTGTAGTAAATCTCCTCTGAACCGCCTCCAATGCATTTACAGCCCTCCTTAAGTAAGGAGACCAAAATTGCACACAGTATTCGAGATGCAGTCTCACCGATGCCCAATGCCTTTTATAACTGAAGCGTAACGACTTTATTTTTATGTTCAATTCCTCTTGTAATAAAGAACAATATTCTATTAGCCTTCTTAATTACATGCTGTACCTGCATAATAACTTTTTGTGACTCATTCACTAGAACACCCAGATCCCTCTGCACCTGGGAATTCTGCAGCCATTCTCTGTTTCAGTAACACTCTGCTTTTTTATTCTTCCTGCCAAAGTGAACAACTTCACATTTTCCCACATTATACTCCATCTGCCAGATTTCTGCCCATTCAATCTATCTATTTCTGTCTGCAACCTCCTAATGTCAACTTCACAACATACTTTCCTACCTATCTTTGTGTTGTCTGCAAATTTAGCTACAAATGCCTTCACTCCCCTCATCTAACTCATTGATATAAATTGCAGAAAGTTGAGGTCCCAGCACAAACCCCTGCGAGACTCTAGTCATCACATCCTACCAATCAGAAAAAGACCCATTTATGCATGCTCTCTGTTTTCTGCCAGCCAACCAATCTTCTATCCAGGCTAATACGTTACTTCCTACACCATGAGTTTTTATTTTTGACGTCACACCTAATCGAGCATATGTGGCTCCTTTAAGGAACTCTAGTAATTTGGTTAAACCTGATTTCCCTTTGACAAAACTATGCTGATTCTTCCCAATAACTTTGATCATTTCGAAGTGCTCAGCTGTAACCTCTTTAATGATCTATTCTAACACCTTCCCCAAGACAGACATTAAGTTAACTGAACTATATTGCCTTGTTTTCTGCCTCCTCTCTTCTTGAATAGAGTGGTCACATTTGTTGCTTTCCAGTCTGATGGAACCTTTCCAGAATCTAGCGAATTTTGGAAAATTAACATCAATGCATCTACTGCCTCATGAGCTATCTGTTTTAATACCCTATAATGGAGTCCAACAGGACCTGGAGACTTGCAGTTCCATCAGTTTGTTTAACATTTGTCATGGAGAAGGTGCTAGAATCAATTATCACGGAGGTTGTAGCAGCGTACTTAAAAAAATCTAAGGTAATCCATCAGTTTGCTCAGTACTACTTTCCTAGTGATTGTAATTTTACCAAGTTTGTCTCTCCCTTCATCTCCGGATATTATTGGAATATTTTTTGTATCTTCTCTAGTTAAGACAGAGCAAAATATTTGTTCATTTCATCTGCAATTTTCTTGTAATCTGTTATTAAGTCCCAACTCTCAGTCTCTCGCGTATCAGCACACACTTTACTTACTCTCTACCTTTTTAAATACCTGTAGCTCAAAGCTAAAAGGCATAGAAAGTGGGAGATATTTATACAGCAGGGGGAGGGAATGAAAGATGAATCATAGCCATAGAAACCAGGGGAAAAGACAGCTAATAGCTGTCCATAGAGAGAATAGAAGGTGTGAATGGCCAAACGGCAGAGAAGCTGAAATCAGAGGGTAAGCTGCGACAGATGAAGATGTGGGGGGAGGGGGGATGCTTTTTAGTTTTGACAAAGGGTTATCTGGACTCGAAACATCATCTTTTTTCGCTCCCTACAGATGCTGCCGGACCTGTTGAGATTTTCCAGCATTTTCTCTTTTGGTTCCGCTCATACTATAAATTCTTTCTCCTGATTATTCTTTTTGGTCATTCTCTGCCATTTTTTTAGATTCTGACCAATCATCTTACCTGGAACTCATCTTTTCATAGTTATGTTTGATGCTTTCCTTCCCTTCCTATTTAACCATTGATGGCGTCTCCGCCCTTTCGAGTTTTCCTTTCCAGCAGGAATATATTTGTTCTGAGTATTCTGAAATACCCCCTTAAATGTCCACCACGTGTCTCTATAAAAACCAACCCTGCCAACTACCTCCCCATCAGCCTATTCTTTATCACGAGCAAAGTGAGGGAAAGAATCAGTAATGTTGTGAAGTGGCGCTTACTCACCAACTACCCACTCAGTTTGGGTTCTTGACTCCATATCTCAATACAGGCTCAGTGAGAATGTGGACACAATCACAGAACTTTCTATCTAACAACACTCTGGGAGTACCTTCACCACATGGACAACACTGGTACATAGCTGGGATGGGCAATAATAAAGACTCTATCAGTGATATGCCAGCAGTGTTAAAATTTAGAAACAGTACATGAGGTTTCAAGCCCCTCTTTAGTATAAACCTATCTGGAGCATGCTATAGCCAAAAGGGAAGAGAAAATGTTGCTGTTCACTAATATAAAAACACCAAAACCAACTGTGACTACTGGGCTTAAGAGCCTCAGTACTTTACAGCAATGGTCCTTGTAAACTGCAGTATCCCTTGTAAGATGCCAGTGAAATAAACAGACTGTATATTACAGACAATCTAGAGAGGTCATTGTTTTACAGGTACTTGCATCGATTTACTTGATTGATAGGTGAAGGAGCCTGATCAAATTGAGTTGGATCCTTATTTCATTTGAATGAGAACACATAGATCAAGGCCCAAACAGCTTCTCCTCATATGGCAACCCACTCATTTCAAGTATCAGTCTAATAAATCTCCTCGGAACCACGTCCAATGCCTTTACATCCCTCCTTTAAATAAGGAGCAGCAGAGAGGTTGAGAGAGTAGATGAGACAAAGCAATAAGTAGCGTCAGGTAATGTCTGGATTCAACATGAGAAATTCGAGTTTTGGATCCGATGATTGTTTTGGTTCTGGTATTTGGTGTGTGGATCTTTGAGTCTTATCCATCCCTCACTTTATTCAACCAAGTGTCCTTAATCTGACTCATATTTCAAAAGGATAACTTGGGTTCAAGCGTGAAATCTACATTTTGACATATTAACTATGTGATCAATTTTGAAATTTGCTATGAAGTTTTTTTTGCAGGGAGCTGGGTTTGCACATTGCCTTTTTAACCCTGTGTCCATCATTTAAATCCAGCTCACGGTGAAGGTATCCTCCTGTTATAGAACATAGAACATTACAGTGCAGTACAGGCCCTTCGGCCCTCGATGTTGCGCCGACCAGTGGAACCAATCTAAAGTCCCTCTAATCTACACTATTCCAATATCATCCATATGTTTATCCAATAACCATTTGAATGCTCTTAATGTTGACAAGTCCACTACTGCTGCAGGCAGGGCATTCCATGCCCTTACTACTCTCTGAGTAAAGAACCTACCTCTAACATCTGTCCTATATCTCTCACCCCTCAATTTAAAGCTATGTTGTTACTTGCAGAGATACCTCAATGACATGAGTTATGGGCAGACACCATCCATTCTACATCAGTGTGAGCCCACTATGCATAACTAACATTGCATCAGCAAAGTGGCACATGCCACTTTGGAAATGGAAATATCACCTGGGTGCAATAGAGGGCTCTTGGATTGGGTTACTGTTGAACAATATAGAAGGAGACTGCACTGGATGAGGACGATAAAGATTCAATGCAAAATCTACTGGGTTAAAATTAAGGAGAATTAGAGGAGTTATGACACTTCTGGCCACCAAAATTACAGGAAGGGAGAAGCAAATATGCAAGAGCACTGATATGGGATTTCAATTATTCTAAAATAGAATAGGAAAACAGCTGTGTGATGGGAAAAGGGGGAGAAATTAATAAAATGCGTACAAGAGAACTTTCTTGAACATTATGGCCGGAATATTACGGCCATTCACGCCAGCGGGATTTTCCCATTCCGCTGCAGTGAATGGAGATTTGGCTGGGCGCTAGATTCTCCAGTTTTGCTGCAGCGGGAGTGTGGCGTGAATGGCCGGTAAGATCGCGCCCTATGTTTCCAACCCGATGAGTAAGGAAGCAGTGCTAGATCTAGTTGTAGGGAATGAAATAGGGCACGTGGAACATGTTTCTATAGAACAACATTTGGGAAAGAGTGATCTTAATATTGGTTTAGAGTAACTATGGAGCTCCAACACAGATCCCTGCAGGACGCCACTTGTCATACCCTGTTAATTAGAGTATCTGCCCATCTTTCCTACGTCTATCTCTTGCCATTTAGTCCCTATCCTAGCCAAATCAATAATTTGCCTTAAATTCCATGAACTTCAACCTTAGTGTGTTGTTTCTGATCATAAATTACCCTCTGGAAATGCGTTTAAAGAGCATCCATTAACATTCCCCTGTACACTCCTCCAATCATCTCTTCGGAAAATTCAATCCGCTTCGCCAGGCGTAACCACCCCTTGGAAAAGCAGAAATTTGGAAGATTGTAGTTAGGGCAATTTTCTATGCTACCTCCTTTAAAACTTTGGGTAGAAACAACTGGCCCTGGCGACTTCTCTCACTTTGGTGCCATTAGTTTCTTCTTTGCTGCAATTTTGCTAACATTAATTTTGGTGAGCCCATCAGGAATATAGTAACAGACTTCAGGAGACGCAGAATGATGTGAACAAGGGCACACTCCATTTGATGCAAAGCAATTTTAACTGATGCATTTTGAAAGGAAGAAGAAGAGATAACATAATCTACAAGATACAACCTAAAGTAGTTGCAGGAAAGGAGAGGTCTAAAGGTATATCCAGCACTTGTCCTGAAATCTAATTCTCAGTCTTGTTGTGAAGTTGGGTAGAGTAATTGTGGATTGGGAGGTAGGAAGTTAGAATTCAGTGTTTGTAAAATGCTGGGGGGGGGGGGAGGGGGGGATGCATTGTGTGGTCCTGTTAAAAGGTGTGCTTTTTCTGTACTTAGAAATTTAAAACAAAGGTACACAGAGAGCCCAGACTGAAACATTTATATCAAAAGGCCAAGCTGCAGTTTTTACCAAGACTATCCTATTGTGGGAAACACTGATATGTCATCACGGGTATAAAAGAAGGGGGCAGTAGGAAAAAAAAAGAAAAAGAGAAATTGCCACCTGCCAGAGCTAACAACTCTCAACTCTTGAGAGAGAGAGAGAGAGAGAATCGCTGGCTCTCATTGCTTCATCTATGTCTTAGGGAAAGCACCATCCAGATAGCAAAGGTACCAAAGAAAAAAGAAGTTCCAGATAGGAGAATCAACAGAGAAAACCCAGAATATTCCAGAAGACACAAAATCTGGTTGTAATTTAGAGAGTGACTAAATTCAATTTTTGTTAATGAGTGGGAATTGTGTTTATTGGCACAGCATACCATTAGAATCTTGTTTTATTCAGGAATATTTAATAGTTAGAAGGGATTCATTCAGTTTGTTAATGGTTTAGTTAATTTGTTCGCTGTTATTTATATAAATAAATTATTATGTGTTGGAGTAAGTGTCAGGGATTTATTTTGTATTTAACCACTAGAAGTTGCTGAAGAGCAGGTCACACCATTTCACACACACTTTTTACAGATTATAGGGCGAGGTACTCCTCTTTGGGTGTTTCGATGTTAGTTCTCAGAGGGGGGATCAACCTCCGCTTTATAACAGTCATGTTCAAGTGTTTTGCAGTCAGGGGTTTTGGGGTAAAATGAGTTTCCTTTTAATTTTGGAAAGCGGCAGGGCCAGGTGAGAACGCTATTGAGAAGCATAAAGGATCAGAGGCATGGAATTTAACAAGAGAGTTAGATTAAATCTTTAAATCACTGGTTTAAGATCCAGCTGGTACATTGTGTTAAACTCATGGGTACCACATTTTAGAAAGGATGTCAAGGGCTTAGAGAGAATTGACTCGAATGGGTTTGATGGAATAAATAAGAAATTGTTTTCACTGGCGAGAGTGTTCGTAACCAGCAGGTGGACTCAGATTTAAGGTATTTAGCAGCAAGAAGCAGTGTGGTTATGATGTGGAAAGCACTCCTTGAAATGGCGGTGGAAGCAGATTCAATTGTAAATTTCAAAAAGGATCTGAGATTTTTTTTATTCATTCGTGGAACGTGGGCATCGCTGGCTGGTCAGCATTTATTGCCCATCCTTAGTTGCCCTTGGACTGAGTGGCTTGCTAGGCCACATCAGAGGGCAGTTGAGAGTCAACCACATTGCTGTGGCTCTGGAGTCACATGTAGGCCAGACAGGGTAAGGATGGCAGATTTCCTTCCCTAAAGGACATTCGTGAACCAGATGAGTTTTTCCAACAATCGACAATGGTTTCATGGTCATCAGTAGATTCTTAACTCTAGATATTTTTTATTGAATTCAAATTCTACCACGTGCCGTGGCGGGATTCACACCCGGGTCCCCAGAACGTTAGTTTCTGGATTAATAGTCTAGTGGTAACGCCACGAGGCTATTGCCTCCGCTGCAGAAGTGACTTGTCTGGCGCCAGAGTATTTTGAATTTGGATCATTTGACCCGATTAAGAATGTCTACGAAGTGAATAAGATGATTCAGTCAGATTTCAGTGCTTTGAAAAAGGAAATGTTGCAAGGCTCCAAGAAATTAGGCTAATTGGACAACTCTTTCAACAATCGTGCCACCAGCACGATGGGTCGAATGTCCTGTGCTGCATCATTTTATTATTCAACTTTGAACACAATCCTCTGCAAAATCCCAGCCTAATTTCTGTTGGAATGTCGTATTTCAGAGTAAAGTCTCAGGTAGAAGACCCTTATTGGGAAGTAGTTGTACAACATGAGCAGATACTCAGGTTCAATAACTAATCTCAGCCCAGCAGACAAATGGCACTGGGCTTTTGTGACCTTTTGTCAGCAAGGAGAAAATTAAATCAGCCATGACCTTTTCTAGGGAGTATCTGCATGCTCAAGTGTGCAAGGGAGGACACATTTGGGTTCCCCAAACTCAAAATGGCCCAGTATCACTGACCCACTTAGACTCACACACACACACACACACAGAAAGGCTATTTGAGAAAAATACCTGCAGCCTGAGAAATCATAATGCAGCTTCAGCAGAGGAGGGAAGAGTGGCACAGTGGTTAGCACTGTTGCCTCACAGCGCCAGGGACGCGGGTTCGATTCCCGGCTTGAGTCACTGTCTGTGTGGAGTCTGCACGTTCTCCCCGTGTCTGCGTGGGTTTCCTCCGGGTTTCCTCCCACAGTCTGAAAGACGTGCTGATTAGGTGCATTGACCCAAACAGGCACCAGAGTATGGCAACTAGGGAAATTTCACAGTAACTTCACTGCAGTGATTAATAAATAAACTTTAAAACTTGAGCTTTATTGGAAATAGATTAATGTACTGATATCGTAAGATATTCATTACAGAGGGGGAAATATATTCACTGTAGAGAGAAATAGGTCCGCTGGAGCATTGATCCAAAATGTTAACAGTAAGCAGTAAGTATACTCATCTCTAATGTTGTGCCCTTTGTGTTCATGATGGCTCGATAGAAGATCTACTTTGCAGCAATGAAGAGGTCATTAATGGAGGAAGAATCGAATGGCCAAAGAATAGAGTAGAAGGAAGTGTGATGAGTTACATTTGCCCTGCTGGATTCCACCCCTTTCCAGTCAGTTGGAGATACTGCACCAAGTACGGAACTTGGAGTCAACTGAGAAATGTTTATCGCGAAAGAACGCTGGAGGCAACATGCAAAGGTTTGTCTTGGGAATGTCAAAGTCCCCTTTCCAGTGATGCATCTCAGCAGTATAATGGGAAGCCATTTTTAATTGAGTTACGTTCAGTATAAACTATCCAAAACATTATTCGCTGCACATTCCTTATCAAATCAAATCGATCTTAATATTAGAAAAGTGGTCCTGGCTTTGAGAAACCAATTATAATTTGGTGCTTCAAATCCACCCACTGTGGATGCCAGCCTATCTTACACATGGGTGTCCCGATCCCAGCCCCCAAACCCTCGTCCACCAAACCCAGTCCATTCAATTCCATGGTCGTTTATATTTCATACACACTGGCATCTCCTGTTTGAATTCCATGAGCCAGGAGGTTCAATAAGGTCATTTTTTAAATTCTGTTGTCAAATTGGTGGATAAGTTCTAAATTATAACATCAGGGTCTATTAGCATCAGCAATAAAGATACAAGTAAACTTACAAACAAATGGATTCAAATTTTCTATCCGGTGTGCATGGGGGACATCCCAAGGGCCTAAGAAAGCAGACTCCAATGACCCCCCACTTCTCCCCCACACACCGCCCCACCCCACCTGACCAGCAGGTACATCCATTTTCCCTGTTACTGTTGCACAGTAATATCATTGGCATTTAAACTATATCTAGTGATCCCTTTGTGTCAGAGTGTGGTCAATGTTTTAATTCAGGTCGGCAAGGTAATCTTATGAAAGCTTAATACAATTGTGCCAAATTCATCTCTTCACTATGCCAATGGGAGCATTAACTCATTTATATTTAACTGCCACTGAGACTAATCTTCAGCCTCTGAGGATGGCACGATGGTTAGCACTGCTGCCTCACCGCTCCAGAGACCCAGGTTCAATTCCAGCCCCGGGTCACTGTCTGTTCGGGGTCTGCACGTTTTCCCATGTCTGCGTGGGATTCCTCCGGGTGCTCCGGTTTCCTCCCACACTCCAAAGATGTGCAGCTTAGGTGGATTGGCTAGATAAATTGCCCCTTAGTGTCCCAAGATGCGTAGGTTAAATGCATTATCCATGATAAATGTGTGGGCTTACAGGCATAGAGCAGGGGCAAAGGCCTGGGTAAGGTACTCTGTCAGAGAGTCGGTGCAGACTTGATGGGCCGAATAGCCTCTTATGCCTTGTAGGGATTCTATGACTCTGATGCAACCCTTGCAATTTTATTCCACATTCTGATAAATTTATGAGGAAGAAACCACCACACATTCTGTGTTAAAGAGGACAAACTAATGCAAGCTTGGAGCTGTTGCCTCTGTACCAGGGAATCAGATTTCTAACTGTGTAATTATAAAGTGTGAATGCAGTTCCCCATGAGTTTTGCTGTAGAGTATCTCCCATTTGGGGACATCACAGGTAAGAGTGCACCTGAAGTGCAATCAGTTTAATCTAGTCCTGGAAAATCCTTTTCTTTTTCCCCAGAAAGATACATTATTTATAAAATAACCAATGTTAATTCTCCCCTGAATTGTAATTGCAGAAATGACTTGTCTGGCTCCAGAATATTTTGAATTTGGATTATTTGATCCGGTTAAGAATGTCTACAAAGTCAATGATTCAGTCAGATTTCAGTGCTTTGATGGATACCAGCTGATTGGTTCAGCCATCAGGACCTGTTTACCGAATGGCCAATGGACGGGCAATTTGTCAAGATGTAACACTAAAGGTATTTATTTGTTCTTTTAAGCTGTTGATGAGTTCAACAATCTTTTGGAAGGAAATATAGAGAAAATGGGGCAAATTTTCTCATCCTGCCCGCTACGGGAATCAGAGCGGGCGAGGGGCGGACCATGGAAAGGTCCGTTGACCTCGGGTGGGATTTTACGGTTTCGGGACGAGCGAGGGCGTAAAATCCCGCCCAGTGGATCTGGATTTAGAATGGTTTCCAGGAATTCTCTTACACATTCTCCGACTCCAATTCTCCCACATGGTCTGACTCGGTAACAAGAACACCTTGAAGTTACATTTAACTCTGGGCTCACTCCAAAGATATCACTGTCTAAACAGAACAGTTTTCTCTATGGTAACTACTCTATTGCACAATGCTATCTAGTCAACTATAAGATGACTGTTCTCTTAGTTATCCAAGTAAGAAGTCTCGCAACAGCAGGTTAAAGTCCAACAGGTTTATTTGGAATCACGAGCTTTTGGAGCGTTACTCCTTCCTCCTCCACTCACCTGATGAAGGAGCAGTGCTCCGAAAGCTCGTGATTCCAAATAAACCTGTTGGACTTCAACCTGATGTTGTGAGACTTCTTACTGTGCCCACCCCAGTCCAACGCTGGCATCTCCACATCTTAGTTATCCGAAGCAGAACTTGAGGATGATAGTGCAGTATTAACGGGTCAATTTAACAGTATTACAATTACAGAATACATTAATATGACCGGGTTTCACACAGATTGGGGATGTTTCAGTTTCAATAAGAAAAGGAAGACTTACATTTATATAATGTCTTCTCACGTTTGCCAGGAACATCGCAAACTGCTTTACATAGAATGAACTGTGTGCCTACATTCCGAACTAGATTATGCCACTGTTATGTAAATAGGTGAGAAGGAAAGCGAAGCAACTTGTATTTATTTAATTCCTTTCACATTCCCAGCACATCCTAGTGAGTTCCACAAACAATGAAGAGCCTTCGAACAGTTAGCACTGCAAAAACAACTGCTAATTTACACAGCGCAATGTTCCGAAAACAGCAATGAACATAATGTAAAAAATACCAGAGCTGGGGCAGGAGGTTCCAGATGTAAATACAGTCACCATTTTGAACAGACAGTTTGACAGGAGCAGCTTCAGATTAACTGGGTCCAGGTCTTATAGGAGGTCTCTGTATTCAGCGTGATTGTATTTTTTCCATTTAGACATGTTCTGCCCCAATCCCGGAATCCCCTTCGGTGCGAGGAAGGAAGGGAAGAATTTTGATATCCGGAATGTAGTCCAGTATCATTGTGGCAAACACTTTATACATGGTTCAGCACAACGTACATGCTTGGAATCTGGCAAGTGGTCTGGAGTGGAGCCTCGATGTGCAAGTAAGCTTCTTTACATCTCATTCCTTCCAAGGCTTTTAGCACAACAAGCGGGTCTCTCATGGCATTATTTGCAATCAGATATTCAGGAGAAACATCTTTAAAGAAAACATTTATAAAACACCTTTCATAACCCCTGGACCTGCTTAACTACATTGCATCATCACATCACTGTTGTAATGTAGGAAGCAGAGATCCTAATTTGTGCACAGCAAGATCCCTAAAACAGCAATGTGATAACGAGCAGATAATCTGTGCAGTGGCACAGTGGTTAGCACTGCTGCCTCACAGCATCAGGGACCCAGGTTCAATTCCCAGATTGGGTCACTGTCTGTGCGGAGTCTGCACGTTCTCCACATGTCTGTGTGGGTTTTCTCGGGGTGCTCCGGTTTTCTCCCACTGTCTGAAAGACGTGCTGGTTAGGTGCATTGGCCGTGCTAAATTCTCCCTCAGTGTACCCAAACAGGCGCGGAGTGTGGCGACTGGGGGATTTTCACAGTAACTTCATTGCAGTGTTAATGTAAGCCTACTTGTGACACTAATAAATAAACTTTGGGGCTATCACTCTAATTTAATCTGTTAATTTGACCATTTGTTTGGAGTAATTCTATGCATTAAAGACACTGGGTTGGTCGATAGATAGGAGACAGCGATATGTAATGCTGCATTGGGTAAATAAACCAACTATTAAGGAAAGGATTGTGTCTGGATTCATACTTTACCATCTGCCTTTGGATCCATTGAACAATTCCCATATGGAGACAGTCTGACCTCCTGTCACATCTCCTTCAATTTGGCCAAGTTTATGAGTGAGGGAATAGCAAACAATTGGACGGCACCACAACCCACCATGTTCGATACACTAACTGGAGGTGAAATAAAAATACAGAATGATTCCCCGACCCATTGAACTTTGAAATGCCTTAAATGGACTCATCATTCAGGCCAACACAGTCAATGGAGAGGGCAGACGAGACCTCATTTTGACATCCTATCTTATTAAATCACTAGTGCAGTGAGCAGCGAAGATGAGACATGCAAAGCTGAGGCACACAAACTATTATATTAATAAGTGCAATTTTTATCAATTACTATTGAAATAGCACAACGCATGTTAAATGCTACCTTCCATTGTTGAATAGGCAAATATTCTTTTGATAATGTGGAGGATCTGACAAAGGAATTGGAGATCTTGGAGTCAAAAATACGCAATAAAGGTAGGATCAGTGCTTTTTAAAATTCTTTGATGGGGTATGGGCTTCACTGGCCAGGCCAGCATTAGTTGCCCATTCCTATTGGAATGTACCTGGGTGTCTATGGAGAGGGAGAACACAGTGTCCATTGGTATGCTATTTGCTCTTGAACTGAGTGGCTTGCTGGGCCATTTCAGAGGATGGTTAGGAGTCAACCACATTGCTGTGGCTCTGGAGTCGCTTGTAGGCCAGACCAGGTAAGGATGGCAGATTTCCTTCCGGAAAGTAAACCAGATGGGGTTTTATGACAATCGACGATAATTTCATGGCCACCATTACTGAGACTAGTTTTCTATTCCAGATTTTGTTCATGGAATTTAAATTCCACCAGCTCCCATGGTGGGATTTGAACCCGTGTCCCCAGTGCATAACCCTGGGATTCTGCATCACTAGTCTAGTGACATTACCCTGCGCCACCATCTTTCCCATTGATAATTTTCATCATTATTATTGCCAACACTCTCCTGGGGGAGGACTGCTAATGGGTAGGTAAGACTGGGTAATGATATTTAGTTGCTAACCTGGTCTGTCCTTTTAAGATGCTGAGTAGGCCTTTCCTGCAGTGGATTAATCCACAGACACTTGTACGCGGTCACAAGATTTCTGACAATTGGATAACTGCCCATCAGGCAGATATGAACTTGCAGACCCTATGCATTCAATGGATCTATTCCATGATACTTTTCCAGCAGTGATGGTGCAGGATAGTCTAACACAGTGGAAGATCTATTAGCGCTGGAATTCTACCACCTCGCCCACCATGGGAATCGAAGCTGGTGAAGGGTGGACAATGGACCTCGGGTGGGATTTTCCAATCTCAGGTCGAGGGAGGCCATAAAATCCCGCACGGTCCAAGTCCTTTGGCATCTGTCCAGGTCAAAATTTCAACTGATATTTTGACAAAGGTACATTATCAGCAATATATATATAATGGAAAGGACTCTAAGGAACAAAGACAGAGGCTGCCTCAAGACTTTCCTTCCTAATAATATTCCCAGTAATGAGGCCAGTGTAGCATCATTATGCTGCTCCCTCCATTCATTCACACTATCTGTGCTTATATATCCTCAGATCTTAGTTCGGGAACACTAGTCAACGCAGGTCAGAAGACGAAGGTTGATATCTTCTTTGTCATCGATGCCTCAAGAAATGTTGGAAATGAGAACTTCATGAAGTCTTTGAACTTTGTTACCACCTTTATTAACCGGGTGAGTTGGACTGTTGGAACTATAGAATGATCCAAGTTCCAAACAGCCAAGACTAAGGTGACCAACACGAGAAATTAGTTAACACAAACTGTGGCTAGAGGAAGAATATCGTGTGTCCATTGTCAATGACCTGAGCTTGGGTTGTTCTTGAAGTGGATCACTTTAACCTTTTAAACATATTTCAAACTTTGATTCTTTGAACGATCGCTGGGAAGTCAGTTCCAAGGTGCAGTTTAATTGAAGGATTTTGCTTGTTTATATGTGTGTATTTATATAAAAGCATTAATGGTACTATATAAATACACATAAGAGATCCTAAGGTGCTTCACAGGAGCCTTTTACATAAAGTTTGACACCAAGTTACATCAGATAAAGTTAGGGTACAGAGTCAAAAGCTTGGTCAAAGAAATGTTTTTTTAAAAAATGCACTCATGGGACATGGACGTCGCTGGCTGGCCAGCATTTATTGACCATCCCTAATTGCCCTTGAGAAGGTGGTGGTGAGCTGCCTTCTTGAACTGCCACAGTCCCCATGGTGTAGGTACACCCATAATGCTGTTAGGGAGGGAGTTCCAGTATTTTGACCCAGCGACAGTGAAGGAACTACAATATATTTCCAAACCAGGATGGTGAGTGGCTTGGAGGGGAACTTTGTATGAAGTATTGTAAAATGATAAACGTAGAAACCAGCAAAAGTCATTGACTTCAGGCAGGGGAGTGATGGGAAAAGATGAAAATTGGGGGGCGGGGGGGGGGGGGCGGGGGGGGCGGGGGGCGGGGGGGGCGGGGGGGGCGGGGGGGGGGGGCGGGGGGGGGGGGCGGGGGGGGGGGGGGGGGGGGGGGGGGGGGGGGGGCGGGGGGGGGGGGGGGGCGGGGGGGGCGGGGGGGGCAGGGGGTGGCGGGGGGGGGCAGGGGGTGGCGGGGGGGGGCGGGGGGGGCAGGGGGGGGGGGGTGAGTGCTTGGAGGGATTTGAAAACAAGGCTGAGAATTTGAAAATCAAGCCATTTCTTACAGGGAGCCAATGTCAGTCAGGGAATATCAGTAAACAGGATTCAGTCTGAGTAAATGAGAGGAAATTGCTGCTCAACCAGTACTGGATGTCAGTTTGAAAAGTATTCTGATAATTTAGCACCAGTGGAGGAGTTGTGAGGGTTGGGTGGGTGCAATAGTGTTGCATATTGTCAGAGTACTTGTGAAAATTAATGCTGTCTTTGCAGATGGTGCAGGAGAGGATGTAAATGTGAAATTGGAGATTAGATAGATAAGGGCAGGCCCAAACAGCTGGACACCACGGGGAAAAGGCATTGGAGGAGAATGACGTGGTCAGCCATGTCGAAAGCTACAGATCGGGTGGAGGTGGGAATAGGTTACCTTTATCACTGTCACAAAGGGATGTCATGTATGACTTTGCTTTTAACTATATCGGCTATCAGCTTTAGGGACCAGACGAGGAAGTTGGGAGTTCAGCTGTTTTTTTGGGAATAGGGTCGAGTGAACAGGAGGTGGATCTAATGAATAAGATGAGATTGGAGGGGAGAAGATGGGGAAAAGAAAACTGGGGAAAGGTGTGAGTTCAGGGCTGGGGAAGGGGGAATTTAGAGGCAGTTTGGGCTGGTGGAAAGGTTGGAAGCAGCAGAAATAGTTGATCATCTGCTCTCAATCTCAGTGACAAAGAATTTTGAGCTCGTCACTCATCAGCTTTGGAGGTGAGCATGGGGAGAGGGGTTTACGAAGACAGTTTTTAGTAAAGCCGGGGATTATCCATAGATTCCTGAATGATCCTGGAAGAATGAACCATTTTCGAGCAAGCTCCAAGTGTGCTTTATCCAGTCCAACTGGACTTGGCAGTGAAGGACCACACCAACTCTCCCTTTAAGCTAGGACAACACTTCAGTTTCATCATCAGATTAAAGGTTGGTTTCAGAATACAGAACCTCCCATTTAAGATTGAGAGGAAAGGGATTCTTTTCTCTGAGAGTTTTTCTTCTCTCTTTGGGGTTCCCTACCCAGAGAGTTGTAGAGGTTTAGTGATTGAATATATTCAAGGCTGAGTTTGACAGATTTCTGACGTTTAAGGAGACAGGGTTGTGGGGGTGGGGGGAAGGTGGGCGGGGGGGAGGTGGGTTTGTGGAGGTGGGGGTAGGAGGACAGGAAAATGGAGCGGAGGCCTCAATTAGGTCAGCCATGATTTTAGAATCATAGAATTATTCAGTGCAGAAGAGGCCCTTCAGCCCATCGAGTCTGCACCAACACGACCTCCCACCTAATCCCATTTACCAGCACTTGACCCATAGACCTGAATGTTATGATGTGTCAAGTGCTCATCCAGGTACTTTTTAAAGGATGTGAGGCAACCCGCCTCTACCACCCTCTCAGGCAGCGCATTCCAGACCGTTATCACCCTCTGGGTAAAAAGGTTCTTTCTCCCATCCCCCCTAAACCTCCTGCCCCTCACATTGAACCTATGTTCTCTCATGACTGACCCTTCAAATAAGGGGAACAGCTGCTCCTTATCCAATCTGCCCATGTCCCTCATAATCTTGTACACCTCGATCAGGTCTCCCCTCAGGTTCTTCACTCAGAGAGTTGTAAGGGCGTGGAATGCCCTGCCTGCAGCAGTAGTGGACTTGCCAACATTAAGGGCATTTAAATGGTCATTGGATAAACATATGGATGATATTGGAATAGTGTAGGTTAGATGGGCTTTAGATTGGTTTCACTGGTCAGCGCAACATCGAGGGCCGAAGGGCCTGTACTGCGCTGTAATGTTCTATGTTCTCTGTTCAGTCTTCTCTGCTCCAATGAAAATAAACGAAACCTATCCAACCTCTCTTAATAAATTAAATGTTCCATCCCAGGCAGCATCCTGGTGAATCTCCTCTACATTCCCTCCAGTGCAATCACATCCTTCCTATAATGTGGCAGCCAGAACTGCACACAGTACTCCAGCTGTGGCCTCACCAAAGTTCTATACAACTCCAACATGACTTCCCTGCTTTTGTAATCTATGCCTCGATTGATAGAGGCAGTGTCCCATATGTCTTTTTCACCACCCAACTAACATGCTCTTCCATCTTACTGAATGATACTATGCTCTGGGACCTTGAATGTGTATAATGATTGTTTTATTTGCTGTGATGTGTACCTCATGGCATGTGGAGCTCTGAGGTAAGACAAGATATTGTAGAATTGGAATTATTTATTTCATATAAATTTATGAAAATTGAAAGCAGTTGAAAGCAATGATATTTGGAACTTGGTTTAAGAGGGATTCTTTCCTGCTATTGTTTAGGTGTCAGATATCAAAGATCCTGTTCGATTTGAAGTTATCACATATGGGTCATTTCCCGTTACGATCACAAGCATCCAGGAAAACCTCACTCCTAAGGCTGTGATCGAAAGGATCAGGCAAGTTGAATATCGAGGTGAGTTCGACCACTTCCATTTATTCTTTCATGAAATGTGGATGTCACAGTTTCTTGCCCAAACCTAATCTTCCTTGAACTGAATGGCTTGCTCGGTCATCTCACCTGGCCAGACCAGACTAGGCAAGGATGACGGATTCCACCCCTAAACCACACCAGTGAACCAGCTGGGCTTTTACAACAGTTGACGATCGTTTTATGGTTGCCATGATTGAGACTAGCTTTCAATTCCAGATTTTATTCATTGAATTTAAATTCCACCCGCTGCCGTGATGGGATTCGAACCCACGCCCCCAGAGGATTAGCCTGGGCCTCCGGATTACTAGTCCAGTGGTGTTACCATTATGTCGCCATCCTCCCCCATTGTAACTGGGACGAAGAAGCAGGAACTGGGGCATGTCAGTCAGTAGCTGTGAGGCTAATGGCAGGACTCGATACACTCCACCGGACTGGAGGCAAAGAGATCAACAAGCATTTTAATACCATTGGAAAACAGGAAAGAGTAAAAGGAAGGAAAGAGGCAGCAGCCACACCAATCACAATGTGTTAAATGACCTGCAGGCTGCTTAGTTGAATCACTCAGACAGCACGGAAGATGATCGGTGAGATAATGCAGGCAGTTCGATGGGAGAGGAGTAATGTTTGACAACACTTCTACTTGGTTTTGAACCGAGGACCTTTAACGTGTGAGGCGAACGTGATCGCCATGACACTGAGAAGTATATGTCTGGAGGATATAGAAGATCAGAACGAATATTGACATCACTGTGGCAAAGTCAGAGACTGAATGGAGCAGCAAACAGTCGATTCAACAGCAAACTAGTTCTGTTTTACTGAGTCAATTTAAAGAGAGTCTCTACAAGTTTCAGCCAATAGAACTCATGACCAGAACTGTAACAACTGCTCCCGATAAAAGCAGGTTAGTTTCTCCAGTCGGAGCATAGTGAAACAAAGTATGTTGGAAAAATCAGTCACTTACAGCAGTGGGTCTCTCAGTGTGGCCTGGGGACCACTGGTGATCCACAACTGTACTCCAGGGGTCCAAGGGCTGCTCCAAAATGGGTGGCAAGGTGGCACAGTGGTTAGCACTGCTGCCTCACAGCATCAGAGACCCAGGTTCAATTCCAGCCTTGGATCACTGTCTGTGTAGAGTTAGCACGTTGTCCCATTGTCTATGTGGGTTGCCTCCAGGTGCTCCAGTTTCCTCCCACAGTCCAAAGATGTGCGGGTTAGGTTGATTAGCCATGCTAAGTTTGCCCCTTAGTGTCAGGGGGACCAGCTAGGGTAAATACATGGGATTATGAGGGTAGGGCCTGGGTGGGATTGTTGTCGGTGAAGCCTCGATGGGCCAAACGGCCGCCTTCTGCACTGTAGGGATTCTATGAAATGCAAGATAGTGACCCACCACAGCACTACTGAGGCCATTCAATAGGACGGGCTAGAACCCTCAACCCGTCCACTCTCATATACGTGGCAAAAGTCATCGTCAGCAGAGCAACAAAAATGTAGTTTTAAATAAGCAAGATTTGTGTTAGTGTTAATTTTATTTGATTAATACGGATGTAAGGCCTAATTTATCAGAAGAAGATTGTTGTGAAGTTTTATTGTTCATACTGCATTATAATGCTTCAAATAAATGTGTTTGCTTGTGGTATTCATGTCTGTAACATGAAAATATTAATACTTTGGTTTTGGGAATGGATTAATAATTTGCTTATGATACTTAAGCGAATGTAAACATAAAAGCAGTGAAAAAGCAGCAAAGTATTTATAGTTTCCATTCAGTTCCCATTAATTCTGAGGAGTTTTTTTGCAGTGGCAAGTGAAAGTGGGTGGAGTGGGATGAGTCGGTGGTCCGCGGGGTCCTCCCTCCCGAGGAGGCTAGGGAGCAAAGAAATTTGAGAAGAACGTTACCCAAGCATCTCCATTCTGTCCGGGAATAGGGGTGATGCTGGATGTAGCCATCCAAGATACAAAATACAGGAAAGAGTTCTGCAGGTGAAGCAGGTGCGAAACAGCAGCAGAAACACAAGAACAAGTATGGTCGAGATTGTTCACAAGGGATAAAGAATGCGTTGCACACGCCCTGGTCTCTAACCCCACTCACCCTGTGCTCCCTTTCATGTCAACAAAGCCAAAAAAACCAAAAGGAAATTTGTGGCAGATCCCCTATCCAAACAACATTAGCATCCTGCCTTTTCCATTTGAAAATTGTCAAAAGGGAACTCTGATATATTTCTAAACCTCTCAAGGGGGGCACAGTGTGGCACAATGGGGCACAGTGGTTAGCACTGCTGCCTCACAACGTCTGGGACTTGGGTTTGGTTCCAGCCTTGGGTGACTGTGTGGAGTTTTCACTTTCTCTCCGTGTCTATGTGGGTTTCCTCCGGGTGCTCCGGTTTCCTCCCAAGATGTGCAGGTTAGGTGGATTGGCCATGGTAAATTGCCCTTTAGTGTTCCAAGATATGTAGGCTAGGGGAATTGGTGGGGTAAATACATGCGGTTGCAGGATAGGGCCTGGGTAAGGTGCTCCATCGGAGAGTAGGTGCAGATTCGATGGGTTGAATGGCCACCTTCTGCACTGTAGGGATTCTATGATTCTAAGCTTTACCGCAACTGTTTGAGTTACTCAGATGGTCTGTTGTGTTCAACTTGTAAGCGATGATTAAGGTCAGCTGAAATTACAATAATATGTTCCATGTTTGTCCCCGTGGACACTGATATTTTGTTCAGATTCAGCCATGTCTTCAGGGTTTAGTTGAGTTTTTTTAACATACACCTTTGTCTGAAAGCTTCAGGAATGTATCTCTGATGCAAGGAGTAGAGGAAGGGAGGATGGGAAGAGGATGGATTTGATTGATAAGTCTGAATGGATATCTCACATCAGTTTAAAGTGTTTATTTTTGACGTGATTCTTTCCTCTGTTGAAGAATATCACAACAACACAGGGCGAAGAACAGGTCTGGCACTGGAGACAGTTCGTTCCTCCATCAACCAAACTCTCAATCTTCAAGCTGCAAGTGGACAAGCTATCCCGCAACAGGTCATCATTTTCCTTACTGCTGGTGAGTCTCTGATAGGGTTGGGTGTGCTTCAATAAGCACTTGTACATAGGGAGGGGAATGGGATTGGGGAGGACAGGGATGGGATCGTGAGATACATTGCTGCTGAATAAACTTCATCCAAACCCCCCAACACGCTCAATAAGCAATGCTTCTCATGCCCACTTGAGCAAGTTAAACCAATCAATAGGCTAAAACAAAATTTTGCATCCGGCTTAACTCTTAGGAAGTTGGGAACAGTTTGCTCCTGTGGTGAACCATCGTTGGTTCCCACTGTGGGATTGTTCTAATGTTGTTGTTGGGCTAGGGTGGGATTGATACACCTGTGGTTGTAACTGTTGTGGCACATCCCAGTCGGGCTCCGCCTCCTGGGAGAGGTATAAGACCCCCTGCTCGGGCGGGACCTCTTCAGTCTGGGATAGTGTGTTAAAGTTCTGATAGTTCCATTGTTAGTTAATAAAAGCCTTCTTTTACCGAAGCTTTGTGCCTCGTGTCAAATTGATGCGCATCAATTTTATTAACTAACATTAAACTCTCGACGGAAGAAAAAAAAAGAAAGGAGAGTATGGAGCAAATCCTAAAGCCAGAACGTCTGACGCTAGATCCACGTGCGGTGGGCGCTTCTAACACCTTCGACCACTGGCTGAAGTGTTTTGAAGATTACCTAGCAGCCTCCGCAGCGGTCACCACAGACGATGACAGACTCCGGGTCCTCCATGCGAGGGTAAGCGACACAGTCTACCTCGCGATCCGTGCGGCCACCACTTACCCGAGGGCCCTCGAGCTTTTAAAAAAGCGCTATACGAAACCTCCTAACGAGATCCACGCTCGTTACCTCCTCGCTACACGACGTAGGCAGTCGGGCGAAACCGTGGAGGATTACGCCAATGAGCTCTTGCAGCTTGCCAGGGGCTGCGACTGCAAAGCCGTGTCGGCTGAGCAGTACATGTACGACCTCACCCGAGATGCGTTTGTGGCCGGGGTCGGGTCTTCATACATCCGTCTCAAGCTGCTAGAAAAAGGAAATCTCAACCTGACCCAAGCTATGGAATTAGCTGAAATGCTTGAGGCGGCTTCGAAGAGCTTGGTCCTGTATCCGGAGGACCACGTGGAGACAACGTGGCAGGAGCAGTCGCAAATCCCTCCTCGCCCCACGGGCTCGAAGTGCAGTGTTATGGCGTGCTCCCATGTGGACCAGACGACGGCTGCAGCCCCATGCGGCCCGCGGTGCTACTTCTGCGGAGGAGCCAAACATCCACGACAAAAGTGTCCTGCTAAAGCGGTAGTCTGTACCTCATGCGGTAAAAAGGGGCATTATGCGAAGGTGTGCAGATCGAAGCCCAAGAACGGCAGTGCGGCCTGTGACCCTTCGGAACGGGGATCATCACCATCGTCGTCGAAGTACTCACGGGGTTCGTCCACGTGCGAGTCCAGGACGACGCCATTGCGGTCGACGGAGTCGGAGGAGGATGACCACCAGGAGTCGCTACGTTTGGCGCCCTCACCCATGTGCGATTCATGGGGGCGGCCATTTTGGTCGACGATGACCACGAGCGACCAGCAGGGGTCCTCAGCATCGACCTCAGCTGCCTGCAGTGACGTTCACGGACTAACGGTGGCGTCGATCACCCTGGACCAGGCTAAGCATCACAGGCTTGATTGTTCGATGATGGATATACAGGTAAATGGTCGTGCAATTTATTGTCTGTTTGACAGCGGGAGCACTGAGAGCTTTATTCACCCTGACACTGTGAAGAGGTGTGGACTCCAGATTCAACCTGCCAAACAGACAATCTCTATGGCATCAAGGTCCCGGCTGTCGCTGTGCTAGGACGTTGTGTGGTAACTTTGAAAGTGCAAGGCACAATTTACGAGCGATTCAGGCTCCTTGTGTTGCCGCATCTTTGCGCACCAATTCTCCTCGGACTAAACTTTATGGTCCACATGAAGAGTGTGATCCTACAGTACGGTGGGCCACTCCCTTCGCTGACAGTGGGGGAACAGCTGCAGTCTCCAAATTGTCCAAAGCGCCCCGCCTGCAATCTTTCTACGTTAAAGATCACCACACCCTCTTTATTTCAGAATCTGGTATCAGGCTGCAAGCCCATCGCTACTAAAAGTAGGCGTTACAGCACTGAAGATCGGATCTTCATCAGATCTGAGGTTCAGCGACTCCTCAAAGAAGGGATCATACAGCCCAGTGTTAGTCCGTGGAGAGCACAGGTTGTGGTGGTCAAGAGCGGGAACAAACCCCGGATGGTCATTGATTACAGTCAGACCATTAATCGATATACGCAGCTGGATGCGTATCCCCTCCCGCGCATATCTGATATGGTCAATCAGATTGCGCAGTACCGGGTGTTCTCCACCATAGACCTTAAGTCCGCCTACCACCAACTCCCCATTCGCCCAGAGGACCGACATTACACGGCCTTTGAGGCGGATGGTCGTCTGTATCATTTCCTTAGGGTTCCATTTGGTGTCACCAACGGGGTCTCGGTCTTCCAGCGTGCTATGGACCGAATGGTGGACCAGAACAGGCTGCGGGCTACCTTCCCGTACCTGGATAATGTCACCATCTGCGGCCGTGATCAGCAGGACCATGACACAAATCTCCAGAACTTTTTACGCACTGCATCTCGCCTGAATTTGACCTACAACAGGGAGAAGTGTGTATTCCATACGCGCCGGTTAGCCATCCTGGGATACGTGGTGGAAAACGGGGTCATTGGACCTGATCCAGACCGTATGCGCCCCCTTGCTGAACTTCCCTTGCCCGCTAGCGCAAAAGCACTGAGGAGATGCCTAGGCTTCTTCTCCTATTATGCGCAGTGGGTCCCCAACTACGCGGACAAAGCCTGTCCGCTTATTAAGTCCACGACTTTTCCACTCACGCCAGAGGCCCAATTGGCCTTCAAGGAATTGAAACACGACATCGCGAAAGCCACGATGCATGCGGTAGACGAATCCATCCCTTTTCAGGTGGAAAGCGATGCATCTGATTTCGCCCTGGCCGCCACACTTAACCAGGCGGGCAGGCCTGTTGCGTTTTTTTCCCGCACCCTCCAAGGCCCCGAAATTCGGCATTCAGCGGTGGAAAAGGAAGCCCAGGCCATTGTGGAGGCCGTCAGACACTGGCGCCATTACCTGGCGGGAAAGCGGTTCACCCTGATCACGGACCAGCGGTCCGTGGCGTTCATGTTCAACAACACGCAGAGGGGCAAGATCAAGAATGATAAGATCTTGCGGTGGAGAATTGAGCTCTCCACCTATAACTACGATATCATGTATCGTCCAGGGAAACTCAATGAGCCCGCGGATGCCCTCTCGCGCGGAACATGCGCTACTACGCAGGAGGATTGCTTGAACGCCCTCCATAATGACCTGTGCCATCCTGGGGTCACTCGGCTCTACCACTTTGTCAAAGCCCGCAACCTGCCTTACTCGGTGGAGGACGTCAGGTCGGTGACAAGGAGCTGTCAGATTTGCGCTGAATGCAAACCGCACTTTTACCGACCTGACCGGGCACATTTGGTCAAGGCCACTCGCCCCTTCGAGAGGCTGAGTGTGGATTTTAAGGGCCCCCTTCCCTCAACAGATCGGAACGTGTACTTTCTGAACATAATAGACGAGTACTCCCGGTTCCCGTTTGTTGTCCCCTGCGCGGACACGTCGGCTGCCACGGTGATCAAGGCATTCCGTGATCTTTTTACCCTGTTCGGGTACCCCAGCTAGATCCATAGCGACAGGAGCTCGTCGTTCATGAGTAATGACTTGAGGCAATTCCTGCTCTCATACGGGATTGCCTCTAGTAGGACCACGAGTTACAACCCTAGGGGTAATGGACAGGTGGAACGAGAGAATGCTACAGTCTGGAAGGCTGTCCTATTGGCGCTGAAGTCCAAAGGCCTTCCAGTCTCCCGTTGGCAGGAGGTCCTCCCTGATGCGCTTCACTCCATTCGCTCCCTCCTGTGTACGGCAACCAATGCTACTCCCCACGAGAGGATGTTCTCATTCCCTCGGAAGTTGTCCTCGGGGATATCTTTACCAGCCTGGTTGACGTACCCAGGACCCGTCCTCCTGCCGCGACATGTAAGGGCCCGCAGGTCCGACCCCTTGGTCGAACCGGTCCACCTCCTCCACGCCAACCCTCAGTATGCCTATGTGGCATATCCTGGCGGGCGAGAGGACACAGTCTCGATCCGAGACCTGGCGCCCGCAGGGGACGTAGCAACCCCTGTCGCTCCCATACCCCCAGTGACGAATCCCTTATCCCTTATTTCTCCCCCGGACGTGGCGCGGACAGCATCGGGACCAATGCTTAACAGTTTTACTCCAATGCACAGCTTGCCTGAGCCCTGAAGATCGTCGCCACCGCAGAATGTATCAGGATCCCCTGCACTACCATTTCATCAGGGTCAACCGGCCTGTGAGTCCGTGGGAGAACAGCTGGACGCTGTTTTGGAGAGAACGCCACCGCAAGCACCTACTCCGGTGTCACCGCCGGTATTGAGGAGGTCACAACGACGGTGCGGTCCTCCAGACCGTCTGAACTTATAATCTGTTGACATTTTAGTCTGTTTTTCGTACCCCGCCGGCCTTTGTTCTCAAAGGAGGGGTGAATGTGGTGAACCATCGTTGGTTCCCACTGTGGGATTGTTCTAATGTTGTTGTTGGGTTGTTCTAATGTTGTTGTTGGGCTAGGGTGAGATTGATACACCTGTGGTTGTAACTGTTGTGGCACATCCCAGTCGGGCTCCGCCTCCTGGGAGAGGTATAAGACCCCCTGCTCGGGCGGGACCTCTTCAGTCTGGGATAGTGTGTTAAAGTTCTGATAGTTCCATTGTTAGTTAATAAAAGCCTTCTTTTACCGAAGCTTTGTGCCTCGTGTCAAATTGTTGCGCATCAGCTCCAAAACGGGGTTTCCTGGGAAGACTCATTAGAGTAACACTGCCTGCCTTTCCTAGGGTTACCCTCCAGGATTGGCCTGGAATCTCCGGGAATTAAAGATCAATCTGCAGGACACTGCTGTGAAATCTTGGAAAAAAATCATTGGGACATTAATAAGGATTGATTTTCTTTGACCATTTCTCTTTACCAGATATAAAAGTATTGAAAGTAGGAGGGGAAATAAAGCTGCTTTGCTGACACAAACAACACCCAATTGGGTAATGAGTCTTTTTGCATTCAATTGGCCTAGGAAGGCAATGTGTCACAAGGCGAAATATTTTTTGCAACAATTGGAGGGGAGTCATGTGATGAAACCTCCAGGAATACATTTAATCACAGCTGGTGACCCTGGCACGGTGGCACAGTGGCTGGCACTGCTGTCTCACAGCGCTAGGGACCCAGGTTCAGTTCTGGCGTCGAGTATCTGTGTGGAGTCTGCACGTTCTCACTGTGTCTGCGTTTCCACCAGGTGCTCCAGTTTCCTGCCACAATTCGAAAGATGTGCAGGTTAAGTGGATTGGCCATGGTAAATGTGTGGGGCTACAGGGATAGGGTGGAGGGGAGGGTCTGGGTGAGATGCTCTTTCGGCGAGTGAGTGCAGATTCAACGGGCTGAATGGCCTACATCCCACACAACTGAGAGGAGGAATGGGGGAAGAGGTTGGGGGAAGAGGTTGGGGGAGGGGGTGCGAGAAGAGGAAGTGTTCTTTAAAAACTACAACATTAGTTTCTGACTTCAGTTACTCCAGAAATAGTTTATTTTCACTCTGTTGTCCTGAGCTTTTCAGATGGAACATTAAACCCGAAGCTTTATCTGTTCACTCGTGTAGATGTATAAGATCCCATGGCAGTTTAATGAACAGCAAAGTACTTGCCCCAGTGACCTGGACAATATTAATCTCTCAACCACCAGTATTAAAAGAACTGTGGGGTCAATTTTTCGTTGCCATCTGTGGGATCTTTCTGTGATTACAGTTCAAAACCTTTCTTGTTTGTCCCGAGCATTGGGATAGGGAGAGAATATGCAAGTCTTTTTCTCTCCTGCATTTTTCCTGAAGTATTCCTGCTTTTTCTATCCAGTTATTTCTGCTCCTTCCCTAACTCCCCCTCGCCCAGAGCCCACTCTAGCCTTGCCTCTCACTCGCTATCTGCTTTCCCTTCTACCTGCACTGTCCTCTCTCAGCTCCCCTGCTCTGAGATCCACTTCCAGCTCCCTTGGCCCCGATTCCCACTAAACTGCTGACCTGTCACATTCCCTTCCTGGTGACATGCGCGTACACACGCACGCACACGCACACACTGTCAAAAGCATTAGCGTTAGGTGTTTCCTTGCAAGCCTTGCAAGCTACTGCCTCACCTCTAACCTTTCCCCCCTCAATCCCCTGTCTGGTCACTGTGTCAGGCTGACCCAGACTGGTAAAGCCTTGGCACTCTGCTCAACCCTAAGCTGAACCTTCGACCCAATCTCATCATAAACCACACCGAATCCCACCTTGTTAACAGTGATCCTTTCTGTCTGGGTTTCAGCCTGTGTGTGTTGTTCAAACCCAAATCTATGTTGCCTCCAGAATCGTCAATTCTAGTATTAATATTCGCTTGTTAGCACAGAACTTGAGTATTGCTGAACAGAGACATGCTGTCAAAGCTTTTCCTCTTGCACTCATCAGTGCCAAAGCTCAAACAACAATTTATACCACATGAGAAGAGGGGCTGATCAGTTGGCAAGTAGACTCTGATTGGTCCAATGGCTGACCTGTAAAGTCCTTCACCTTCTGTAAACTTGGGCTCACCCCCCACCACCACTTCCTCCTGCAGCGCCCCACCCCCCCCCCCCTCCCCTCACAGAGATCCCACTCTGCAAACCTTCCATTCTTCCGACCCTTCCCACCCTCTCTCAAACAGCTGTTCTATTGGCTGCTGAGCCACAGTATGGGATTCCCTTCCCAAACTGCCAGCTCGGCCTGTTCTCCACCTCTCTCTCCACCAGCACCACCTGCTCAGGGTTCTGTTCACTCTGAGAAGGTTTTTCAATTGCTGAGGGGGCTTTAGGAACGTGTGTTCTACATTCCTGCTGGACAAGTGCGTGTTAGTGCAGTTGCTGTTTATAATTTTCATTTATTGCAAGAACTTGTTTTCTTTTCCCATCTTGAATATATTCCTCCATCATGATGTGAACAGGGAAACTTTGTGGTGTTGGCATTCACGCTTTTTGCCATGTTTTTTCCTTCAGTGGATAATTCTTTGCTTGTCTTTTCCTTCGACAGGTCAGTACCACGGATCTCCAACACCTTACATCGTCACAAGTAAAATTTCAGATCTGCTCTCCCACTTGCCAGCCCATCTAGGTAATCTCTCTAACTCTCTGCCTAACAACATGCATGGTTTATGGAGCCCACCATTCCAGCTCTGTAACCTCTTAACTCTCTTAGTAGTGGCTCAACCGGTAGCACGTACACTCCGAATCCCAAGGTTCTGGGTTCAATCCCTACTCCATGCTTGAGCACTAAAATCCCAGCCAGCATGTCCTGGAAAGTCAGTACTGAGGGAGCTCTAAACTGTCAGAGGGCCAGGACTGAGGGAGCGCCGCACTGTCAGGGGGTCAGTACTGCGGGAGCGCTGCACTGTCAAATGGTCAGTACTGAGGGAGCTCTGCACTGTCAGGGGGTCAGTGTTGAGGGAGCTCTGCACTGTCAGGGAGTCAGTACTGAGGGAGCTCTGCACTGTCGGAGAGTCTGTACTGAGGGAGTTCTGCACTGTCAGAGGTTCAGTACTGAGGGAGCTCTGCACTGTCAGGGAGTCAGTACTGAGGGAGCTCTGCACTGTCGGAGGGTCTGTACTGAGGGAGCTCTGCACTGTCAGGGAGTCAGTACTGAGGGAGCTCTGCACTGTCGGAGGGTCTGTACTGAGGGAGCTCTGCACTGTCAGGGAGTCAGTACTGAGGGAACTGTGCACCGTCCGAGGGTCAGTACTGAGGGAGTGCCGCACTGTCAGAGGGTCAGTACTGAGGGAGCCCTGCACTGTCAGAGGGTCAGTACTGAGGGAGCCCTGCACTGTCAGAGGGTCAGTACTGAGGGAGCTCTGCACTGTCGGAGGGACAGTACTGAGGGAGCACTGCACTGTCGGAGGGACAGTACTGAGGGAGCTCTGCACTGTCGGAGGGACAGTACTGAGGGAGCACTGCACTGTCGGAGGGACAGTACTGAGGGAGCTCTGCGACCTCACTTGGGGCTGGGATTCTCCAACCTCACCCGGGGCTGGGATTCTCCAACGTCACTGCGACCGGGATCTCTGACCTCAACCGGGCCTGGGATTCTCTGACTTCACCCGTGGCTGGGATTCTCCGACCTCGCCCGGGCCTGGGATTCTCCGACCTCGCCCGGGCCTGGGATTCTCCAACCTCGCCCGGGCCTGGGATTCTCCGACCTCGCCCGGGCCTGGGATTCTCCGACCTCGCCCGGGCCTGGGATTCTCCGACCTTGCCCGGGCCTGGGATTCTCCGACCTCGCCCGGGCCTGGGATTCTCCGACCTCGCCCAGGCCTGGGATTCTCCGACCTCGCCCGGGCCTGGGATTCTCCGACCTCGCCCGGGCCTGGGATTCTCTGACCTCGCCCGGGGCTGGGATTCTCCGACTTCGCCCGGGTCTGGGATTCTCCAACCTCGCCCGGGCCTGGGATTCTCCAACCTCGCCCGGGTCTGGGATTCTCCAACCTCGCCCGGGCCTGGGATTCTCCAACCTCGCCCGGGCCTGGGATTCTCCAACCTCGCCCGGGCCTGGGATTCTCCGACCTCGCCCGGGCCTGGGATTCTCCGACCTCGCCCGGGCCTGGGATTCTCCGACCTCGCCCGGGTCTGGGATTCTCCAACCTCGCCCGGGCCTGGTATTCTCCGACTTCGCTCGGGGCTGGGATTTTCTGATTCCACCCGGGGCTGGGATTCTCTGATTCCGCCCTTGGCTGGAATTCTCCGATCCCGTCCAGGGCTGGGATTCACCGACCTCGCCGTGGCTGTGATTCTCCGATCCCGTCCGGGGCTGGGATTCTCTGACCTCACCCGGGTCTGAGATTCTCCGACTTTGCCCGTGGCTGGGATTCTCCGATCCCGTCCGGGCTGGGATTCACCGACCTCACCCGGGGCTGGGATTCTCCGATCCCGTCCGGGCTGGGATTCACCGACCTCGCTGTGGCTGGGATTCTCTGATCCTGTCCGGGGCTGGGATTCTCCGATCTTGCCCGGGGCTGGTATTCACTGACCTCACTGTGGCTGGGTTCTCCGATCCCATCCGGGGCTGGGATTCTCCTATCCCGCCCAGGGCTGGGATTTACCGATCCCGCCCGCGGCTGGGATTCTCTGATCCCGTCTGGGGCTGGGATTCTCTGATCCCATCCAGGGCTGGGATTCTCCGATCTCGCTGCAGTGAACGGGAATTTATCTGAGCTCCAAATTCTCCGCTGTCACTGGCAGTGGTGGTGATGGCCAGAGGGTTCTGCTCAGAGCTCTCCACAAGCACAATTCCTGACGTCACTCTGCCATGTCTTCTTTCTGGCGAAACAGCCTCCTCACTCCGACATATTGGACCAGCCCGAATCCAGCAGACTGCAAACAGGAAGTCAATTTGGGGCAGAGAGCTCGCCGTTTGGGATTGGCTCCTCAAAATTGCTCTGCCTCCCCCTCCCCCCAACCCGGTGAGTGGGAAGGGACAGGTCTCCAGTGTGCTCCACCCAAGAAGTGAGCATTGACGAGCTGTACATCCAAATGGGGTAAATCGTTACCCCAATATCCCACTCAATGTTACATCACAGCAGCTACGCTTCAGAAACAGCTCAAAACTCTGAAATGGTGAGGATAGACTGACTGGATTGAACCTCCATTCACTGGATACATGGAAGTATTATCCAGGCCATTAAATGTCAGGAATTCATGGGTGACATTGATATAATTGTGCCTCCACTCCCCCTCCCCTTCTTCCAACCCCTCCCCAACCCCTCCTCTACCCCCTCCCCACCCACTTGCTCACCTCCTCCCCCTCCCCCACCCCCTCCTCACCCCCTCCCTTATCCCCCACCCCGACCCTCACCCCCTCCCTCTCCCCTACCCCCTCCCCCTCCCCTGTCCCTTCCCTCCCCCTCCCTCTCCACTCAACCAAATTTTCTCCCCACCTTTCTTGAGGGGACTGACCTGATCCAGCCGCCTTTAGATACTCACCTGAGTGTCCACTCTACATGTGAGACTGCAGCGAGTTACAGCAGGAGATTGAAATGTAGAGGGCAGAATCTGACCTTTCCCTCACCTTCCCCTAGAGGTCATTGAACAGGGGGGTCGGACATCGCTGATCTTCCCCCTGACTGAGGCCAATTGCAGTGAACATCAACTGACCAATCAAATGAGTGATCTTCCTGTATGCTTGGCTGCCAGCTGAAAGTGGTGAGTTTCCCGGGACAACCACGCACTCCGTGATATTTCCTGTATGATGTAGAAATCAGGGCTGAATCATTTATTCAAATATTTTATTCAGTTTTTCTTTCCTGGTCCCCAAATGAGTCTGTATCACATGCGAGGCGGAGATTCCCTGGAATAGCATCAGCACACTTTGTTATGCATTCACTCTGATTGCCTCTCCCTCTCTCTCAACTGCAGATATCTTTGCAATTGGAATTGGAGAAGTACTCAAATCCTATCTTGAAATGGTAGTGCCGAAGAAGTTAACCGAAACTGAAGGTCGCCAGCATGTCTTTTATCTACCAACCTACCATTATCTGGAGAAAGCACAAGAAAAGGCGAGAAAGAGCGGTAAATTGTGTTCACCTGCATTTGTAAAGTCATTGCTAACTTGCCTCAAACCATCCAAAATCTCGGCCATGGCACCATTAGCCATGCAGCCAAAAGTGCATGCCTCAAATGGGATCTGGATGACTTGTTGCTGAATCATTGTTTCTAGGCCACCAGTGAAATTAGATGATGAAGTGAGATGTGTTGGCTTTGTCTGGGGTGAGTTTAATACGGGACATTAAGGTACTGTGACAGATTGCATCATGGGCTCTTTGTTCAAATGCAGTCTTTTGGCGTAAGACAAACTTCCAGACCCAGATAACCATCATAGGGCCCGATTTTACCATTTGGAGTCTAAGGGCCGGATCCGGGCGTAATACAGATCCGAGCCCGGAATCCTCTTTGCAGCGCGCCCATACGCTTTTTTCTGGCTCCAGTCCGATCCGCGCAGTTGAAAATATTTCAAAATATGGATGGGGGGATATATATTTTGAAATATTTTCCCAAATTTTTGACTGCCAGGTTTTTAGTTCCTGCGATTATAATTTTGACATTATCTTTCAAAGGGAATTCCTCTAATTCTGTGCAATGTTCAGATGAAAACAAGATGAAGGAAAGGATCCAAGGCTGCTCCAGAGGCAGATTAGCTGCACCCAACGTTGCCCATGCAAATCACATTCATAAGTAGGGGCACATCTGCCATGGAATGTGAGAGAGGAGTTGCCAATACAAACTTCTTTTCTCAATGGTTGATTTCCCAGATTTAGCAATCTCCTTGAATTTTATTTCCAACCAAGTTCCACCACGGGGACAATTCTTCCAAGTTCACCACATGGCTCTGAACATTTGAGCACCTGGCTCATGGCTACAGGGACATTAACAATCCAGTTACAGATCACAAATGTATTATACAGGTCACTAATTGCTCACTAGGACACTGTAGTTTAATTACCTTTCCCACAGATAATTAGGCAGCACAAAGAAGATGCTACATTATTTTCAGTTTGCAAGATTCTCCCAAGTCCATCCCCCCCCCCCTCCCCCCCAACCAGAGATCCATCTGAGCCCGCCCCCCCTCCTCCGGTGGACGCCAGCGGAAGGCCAGGAAGGTGCTGCAGGCTCTCGAAGGACTGCAGGTCAGAAGGATGGTGGAGGGAGACCAGCGATCGAGGTAGGTTGGGGGTGTGCTCTGCCGAGGGGGGCCTGCCTCCCAGGGGGGTCTGATCTGGGGGGGGGGGGGGGGGGGGGGTGGTCTGCCGGGGTGGTTAGCAGGGGGGTCTGCGAAGGATGGTCGAGGAGGATGGGCTTCGGAAGTTCCCCTGCAGAATAGAAATCCGCTTCGGATTTTTATTCTGCAGGTCACTTACAGCGCGGATCCGGAACGGACCAGAAGACGGTAAAGTGGGATTTGGCGGTAGAGTTGGGCGCCCGAATCGGGTGTCGGTAAAGCCGCGTTCTGCTCAGATTCGGGTGCAGATCACGGTATAGGCCCGACGCCCAACTTTACCACGATTTCGCGCCCAAATGTTTGATAAAATCGGGCCCATATTTTTCCGATCAGGTGAGATGGAGTAGAATGGCATCCCTCTTTCCCTACTCCTTGTTTGATGGCAATAGGCACTTGCCAATTCAGTGAGTGTTTAACCATTTACATGCTGTGACCATAAAAGACACCAATAGACAGGTTTCCTTGAGATTTTTGTTTAAGCAAAGAGAATAATATTCACTGTACTGAAACTGGTGTCAGAAAAGAATAAAAGTTCTCCAACACTCAAAGTTCACAAACACAGGCATAGATTATCGAATGGGAGGATAGATTAAACAAATTAAAGTTTGGTAAAGTTAGAGGCATGTACACCTCATGAATATTGGTGACCTGGCTGGCTTAGGGCTGAAAATTGCTGGTCCTTCTGGCCATTGGGATGGTTTGAAAATGTAGCCAGATGATTTATTTGTTTGTCTGAAGATAACGGCTGTTGTGTTGGATTCTTCAATAAGGTCTCTGCCTCTTCACATGGACAGTCCAAATCATGTGATTGCACTGGATATAAAAGTTTTTCCTCACATCCCCCTAAAGCTCCTGCCCCTCACCTTGAACCTATGTCCTCTCGTGACTGACCCTTCAACTAAGGAGAAGAGCTGCTCCTTATCCACTCTGTCCACGCCTCTCATAATCTTGTACACGTCGATCAGGTCACCTCTCAGTCTGCTCTGCTCCAACGAAAACAACCCAAGCCTAAAGTTAAAGTTTATTTATTAGTGTCACTTCCATCTACCACTTATCTGCCCTCTCGATAAAAATGTCAGCAGACAGGGTTCAAATTGGATGGAGAGATAGAGAAAGAGAGTGAGAGACATTCATCTAATTCAGGATCTTGTTTTCTCAGCATCTCAAGTCTACAAAGAACAACAGGTGAGTTGGATTGTCACATTGTAGAATTCGTTTTCGGAAGTCGGATCAAAAACTGAAGAGACACAGGTTTCTCCGAAAGCCTTCTTTATTGCACCGGAGGAGAGATCGCAAGACCATGCACATCCAGCATGGGTTCGTGAGCCTCTGTCCAACTTACAAAACAGTTTTCAGTTATACCCGACGGAGATACATCCACATACTTCTGTTAGCCAATAAGGACATAGCTGTATTGTTACATTTTAATTAGATTACTTTCAAGAACAAAAAGCGATAGTCACGTAAAGACATGGCTATTAAAGTTTCTGATTAGATTAATTTCAAGGACAAAAGACAATAGCCACGTAAAGACATGGCTATTAAAGTTTCTGATTAGATTACTTTCAAGGACAAAAGGTAAATTGATAAGGCCCTGCCCTCCGAAGCCAGAACCACAATTACCTATTAGCAATTTCTTTAACATGATCAGTAGTTTCGCTTGTCGCCCTCGCCCTCGCCTCAGGCCCTTTCCAAAACCAGTTTATCCCCCAACTGATTTCTAGTTACGCCTCCCAATTTTAACCCTTTCCTCTTCTCAATCTATCTTATACACATTCTCATTCCCTCCTGTTGTCGTTTCATGACAATCCTCAGTGTCCATGAATGGGTCAAGGGCAGGGGTTAGGGGATCGCATTCGGTTATGTTAATGAACAAGGCCCATTTTCCAGCTAACAGATCCTGCATAGAAGAAGTCATACATTGTAGAATGCACTTAAGGACAGCAATCCCCACGAATATTCCCATGACCACCCTTCCCACGTAGATTGCAGCATTAATTAACCAATCACCCCATCCACCATTTCCCCAGCTGCCCCATCCTTTTCCTTCCTTTATAACCCCTAACTGTTGGTCAATCTGGTTCACAAAATGGATGATGTTAGCTATGGCAACATCCAAACCCAAAATACACTTTCCCTCAACTATGGAGCATACCCCACCTTGGCGTGCTAATAGATAGTCCAGGGCATATTGGTTTTGCAGTGAGAACAGTCTGAGTTTTTCCAGGCTCTGAGTAATCACCTCAAGGGCTCCCCGGGTTGAGTTGCCCAGAGTGGTGAGGCCACAAGCAAGATAGTTCCGGTTGTCAGCGGCCATCTGTCCAGAGGCGGCTCCCAGGGAGAAGAAACCAGCGGCGCCATAACCATGAACTTGTCCTGGCAAAAGGGCTGTCAACTCTTTATAGTCTGCACAAAACTCTTCGCATACTTCTCGTTTGTGAATCCGTGCTGGGAGTGTATAATATTGACCCCCAGGTCTCCATTGTCCAGGGCAGGGTACGGCTGTTGGGTATAGGGTACCTATAGCTACTGAGTCAGGGTAAGGGTATGTGAGGTAATTCGTAACCGTTCCGTTATAGAAAAAGAAATATCCATGGTCTGTGTATATAGTCTCGAAGCGTTCACTACCCTTAGTTTTGACATTATAGTAAGTACTCTCAGTACCCAGATAGACATCTACTAGGTTGGAGCAGTTCACCAGTCTTCGGCCGTGATCATCCAGACGAGTGAGATTGAACGTTTGACCATGAGCCCGAAGGTGGGACCCGTTCATGTGGCCACAGACAAGTTGTTCTCCCTTAACCAAAGGTATGCACCTGGAATCAGTGCAGATGCACGTTACCCCATGTTCCTTATCCTGGTATGCACAGTGTCGGTGGCGACAGGCTTTGTGGAGGCAGGGGTTTTCTTCGCATATATAGATCGTGGAGCACCCCCATCCATGTCCCGCAAAGCAATTTTCGTAGCCCTGGTTGTTCCTGGGAGGGTGGGAGCCGGGGACTCTCTGTTCCCACCAGAGGTTTTCCTTCCACCAGCTACCTCCCATCTCCTGTTCACCTTCCTCCTTCAGGGGTGGGTAATAGCAATCTGCCGGTGGGGCTAGATTAAGATCGTATGGGAGCTTAATACATTCGGTTTCGGGGAGTGTCTTTCTGGCAGTAGCATAATTAAGGGGGAGTTGTTCCCGGTCCCAAAGGGGATAGACTAAAAAGAGAGAACCAACTCCGATGGGGTTGGGATAACATACAATGGTATTTGTACCATAGAGGTATTGATGTACTTGATAGAAGTAGTTGCCGGTGATGTGGTTCTGGGGATGGAGAAGGTCCAGAACATCCAGGTTAGGGAATTCTCATTTCTGTCGGACAAGGGAGTCGTCTTCCGCTCTTTCCTGCAGGAGGGGATCATCCACTAAGGCTTCCCTGAGGCACTTTCCATTATAGAGAAAATGATCATATTTTCCCTCCGAGGGTTCTCTTTTACAGGTAAATTCGAATTTGCATCCCCAGTACCAACATGGTGAGGTCCAAAGATTGCGTTTGTCTAAAACCAATTTTCTATCTGCCTGGACTAGGTACCCGTTACAGAAGTCTATTTTAATCACATTCCACCATCCAAATAAGCCTTCACGGGTGTCGTTACAAACAAGAACATCCCGTGAGCGCAAATGATGTACCTGGTTGGATTGATTAGCCTTGCAAATAATGGTTCTAGCTTCTGAGTCAAGGTCTAGAGCCACTAGAACTAGCACCTTTACCCATAAGCCCATTCCCTTTATACTAACTCCAATTTCCTTCAACTGTTACCTGCAGCGAGGGCGAGAGCAACGATAAGATCCCACTTTATAACAATCAAAAAGCGTTGGGGAGGAACAGTTAGAAAGTCCAGAAAAAGTCTGAGATCCTGGTTTTTGAAGTTGACAGGTCTTTCTTCATTAGTCATTCTGGATTAGGTGTGATCAAACTGTCCCAATGCTTACAGTCACTCAGGTGCATCCATCTTTCCTGCCCTTTCACCTTCACCGCGGTTGGGGTCTGTAGCAGAACTTGGAAGGTTCCTCTCCAGCAAGGTCCTAGTTTGGGTCGTTCCCAGTCATGAATCCGCACCCAGTCCCCGGTTTCGACTCCTTCCCAATCTCCGTCCTTGTCGGGTGGAGGCCTGGTAGATTCCTTCACCTGAGTGTGTAAAAACTTAAGAGACATAGTCAATTGTTTAAAATATTGCTGGAGTTGGTCAGACATGACATGTAGATCTATCTGGGGAGGAGGAGGTGCAGCGCTATTCCATGGGGTTCTAAGTGGGCGCCCATATGTTATCTCAGCGGCATTTAAACCGGTACCGGTATGGGGGGTTCTGATAAATGAGTAGGGGCGGTATCCAAGAAGGTGGCGCGACTAAGGACGGGACAAAATGCAAAGGTCAATGGAAGGAGATGCAAAAGAGGATGCAAGTCAAAGTAATGGAGACTTTAGGATGAGGTTCTGAAACACCGGAGTGAAAGGACGTGGAGGGATTTAAACATGAATGAGAACTTTAAATTTGTAATACAGCAGCAAAAGTAAATGAGGGAAGAGGCAATGGATGAGTGGGACATGATACTGGCAGCAGAATTTTAAATGAGCTAAAGTTAACAGGAGGCAAAGAATGGAAATCTAGCCAGATAAGTAGTGATAATTGCATTGATAAGGTATCAGCAGCAGATGGACCAAGGCACACAATATCAAAGATATCACTGATCCTCAGGCATTTCAAAGGGCTGATACTATTACATAGTTCCTCACAAGCAGAAATGTGACACCACAGAACAACTTACCACACCTCCTCATACTTCTTATTCGCAAACAACAGCAACTTATATATGCTCATAAGTCCCTTTAACATCATAAATCATTCAAAAGCAGTTCAAAGCAGCACTGTAAAAAAAAAGTCAAGAGCTAATTTCTGCCACTGTAAACAAAATTACTGCAAAAAAACCAGAACTCTTTTGGCGAATCTCATAAATTAACCTCTGAAGATCTACTGACTCGGCTTTCCTACTGCTTTTGTAGCAGAAAGAAAAACAAACTGTAGCTAGAAAAACAAGGGTTGCAGCCAAACTTAATCAACTCCAGCTTGCTGCTGCTCTCAGCTCAACCACAATTTCTCACAACACTCACCTAAGTATCCTGTAACTCCAATCGCCAATGCACCATTGACATCATCATTTTACACCTGTTTACACCATTGTTACTATTACAAGTCCAATCATCTAATCAGTCAAAGGTAGCCTTGACATATTTTATTCAATTTTATTACTCTGATTGACAATCACAGTCCCAGTGTATTTGGTTGACTGATCAGCTGATAAGCAGAACCACTTGGACAATGGCTCATAATAAAATTCTCATTTCATCCTTGCCCAGAAAATCTTACCAAAGCCCAAAGGACACTTTAGATCAAATTTAATAACTTAATGAAAACCACAAGGCTTAATCCAGAATACTCTTTGAAAGCAGCACAAGTCAGCTGGGGGAGGCAGAGGCTTTCAAAGCGGACCTGAAGAAAGTGGACAGCAAGGAGGGCGAACGCAAGTGGGAGACGCAGATTGACACAGTGCACAGCTCCACAAGAAATAGCGACGATAAGGCAAAGGGGAGAACCGGTTGGCCGCAGCAGGTCTGGGCTCTGGAACTGAATAAGAGTTTTAACAACACCAGGTTAAAGTCCAATGGGTTTATTTGGTGGCAAATGCCATTAGCTTTTGGAGCGCTGCTCCTTCGTCAGATGGAGTGGAAATCTGCTCTCAAACAGGGCACAGAGACTCAAAATCAAGTTACAGAATACTGATTAGAATGCGAATCTCTACAACCAACCAGGTCTTAAAGATACAGACGATGTGAGTGGAGGGAGCATTAAGCACAGGTTAAAGAGATGTGTATTGTCTCCAGACAGGACAGCCACTGAGATTCTGCAAGTCCAGGAGGCAAGCTGTGGGCGTTACAGATAGTGTGACATAAACCCAACATCCCGGTTTAGGCCGTCCTCATGTGTGCGGGACTTGACTATCAGTTTCTGCTCAGCGAATCTGCGCTGTCGTGTGTTGTGAAGGCCGCCTTGGAGAACGCTTACCCGAAGATCAGAGGCTGAATGCCCGTGACCGCTGAAGTGCTCCCCAACAGGAAGAGAACAGTCTTGCCTGGTGATTGTCGAGCAGTGTTCATTCATCCATTGTCGTAGAGTCTGCATGGTTTCCCCAATGTACCATGCCTCGGGACATCCTTTCCTGCAACGTATCAGGTAGACAACATTGGCCGAGTTGCAAGAGTAGGTACCATGTACCTGGTGGATGGTGTTCTCACGTGAGATGATGGCATCTGTGTCGATGATCCGGCACGTCTTGCAGAGGTTGCTGTGGCAGGATTGTGTGGTGTCGTGGTCACTGTTCTCCTGAAGGCTGGGTAGTTTGCTGCGGACAATGGTCTGTTTGAAGTTGTGCGGTTGTTTGAAGGCAAGAAGTGGGGGTGTGGGGATGGCCTTGGCGAGATGCTTGTCTTCATCAATGACATGTTGAAGGCTCCGGAGGAGATGCCGTAGCTTCTCCGCTCCGGGGAAGTACTGGATGACGAAGGGTACTCTGTCCACCGTGTCCCGTGTTTGTCTTCTGAGGAGGTCAGTGCGGTTTTTCCCTGTGGCGCGTTAGAACTGTCGATCGATGAGTCGAGCGCCATGTCCTGTTCTTATGAGGGCATCTTTCAGCGTCTGGAGGTGTCTGTTGCGATCCTCCTCATCCGAGCAGATCCTGTGTATACGGAGGGCTTGTCCGTAGGGGATGGCTTCTTTAACGTGTTTAGGGTGGAAGCTGGAGAAGTGGAGCATCGTGAGGTTATCCGTGGGCTTGCGGTACAGTGAGTTGCTGAGGTGACCGTCCTTGATGGAGATGCGTGTGTCCAAGAATGCAACTGATTCCGGAGACTAGTCCATGGCGAGTCTGATGGTGGGATGGAACTTGTTGATGTCATCATATAGTTGTTTCAGTGATTGTTCACCATGAGTCTGTTAGCGCGAGTGAACAGATACCACACCACTCGCACCCAGAGCCAAGATTGATAGCAGCACAGTTTATTATAGTGTTTTACGTCGACGGAGGTACAATCAGGACACAGACAAGACAGTCCCGAAAAGTACTCTGCTTGCCTGCCAAAACGGAGTACAGTTATAGTAACGATCTGTTTTGATATGTAAATGGTTTGTGAGTGGTTTCCTGATATAATCATCCTGTTTCAATAGGTTTGTGGGTGTGGAGTTTGATGTGTAAATGGTTTTCTTTTATAGTTATCCCGTTAATGGGTTTTCTGGTCTAGAGTTTTAATATGTAAAGTTTGGTTTAAGAGTGTGATAATTGCTTTATGTCTCTGAATTCCTTTGGACAATGGGTGTTTGATGGGATGTCAGGAAGTTTTCCAGGTCTCATGGTATTTTCTGAATAGCATATTGATGCGAGTTCCTGAGTCTTTGTCAACCTGGTTTCTGTGTTTAAAAGATGCCTGCTTGCCTTACTCACACCTTTCTGGCTGAATGCTGTCCTGTTTTGCTTCATTTATCGAGTTATAGTTTAAGAAATATTCTAATCCTAATACCCACAAAATTTATGCCCGCCTACAGTCCCCCCTGTCGGTCAAAAGTGAATTTTTGTTGTTTATTTCCTTTTCACTTTTCTAACCGATCTTTCTCCCCTTTATTATATTTTGTGTCCGGTGCTTCCTGCCTCCGTACGCTGCAGTCGTACAGTTTAGGGAAGTCCCGGAGTTTGTCAAATCATGTGTAGGCGGGAGTAATCATCCCGCTTGGTTACCTGCCCCATCATACCAATTGTTCTAACTAAGTTCTTATGTGCTTTCATTCTCTTCCGCTGGCGGTAGGTGTAACATGTAGCCAATCCCCAGGAAAGGGCTAAGATGAGTTGGATGACCACCAGTGTGTGCGATGTAATTCGGACCCAGGGGTGGATGTTTACATTTAGACCCCAGTCCCACACCTTCTGTACCCATGTTTGACTTCGTAACGCCGTCTCGGTATCTTGTTCCAAGGTTTTGATGTGTGACTGTAACCGGTGGTATAATCGGACGGAGTGTCCTACTTTAAGTCGGAGCTCCCTTAGGACTTCGGTCAGGTGTGGGATGGGGGCTTGCTCGGGTTCTTGGTAGTCTCTTAGGTTGTCTTTTAGGGGGTCTGTGGCATTAAAGGCTATGGTCTGCCTATTTCGGATATTGGTGATGTGAGCTTGACCTATAGTGACTGGCTTGCGAGGGGTAAAACAGAAGTTAGGGTCGGGGATTGGGCATGTTAATCCGTTATATGTGAATGATGTACGTGTGGTAGCTACACAGTATCTACCCCGCCCCCCGTATCCTGCCCGGGCGAAATGTGGGTCTACGGGTATAATCTCTAAGGTGCAGTCCTGTGTTCGGTTAAACCCACATTCTGCTGCCTCTCCTTGTCTCAGTGGGTGAGGACAGATGGTGACCTCTCCCCTCTGCTTGCACCCTGCGAGAGAAACACTGGACATTATGCCATGTTTGGAGATGGCCATGTTTTCGGTTATGTGGTAGCGGAGGGAAGCATTGCCCCTAACAACACCAATATTTTCAATTCGGAAGATGGGGAATGGTCCAGCGTCTTGTGTGACCGTTGGAATTAGCAGAACCATTCCTATCCCGGTGCCCTCACTAACCTCGCAGTCGGGGATTACTGGATATACTCGTGTCATCCCCTTCAGGGTCCGGTCATCCAGCACCCCCTTCTGATCTGCGAGTTGCGCTAGTTGGGCGCTGTCGATCCAATCGGGCACTTCCCCCCTGTGTACCTGGTCCAAATTGTGTCGTATTTGTGCCACCATCCACTGACCATATGCATGGCATAACTGTCCCTGTTGTACCCGGGCAGTGTCTTCCCTTTCCCTGTCTATGAGGCGATTGATAGTTCGGGCATGTGCTTCTAACACTGCAATCCCATCTAGTTGGATATGGGCGCCCGCTTCCCCTAAGAATGCTTGTTCCACCTGCTGGTCTAATGACCGCTGTAATATGTTTTTCATTACCCCTTTCAGCTGTTCAATTTTACTGTTGAGGCCCTGGATGTCAATGGAGTTAATCATTGTGTCTCCTGTATTCAGCCCTGTGAGCATATCATTGATAATACCCCGTTTGCTTCGGTATGTGTTGGTGTTTATGTTTCCCCTGTAGTGTGTGGCCCCCATTGCGTCAATGGCCCGTTTTATGGTCTCTCTCTCTAACATCTGATACAAGTTCTGTACCCGTTCTGAGCAATGCCTGGGTACCTGGATTCCTGAAATGTCGATCAGGACAGGTACCACCTCATGTTTTACGTTGTCGTACACAATTTCCCCCTCGTTCCACAATACCAGTCCTCCCTCCGGTCCCCTGCTTTGCAAGGGACAGGGTAAGATTTCGGGCCTTGTGGTCGTGGGGGCCCGCGTTGGAAGCGGTGCAAAACATACATACAATGAGACTGCGGGAGCCTCAACAAGTCCGTAATAGCCGCAAATGTCCATGTTTGAATTCAAAGTGTCCTGTGGTCGGGCCTCTTGTGGGTTGTCGGGGAGGGCGCAGAGAGTCCCAAAAACGCACTGGTCTCTGTTCTGGAGGTCCCGCTGTTGAATGCATGTTCGGAGTCCTTCTAAAGTGCAAGTGAAGCAGATCTCGTTGATACCCGGGTAAACTTGTAGCCATGCGTTAAGATAAGTTCTACTGTTCATAGGGTCCGGTCCAGCTGGCACACAGAGTGCCTCGGATGTGTTGAAGGCTACCCCGTGGAATCGCGGGTAGATGGGGTGTTCTTCGGGTGCCACACTCGTCAGGAAGGTCGCCGCGAGGATCATCCTCCAAGTGGTCCACATGGTTCTGGAGAGGGGTTGGGGGAGGATATATAAAACCTGGTGGCCGCCAGTCGTTAGGTTCATATTAGGTGATGAACTTGTCTTACTTATCTTATTCTTATTTCTATCTACATATATTCATTCATGCCTCGGTTGGCATATAGTTCCTTTAGTGTTGGAAAATAAAGGTTGTTATTTCGATTTCCGCTGTAAGGACAAAGATGGTTAAGGGCCAATACGTGGAGTGGACGGAGCATCCTCTGTCCTTTCAGTCAGTCTGCTCTGTCCTCTTTCCCCGTGGTGATAGGATTTTAATTGCGACCAATGTTTCCATCGGCCTTTTCCTTTCACATCGACACACGCACATGTATCGCTGGTAAGGATAACCTCGTGGGGTCCCATCCATTTCGGTGCAAACCCGGGTCGGTCTGGGGCAATCCGAATCAAAACCCTATCCCCTACTCGAGGGAGGGTGGGGGTATGACTGACATTTTCCTTTTTAGCCTGGTCTCTAATGGCTTGCTGGTCCCTGGCTGTGTGGTGCAGGTCTCGGAGTTGTGAATCTAAGTGTTGCACATATCGTTTGAGCTTGTCCCGGAGGGGTGTCATTTCTTCCCCTCCCACGGCGATGTTTTCGGGGAGTCGCATTGCTCTCCCGGTCATTAGTTCGAACGGGGTGAGCCCTATGGTTCGACCTGGGGTGGCCCGTAGGCGCATCAGGATACAGGGAAGGACATCTACCCACCCCTGACCTGTTTCTGCGATAGTTTTTGCTATCGTGTTCTTGAGGGTGCGATTCATTCTCTCTACCATTCCAGCACTCTGGGGGTGGTATGGTATATGGAACCGCTGTCGGATCCCTAAGGTTTTACATGCGTGTTTCATTACCTTGCCTGTGAAGTGTGTCCCCCCCTATTCCTACTACTACTATGGAACGGTGGGTGGTGGGTAGTGCCATGTTGGTGAGGGATATCGAAGCCCCCGCATCTATTAATATTTTGCATCGCCGGCCCCCTAACGATGCATTCACCCAGATACGGGGGTCCGTTCCCGGGGCGGGGGCCGATGCCACTCATGCAAATTTTTGTGCCGCCAAGGTTTGTATAATGTCCAGCAGCTGCTGGTGGCTGAGGTGCGCTGGGTCCGAAACCACCTCATTCTCCCTTATATCTGGGGCGCTTGCCGGGGTTTTCTCCAGTCTCTTCGGGGGCGCTCTCTCTCTCCTTGGGATCCTTCTGTCTTTGCAGGTAGATTCGGTGTGTCCGATTCTGCCGCACTTATTACATGTATTAGGAGGGTGCGGGATCATAGCTCGGCATTCCCTTTTGAAATGACCTAATTCCCCGCACCTGTAGCAATTTCCTCCTTCAGTTCCTACCGCTGATATCCCTACTCTGGCGCCCTGTGTTTTCCTTTGCTGGTTGTCTACAGTGACAGCCCAGTTTTCTAATTCATTGAAGGTGTTAAAGTTTACCAATCCTGTCTTTAGGATAGCTTGGTGTGCTGGGCTCAGCCCATCCCTATATAACCGGAGGAATGCCGGGTTCTGTCTATCTGCATCTGGCATTCCTCCGTGGGCTACAAAGGCATCGAATTTTCGTCGCCCGTATTCCTGAGCCCCTTCCTCCTTTTTCTGCGTTACTCCTACTATTACACTCCAACTCACGGGGACCTCCCCCATGGTCAGGATGATATCGTTTTTAAAGCCTGTCAGAGCCTGTTCCTGCTCCCGGCGGCTCCCGTCTAGGTCTGCACACCAAGTCCCATTCTGGTGTTCTGCCCGGAGCCGAGCCCAGTGATTCTCGGGCATCTTGGCTCTTACTAACCCTGCTATATCTCGGTTGTGTAAGTTGTGGCACAGTTGCATCCCTTTCATCTTTTGCCAAAAAATTACGTTACTGTGCCTGGGCTGCAGGGTTGGGAGCTTTTCTAGTAATTTCATAGTGTCCCCTGGCGAGAGTGACACATAAGTCATTTTAATTTGGGCCTGCCTTCCTCGCCCGTCTCTCCCTTGTCCCCCTGGGATACATTCGATCTTAAGAGGTGCTGCTTTGGCGTTTGGGGGATCGGTGGTTACCGGGGGACTCCCCCCTGTTTTAATCATGCTTTTAATTAGGTTCTTGTTTTTATCTGCTAGATAGCGGGTGAGGGACCCTTCCGGCCCCCATTCAAAAATGGTCTCAATGCTATCCATGTCGAATCTCTTATCTAAGATCAGTGGTGTACTAATCCTGGTTTGGTGCTTCCCACAGATACTTGTGTAGGTATCCCTGGGGTTCCTGGTTTGGTGTTTCCACTGTCAGTACCTTTAAACCTTCAGCAGTAACACGCAGAGCCCGTCCTGCATGTAACGGGGAGATCACCGCTCACAGAGACAGGGGGGGCTCTGACCACGACTACAGGGGCCGGGGGCCACTCTTTCCTGACCAAATCCTACCGCTAAATCAATCCACAGAGGCTCGCCGTTTCCCTATCTCCCCGGGAATCACCCTGACCTGGGTGCGGACAAGCGTGGGATTGACCGCAGGTAGGAGTTCCCCCGGCGTGTAGCCGTTCTTTCGCGCTACCAGAGGTCTCCTGCTTGTAGTGCCCGAAGCACTCACAGAGGCTCCAGACTTAGTAGCGCCCGGACATGTAGCAGACTCCTCGCGGATCTGTTTCCAGTGGCCCAGACTTTCGCGCCTGCAGAGGTCCTACCCGACTTGCAGCGCCCGGACTTAAACCGAACTTCGTGAGTCCGCGTTCATTGGCCCTAACCCTGGACGTCCTCCCGGCCTCCCGGCCACTTAACCCTTGTCTTCCTTAGGTACCTTTTGGGTCAGCTAATGTCTGGTCGGGTCCGCTGTCAGGGATACACGGAATGCAACAGTACACAATCAATTACAATTCGCGACCCCGCTCACCCGCCCAAAGAAGAACCTACCCCGCTGTGCAGCTCTCGATCGGGCTCTGTTCACAAGTTCAGATCGCGGCAGCCGTGGAACACCGCTGGCACTGGGAATTCCCGCGGACTTTAAATGAGTAAAGATACTCACCCAGTGTTTGAGAGGCGATGTTCCAGCGGCGGTCACGATCCCGGACGAGCCCCCAATTGTTAGCGCGAGTGAACAGATACCACACCACTCGCACCCAGAGCCAAGATTGATAGCAGCACAGTTTATTATAGTGTTTTACGTCGACGGAGGTACAATCAGGACACAGACAAGACAGTCCCGAAAAGTACTCTGCTTGCCTGCCAAAACGGAGTACAGTTATAGTAACGATCTGTTTTGATATGTAAATGGTTTGTGAGTGGTTTCCTGATATAATCATCCTGTTTCAATAGGTTTGTGGGTGTGGAGTTTGATGTGTAAATGGTTTTCTTTTATAGTTATCCCGTTAATGGGTTTTCTGGTCTAGAGTTTTAATATGTAAAGTTTGGTTTAAGAGTGTGATAATTGCTTTATGTCTCTGAATTCCTTTGGACAATGGGTGTTTGATGGGATGTCAGGAAGTTTTCCAGGTCTCATGGTATTTTCTGAATAGCATATTGATGCGAGTTCCTGAGTCTTTGTCAACCTGGTTTCTGTGTTTAAAAGATGCCTGCTTGCCTTACTCACACCTTTCTGGCTGAATGCTGTCCTGTTTTGCTTCATTTATCGAGTTATAGTTTAAGAAATATTCTAATCCTAATACCCACAAAATTTATGCCCGCCTACAAGTCCAAAGGAAGAAAATGTCATCGATGTATCTAGTATATAGCATCGGTTGAAGGTCCTGTGCGGTGAAGAAGTCTTGTTCGAACCTGTGCATGAAGATGTTGGCATATTGAGGTGCGAATTTGGTCCCCATGGCTGTTCCGTGTGTCTGGATGAAGAACTGGTTGTTGAAGGTGAAGATATTGTGGTCCAGGATGAAGCGGATGAGTTGTAAAATTGCATCTGGAAACTGGCAGTTGTCGGCGTTGAGTACTGAGGCCGTTGCAGCAATGCCATCATCGTGGGGAATGCTGGTGTAGAGTGCCGAGACATCCATTGTGACGAGGAGTGCTCCTGGTTCAACTGCTCCATGTGTGCTGAGTTTCTGTAGGAAGTCCGTAGTGTCGCGACAAAAGCTGGGGGTTCTTTGTACAATGGGTTTCAGGATGCCCTCGACGTAGCCGGAGAGGTTCTCACACAGGGTCCCATTGTCCGATACGATGGGACGGCCGAGTGTGTTTGCCTTGTGTATCTTCGGGAGGCAGTAGAGATCTCCAACACGGGGAGTACGTGGGATGAGAGCACGGAGGGTGCTCTGAATGTCTGGATCAAAGGTCTTGATCAGAGTGTTGAGTTGACGGGTGTGTTCTTTGGTCGGATCTGCGGGTAACTGTCTGTAGTGTTCCTCGTTGTTCAGTTGTCGGTACACTTCTTTACAGTAATCCGTTCTGTTCAGTATGACGATGGCCCCTCTGGAACTGAACCAGTGACGGGGAGATTGCAAATCGATTTTGCACATTTTTGTTCAAACCTGGGAGGACTGACGTTAATCACAAAAGGATCGCTTTCCCCCCAAACAAAAACTCAGCAGCAAACCACTACAGCACAAGTGCAATTTTAAATCCATTTAAAGTCACCACGCACATTCGGGGCGGGGGGGATAATTCTTATCTATCTTTGCAGCTACATTTCCTGCAGTGTAAAACTGACCATTCCTCACTTGGAGGTCTTACACTTCTCTAAATCCCAAGTACCTCCCAATGGCCATAATTCATTACCCAATTCCTTACTTAGGCGCGCACTTAATCTCCGATACTTCTGATCTTCCTGTGGGTTTTCCTGGCATAACTTCCCCAGCGGGGTGGATGGACCCGCCTTATCTAAAGTTTGACCCATACGGACTGCACAGTCTTACTCTTACGAAGATTTCAATCGTTACAGGGACTCGAACCCCCACGATCGTGAAGTTAACTGCCGAATTCCCCGAGGACTCGAACCTCTTTCTTGTTAACCCACTTATTTCCTACTGGGGACTGGAACCCTTTGGTATTAGCTCGCCAATTGTAAACCTGTGGACTCTAACCTCCAGGCACATGTGGGGGACTCGAACCCTCCACTTTCTTGTTACCTGTGTCTCTCCGATTGTCTTATGTCCAGATTCGAGGAGCCCGTAGGATAGTTACTAGTTCGCCGAAGGGATTGAGATAGAAGCACAGGATGGTGGAGAAGAACCAAGGTTAATCTTACCTTGTAGCGCCGTCCGTCTCTGTCCTTCCTCGCCCTGTCTCAATCGCTGACGCCGGTCGACCGGTACTATGCGTTTGGGCTCCTGGCTGGCTCACCAATTGTAGAATTTGTTTTCGGAAGTCGGATCAAAAACTGAAGAGACACAGGTTTCTCCGAAAGCCTTCTTTATTGCATCGGAGGAGAGATCGCAAGACCATGCACATCCAGCATGGCTTCGTGAGTCTCTGTCCGACTTACAAAACAGTTTTTAGTTATACCCGATGGAGATACATCCACATACTTCTGTTGGCAGGTAACAAGCCACATCCACCTTAGCTGTGAATGCTGGGGATACACCAGGACATAGCGGCAGAGTTAGAAAGGTGAAGAAACTATAGCTCCATAGCGTGGGTACAGATGTTGTTCAGCATTGTGGATAGGGAGCACTTACATAAGTATTAAAACACCTCTGTCATGTATCAAACTCCTCTTTGTGATTGCTGCTCTCATTCGATTGCTCCATAGCCTACAGCATACCAATGGTACCATGGGGTGGCACAGTGAGCACTGCTGCCTCACAGGGACCCGGGTTCGATTCCTGTCTTGGATCAGTGTCTGTGCGGAGTCTGCACATTCTCCCCGTGTCTGTGTGGGTTTCCTCCGGGTGCTCCAGTTTCCTCCCACAGTCCAAAGGTGTGCGGGTTAGGTTGATTGCCCGTGCTAAATTGCCCCTTAGTGTCAGGGGGACTAGCAGGGTAAATGTGTGGGGTTACAGGGATAGGGCTTGGGTGGGATTGTGTTTGGTGCAGCCTCAATGGGCCAAATGGCCTCCTTCTGTTCTGTAGGAATTCCATGATTCTATGGTGTTCATCTAACATTTAAAGGCTGGATGGTCACATACAGAGCCTCCTCCATCTTCTGTCTGCAAGGATGCCAGTTCATTGATTGGCAGGATATAATCATACCGGTGTCATCCTAGTAATGAGGAGTTCCACTTCAATGGTCACCATTGGTCCACCACGCAACCCAGTCATTGGGTAAGTCTGATCTCAGCAAGAGGAAGCCAATACAGCCCTTGTGAGAGCAGTTTCTCTGGCACCAGTGACACGGAGCCTCAGTGGTTTCCCTAACTGAGGAGGAGCTTGTATCCGGAGATATGAGTTTGTCCGTGCATCATCGCCCTGATATTACCCTCGTCACATGGAGTTCATGAGCTGCCTTCAGCAAGACAGCAGTCAGACATTCACATTAACGCATTGAGGATCAACGCTCTGTGTTCACTGCAAATTATCATCATTCCCCTGCGTTGTGTGGAGGAAGGTATCTACTCCCTCTCCACAGGAACAGTTGCAGGGTTGGGTTAGCACTGCCATCAATCAATGAGGAAAGGCCATCTTTCATAATGGGGCTTCCATGTCAAGAACAAAGAACAATACAGCACAGGAACAGGCCCTTCGGCCCTCCAAGCCCGTGCCGCTCTCTGGTCCAAACTAGACCATTCTTTTGTATCCCTCCATTCCCACTCCGTTCATATGGTTATCTAGATAAGTCTTAAACGTTCCCGGTGTGTCCGCCTCCACCACCTTGCCTGGCAGCGCATTCCAGGCCCCCACCACCCTCTGTGTAAAATACGTCCTTCTGATATCTGTGTTAAACCTCCCCCCCTTCACCTTGAACCTATGACCCCTCGTGAACGTCACCACCGACCTGGGGAAAAGATTCCCACCGTTCACTATGCCTTTCATAATTTTATACACCTCTATTAAGTCTCCCCTCATCCTCCGTCTTTCCAGGGAGAACAACCCCAGTTTACCCAATCTCTCCTCATAACTAAGCCCGTCCATACCAGGCAACATCCTGGTAAACCTCCTCTGTACTCTCTCCAAAGCCTCCACGTCCTTCTGGTAGTGTGGCGACCAGAACTGGACGCAGTATTCCAAATGCGGCCGAACCAACGTTCTATACATCTGCAACATCAGACCCCGACTTTTATACTCTATGCCCCGTCCTATAAAGGCAAGCATGCCATATGCCTTCTTCACCACCTTCTCCACCTGTGACGTCACCTTCAAGGATCTGTGGACTTGCACACCCAGGTCCCTCTGCGTATCCACACCCTTTATGGTTCTGCCATTTATCATATAGCTCCTCCCTACATTATTTCTACCAAAATGCATCACTTCGCATTCATCAGGATTGAACTCCATCTGCCATTTCTTTGCCCAAATTTCCAGCCTATCTATATCCTTCTGTAGCTTCTGACAATGCTCCTCACTATCTGCAAGTCCTGCCAATTTTGTGTCATCCGCAAACTTACTGATCACCCCAGTTACACCTTCCAGATCGTTTATATAAATCACAAACAGCAGAGGTCCCAATACAGAGCCCTGCGGAACACCACTAGTCACAGGCCTCCAGCCGGAAAAAGACCCTTCCACTACCACCCTCTGTCTTCTGTGACCAAGCCAGTTCTCCACCCTTTAGCCACCTCCCCCTTTATCCCATGAGATCCAACCTTTTTCACCAGCCTACCATGAGGGACTTTGTCAAACGCTTTACTAAAGTCCATATAGACGACATCCACGGCCCTTCCCTCGTCAACCATTCTGGTCACTTCTTCAAAAAACTCCACCAGGTTAGTGAGGCATGACCTCCCTCTCACAAAACCATGCTGACTATCGTTAATGAGTTTATTCCTTTCTAAATGCGCATACATCCTATCTCTAAGAATCTTCTCCAACAACTTCCCCACCACGGACGTCAAGCTCACCGACCTATAATTACCCGGGTTATCCTTCCTACCCTTCTTAAATAACGGGACCACATTAGCTATCCTCCAATACTCTGGGACCTCACCTGCGTCCAGTGACGAGACAAAGATTTGCGTCAGAGGCCCAGCGATTTCATCTCTCGTCTCCCTGAGCAGCCTTGGATAGATTCCATCAGGCCCTGGGGATTTGTCAGTCTTTATATTCTCTAACAAACCTAACACTTCCTCCCTTGTAATGGAGATTTTCTCCAACGGTTCAACACTCCCCTCCGAGACACTCCCAGTCAACACATCCCTCTCCTTTGTGAATACCGACGTAAAGTATTCATTTAGGATCTCCCCTACTTCTTTGGGCTCCAAGCATAATTCCCCACTTTTGTCCCTGAGAGGTCCGATTTTTTCCCTGACAACCCTTTTGTTCCTAACGTATGAATAAAATGCCTTGGGATTCTCCTTAATCCTGTCTGCCAAGGACATTTCGTGACCCTTTTTTGCCCTTCTAATTCCCCGTTTGAGTTCTTTCCTACTTTCTTTGTACTCCTCTAGAGCTCCCTCCGTTTTTAGCTGCCTGGACTTAACATACGCCTCTCTTTTCTTTTTGACCAGTCCCTCAATTTCCCTGGTTATCCACGGTTCTCGAATCCTACCCGTCCTATCCTTCTTTTTTACAGGCACATGCCTGTCCTGTAGCCCTAACAACTGTTCCTTAAAAGACTCCCACATGCCAGATGTGGATTTACCCTCAAACAGCCTCTCCCAATCAAGAGCTGCCAATTTCTGCCTAATCTCACTAAAGTTAGCCTTCCCCCAATCCAACACCTTACCCTTGGGACACCACTTATCCTTTTCCATCACTATCCTAAAGCTAACAGAATTGTGGTCACTATTTGCCACATGTTCCCCTACCGAAACTTTGAAGACCTGACCGGGCTCATTCCCCAGTACTAGGTCCAGTATAGCCCCCTCTCTAGTCGGGCTATCTACATATTGTTCCAAAGAACCCTCCTGTACGCATTTTACAAATTCCTCCCCATTCAGAGTCCCAGCTCTCAGCGATTTCCAGTCTATACCAGGGAAATTGAAGTCTCGCACGACAACAACCCTATTTTTCCTGCACCTATCCAGTATCTCCTGACATATCCGTTCTTCCACTTCCCTTGGGCTGTTGGGGGGCCTGTAGTATACCCCCAACATAGTGACTGCGCCCTTCCTGTTTCTAAGCTCCACCCAGAGTGACTCGTTACACGACCCCTCTGAATTGTCCTCCCTCTGCACCGCTGTAATATGCTCTCCAACTAATACTGCTACTCCCCCACCTCTTTTGGCCCCTCCTCTGTCTCGCCTAAAACACTTGTACCCCGGAATATTCAGCTGCCAGTCCTGTCCCTCTTTCAACCAAGTCTCTGTCACCGCAACCACATCCAAATTCCTCGTGAGCATTAAGGCCCTAAGTTCGTCTGTCTTACCTGCTACGCTCCTTGCATTGAAGTATAAGCACTCCAGACCTCCAGGCCCAGTGAGGTCATCCTCCCCCAGAGTGCTCTTCTCCTTTGCCAGCCTTGTCCCAGCCCCAAGCTTGTCCCCAGCCTCTACACTTGTAGACCTAATATTTTGATCCCCACCCCCCTGCCATACTAGTTTAAACCCCCCCGAACTGCACTAGCAAAACTCCCAGCCAGGATATTCGTGCCCTTCCAACTTAGTTGTGACCCGTCCTTCTTGTACAGGTGCCATCCTCTCCTGAAAACTTCCCATTGATCTAGGAAAATGAAGCCCTCCCTCCTGGACCAGTCCTTTAGCCAAGCATTCAATTGTACTAACTCCCTATTCTTAGCCTCACTGGCACGAGGCATTGGGAGCAGCCCAGAGATGGCCACCCTGGAGGCCCTACTTTTTAGTCTATTTCCCAACTCCCTGAATTGCTCTCTTTGGATCCCCCTGCTCTTCCTATCTACGTCATTTGCACCAATGTGTACAATGACATCCGTTTCTTTATCTTCCCCTTTTAAGATGCCTCCTATCCGCTCGGTGACATCCATTACCCCAGCACCAGGTAGGCAGACTACCATCCTGGAGTCCCTTTCGCACCCACAGAATCGCCTGTCCGTGCCTCTAACCGACGCATCCCCCACCACTATTGGTCTCCTAACCCCTCTCTTTCCTTTCCGGGCCACAGAGCCTGACTCTGTGCCAGTGACCTGGTCACTGTGGCTTACCCCTGGAGAGTCATCCTCCTCCACACTATCCAAAACAATATACTTGTTTTGGAGTGGGACAACCACAGGTGACCCCTCCACTAATTGCTCAGTCCCCTCCCCTCTCACACCTGTCGCTGAGCCCTTCCTATTATGAGAGACAGCCACTGGAGTACTCTCTGGTACATTACCCATCTGACCTTTACTCCTCCTAACTGTGACCCACGTGTCTTCCTCCCGATGCCCCGGTGTAACTAGTTCCCTATAACTCATGTCAATTATTCTCTCATTCTCCCTGACTAGACTAAGGTCAACAATCTGCAGCTCCAGTTCCGTGGCGCGGTTCCTCAGGAGCTGCAGTTCCACGCACTTGGCGCAAATGTGGTCCTCCGGGAGGCTAGGTGTTTCCAGGAACTCCCACATCCCACACCGGAAGCACCGAACTGGCCTATCACTCATAGTTACCTTTATCCTATATAGGTTTGGATAAAAATAACTTACCTTGCCTCGCCCTGTCCCCCGAAGCCCTGTGAGCCAAAGCCCTTATAGCTCACACTCTGCTTCCCACGCACTCCACTGCCCGCTCCCGACGCTGCCCGCTGTATACTGCAGCCTACCTTTTGTACTTCGCGCGCTTAAAAAACCCTTCCCAGACTCCTTAGCAGCCCACTTCCAGTTTTCACTTTAAACTTAAGAAAAATACTACTACAAAAGTAAAGGCCAAAAAATCCACAGTAATCCTGGTCATCCATGAAGCGGGAGGCTACTAGGGCATCCCAAGCTCTCCACCCCATCCAGGCCCTCACCAACACCTGACGGCCTCCATCTGACTCCTCCAAAGGTTCCGCTTTGTTGCCGAGCTTGACATCAGCCTCATCAGAGGAGATGTGTCACTCATCCACTTTCTCCTCTGCCAGATCCTCACCCCATTGCAGTGCCAGGTTGTGGAGAGTACAATGCAATGATGGGAGTCACTCTTTTGGGGCTGTGTTGGAGGCTCCACCTGACCAGGCACTGGAACTGTGTCTTCAGCATCCCGATCATCTGCTCAACCAAAGCGCAAGTAGCAGAATGAGTCTTATCTTGGCGGCTCTCTGTTGCGTTCCATGGCCTCTGCAAAGGCATCATCAGCCACATCCTTATCCCCAGGAGCCAGTCCTTAGCCAATGAGTCTCTCAAATACCTCGGGCATCTGAGCGCGGCCATGGATGTAGCTGTCATCTACATTCGCCTGGAAGCTAGCACACACCTGCAGGATGTGCTTGGCATGAATGTAGACATCTGGACATTCAGGGAGTGGAATCCCTTGTGATTAATGATGCCATGGGGAATGGTGAGCCACGTGTGTGCAATCAGTGACTCCCTGCACTTGCTGAGAATCCAGCTACCTGGGTGAACCCCACTCTTGTGTCTTTGTTTACCTGGTCAAAGTTGATGTAGCTAGGCGCTCTTGCAAATAATGCATCCTTAATGCACTTACAGGCAGAGACTTGCAAGATGCCACAAAGGTCACCAGTGGAGCCCATAGAAATTTAGGACGGCTGTGACCTTCAGGGCGACAAGAAGTGGGTAGCCTCCAGGTCCATATGGCTTCAAGTCTCGGAGAACCTGGCAAAGGTGAACAACCATGTCCCTGGACATTTGAAATCTCCTTCTGTACTGGTTCTCATTCATTTCCATGAAAGTAAGGCGCCATCTGTAAACACAGGACTGATAATGGCACTTCTATGTGGCCATTCTCTTTGGCCCAACCTCTGGCAACTGGGCAGGCCCTGCCACCCCTTTCTCCTTGGGTTCTGCTCCTGCCTCCGGGAAGCCAGATGTTGATGCAAGCATCCTCTCTCTTACTTCACAATGAGAAGGATTACTGCCAACTCTATTAGCTCCATTTTGTGGGCAACGTTTTGGAAAGGATTATGAGATAGGATTTATAATCACTGAGAAAGGAATAATTTGATTAGGGATTGTCAGCACGGTTTTGTGAAGGGTAGACCTTATTGAGTTCTTTGAGAAGGTGACCAAAGAGGTGGATGAGGGTAGAGCAGTTGATGTGGTGTATATGGATTTCAGTAAAGCATTTGATAAGGTTCCCCACGGTAAGCTATTGCAGAAGATACGGAGGCATGGGATTGAGAGTGATTTAGCGGTTTGGATCAGGAATTGGCTAACTGTAAGAAAACAGAGGGTGGTGGTTGATGGGAAATGTTCATCCTGGAGTTCAGTTACTAGTGGTGTATCGCAAGGATCTGTTTTGGGGCCACTGCTGTTTGTCATTTTTATAAATGACCTGGATGAGGGCGTAGAAGGATGGGTTAGTAAATTTGTGGATGACACTAAAGTCAGTGGAGTTGTGGACAGTGCGGAAGGTTGTTGCAGGTTACAGAGGGACATAGATAAACTGCAGAGCTGGGCTGAGAGGTGACAAATGAAGTTCAATGCGGAAAAGTGAGAGGTGATTCACTTTGGAAGGAGTAACAGGATTACAGAGTACTGGGCTAATGGTAAGGTACTTGGTAGTGTGGATGAACAGAGAGATATCGGTGTCCATGTTCATAGATCCCTGAAAGTTGGCACTCAGGTTGATAGGGTTGTTAAGAAGGCGGATGGAGTGTTAGCTTTTATTGGTAGAGGGATTGAGTTTCGGAGCCAGGAGGTCATGTTGCAGCTGTACAAATCTCTGGTGCGGCCGCACTTGGAGTATTGCGTACAGTTCTGGTCGCCGCATTATAGGAAGGATGTGGAAACATTGGAAAGGGTGCAGAGGAGATTTACCAGGATGTTGCCTGGTATGGTGGGAAGGTCTCATGAGGAAAGGCTGAGGGACTTGAGGTTGTTTTCGTTAGAGAGAAGAAGGTTAAGAGGTGACTTAATAGAGGCATACAAGATGATCAGAGGATTAGACAGGGTGGATAGTGAGAGCCCTTTTCCTCGGATGGTGATAGCTAGCACGAGGGGACATAGCTTTAAATTGAGGTGTGATAGATAGAGGACAGATGTCAGAGGTAGGATCTTCACTCAGAGTGGTAAGGGCGTGGAATGCCCTGCCTGCAGCAGTTGTGGACTTGCCAACATTAAGGGCATTTAAATGGTCATTGGATAAACATATGGATGATATTGGAATAGTGTAGGTTAGATGGGCTTTAGATTGGTTTCACTGGTCGGCGCAACATCGAGGGCCGAAGGGCCTGTACTGCGCTGTAATGTTCTATGTTCTATTTGTGTCTCCACTAACTGCATGTGAAGAAAGAGAAAGAGTGAACATTGAGGAATCCAATCCATGGCCTGACTCTTTGCCCATCCAACCCCAGAAGCATCCTTCCAATGGTTTGGGACTGCTATGCTAGCCTCCACACAGATCCACTCCCTTATGGCCTCCCGGATTGGGCATGACCTTACACCAACCCCTCCCCACTAAGCCTGACTAATGGGCGTCAACTTCAGAGACTTTCTTGAACCCTGAGCTCTGATGAAAGGTGCAGGCATGAGCCCCATGGTTAACTGTAAGGTCCTGTAAGCGCCAGGGAGCCAGGTTCAATTCCGGCCTTTGGGGATTGCCTGTGTCGAGTTTGCGTGTTGTGTCTGTGTGGGTTTCCTCCGGGTGCTCCAGTTTTCTCCCACAGTCCAAAGATGTGCGGGTTAGGTGGATTGGCCGTGCAAATTGCCCCTTAGTCTCAGGGGGATTAGCAAGGTAAATATGTGGGAAAGGGTGGGATTGTTGTTGCTCAGATTCAATGGGCCAAATGGCCTCCTTCTGCACTGTAGGGCTTCTATTCTATGATTCTATGATTAGATTATGTCTGGTCATATTTCTTTCATAACTAGAATCCCATTGTCTAAGTGATTGGGCCCTATTTTACCATTTTAATTCTAAGTACTGGGCAGACTTGAAACTGGGAATGTTTCCGATCCGACTTTTAGACCTGTTCTGGGATGTCTCCATACGCACTCTGCTGCAAAAATAGCAGCGGGTCCGAGTCACGCTGCAGAAGTCTGTGGGTGGGGCTTAATGCGCCCAAAACACGGCTGCTCCGATTGGAGCCTTCAACTGCGCATGCACAGTAAAAGAAATGCAAAAACGTTCCCTTGCCACATCCCTCCCGGGCCAGATAATGCCTCCTCCTGGCCCCCACAGACATTGCCCCACCCCTACAACATTACTGACCCCCTTATCCCCCTAACCCCTGCTACCCGACCGATTGCAGCACCCTGCTCCTCTTCCACCCCCCCACCGATCACAGGCAGAGTGGCAGCGGACACCCCTGCCCCCAATCCGCCCCCCCCCCCACCCCCCCGCCCCCACGCCATCCTCCATCGATCTGACGCACAGAGCCATCTGACCCACCTCCCTCCCCCCACACGCCCACCAATCTGAAGAGGAGAGCCGCCGGAAGCTCAGAACTTAGCTCCTCAGGAGCTGGAGCACCCGAATTGGACCTTTGTGGATCATGCCTGTTTCGCGATGAATCTGGATGGGCGAATGCGGTGGTAAAAATCCCTCTATACCCATCTTACCCATGTAACTATCTAAATGCTTTTTAAAAGACAAAATTGTACCCGCCTCTACTACTACCTCTGGCAGCTTGTTCCAGACACTCACCACCCTCTGTATGAAAAAACTGTCCCTCTGGACACTTTTGTAAGTCTCCCCTCTCGCCTTAAACCTATGCCCTCTAGTTTTAGACTCCCCTACCTTTGGGAAAAGATATTGACTATCAAGCTGATCTGTGCCCCTCATTATTTTATAGACTGCCATAAGATCACCCCTAAGCCTCCTACGCTCCAGAGAAAAAAGTCCCAGTCTATCCAACCTTTCCTTATAACCCAAACAATCAAGTCCGGGTAGCTTCCTAGTAAATCTTTTCTGCACTCTTTCTAGTTTAATAATATCCTTTCTACATTAGGGTGACCAGAACTGTACACAGTATTCCAAATGTGGCCTTACCAATGCCTTGTACAACTTGAACAAGACGTATTCAATGTTCTGACCGATGAGATCAAGCATGCTGAATGCCTTCTTCACCACTCTGTCCACCTGTGACTCCACTTTCAAGGAGCTATGAACACGTACCCCTAGATCTCTTTGTTCTGTAACTCTCCCCAGTGCCCTACCATTAACTGATTAAGTCCTGCCCTGGTTCAATCTACCAAAATGCATCACCTCGTATTTATCTAAATTTAACTCCATCTGCTATTCGTCAGCCCACTGGCCCAATTGATCAAGATCCTGTTGCAATCGGAGATAACTTTCTTCATTGTCCACTATGCCACCAATTTCAATGGCTTTGGAATATAGAAGATATGGAGATGCAAATATTGACTTGATTTCATATCATTGGAATGTGGCTTTGTTCTTTATTTTTTTTAAATCAGTTAGTGTTTTCCAGCCAATAAATTTGGTTGTGGAACAAAATTATCTGTCCATTTGCTTTCGGAGTTTGTTCCTTTTAAGTGACTAGACAAAGGATTTTTGAGTTTTAAAATTGGCCTTTATTTTTCGAACTATAGCAAGGGATCTGATATGTCAACTAGTGGCAAACCAGAAGCTCTGAATAAGGCATCACACAGAAAGATATACTTTCAGCTTTGGTTACAACTAATTAGCATATACCAATCAAAGGTTTACACTTGTTCAGAAATTATCTGTATTCACTTTACAACTATTGATTAGCTTTACATCATGCATAGGGTACAAATACAACTGACTAGTCACAACATGTGCACCTCTACTTGATTATAATATCCAATCAGTGTAAAGGCTCTTACATGCTATCTAGTCTAATTTACCAATTGCTACACTTTGTTCTTAACATAACTTGTGTCTGACTTGTGGATATCAATTAACCTCCCTTGTCCGGGTGTCCCTGGAGTTTAATAAATTTTCCCAAGGTAGGGAAGTTCAAAAGACAAACAAACCTTTATATTCAAGCTGTAGGTATTATTGCCTCCCAATTTTATCTTTCGGCCATTTGGTGTCAGAGAAAATGGTAGAGCAATCCCCCATTGTTTCACAGTCTGTGAGAGTTGACACCTGTGATATTTCTGCTTGAGAACTAATGGCTTGCCATTTGTGTCCTTGGTTGCTTGCTCACAGCTAGTCATGTGCATGATTTTCACCTAAACTGATTTTTTAACCTTTCAGTAAGTATGATTATTAGTATGTGTGATAACTCCCATGATGTCCATGGGGAATCATTGATTGAACACCCTGTGGGGATCATTGAATATGAGTTCCCCTGGTAACAGGCAGTGACCAGTCCAGCTGGAACTCATTCCCTGAGCCTTTTATAAAGCAGGTCCAGGACTGGGCCTGCTGAACTGTAGTCCCAGGCAGGGACTAGTGTGTGTACACCATGATAGTTGTTTTACTTTGCATTCTGCAATAAATGATGTTCGTTTCCAGTTGGCCTTCCTGAATTATTACAGTATGGTTACTAGCCCCTTCAAATCCATGTTGAAGAAGGTTTATTTCGCACACACCAACATGAACATTTAAAATGTAAACAAGCAATGCAAGCAGTCCATTTACAAACAAGACATTTGAAAGAATTGAAAAAGCACCACATGGACAGCCAGTGCACCCATGTAGGAAAATAAACAGCATTCAATCCCCACGACATTGGCTGGAATTATAATTTGGCTTCCAACCAATCAGCGGCAATGTGTAATAGTATTGTCACTAGACTAGTAATCTCGAGGTAATGTACTGGGGCCCAGGTTTGAATCCCATCATGTCAGATGGTGAAATTTGAATCAATAAATATCTGAAATAATATTATTTTAATATAATATTTCAAATAAAAATAAAAATGGAATTAAAAGTCGAATGATGACCATGGAACCATCTGGTTCACTAATGTCCTCTGGAAAGGAAATCTGACATCCTTACCTGGCCTGGCCTGCATGTGACTCCAGATCCAGTGGTTCAAGGAGATAGCTCTCCACCACTTTCCCAAGGACAATTAGGGATGGACAATAAATGCTGGGCCTAGCCAGTGATGCTCTCCTTCCATTAATGAATTAAAGAAAGGGTATATGCCATACCTTCTAACTTTCTCAGTTATTAATGTTCTAACGTCTACATTTTCTGACCTTCCTATCCTTCTGGGTCCATGCTAGTGGACAGAGAGTGAGCCAGAAATAATGCTAACAAAATAAAACCTTTGCTTACTAAATGGTGACAGCCATGGCAATGAAACATGATGGATTCTTCTCATTGGAAAAGGCATGTCATAGTATAGCCTTTAGTTAGACTTTTTTTGATTTGATTTATTATTGTCACATGTATTAACATACAGTGAAAATAATTGTTTCTTGTGCACTATACAGACAAAACACACTGTTCATAGAGAAGGAAACGAGAGAGTGCAAAATATAGTGTTACAGTCATAGCTAGGGCGTAGAGAAAGATCAACTCAATGCAAGGTAAGTCCATTCAAAAGTCTGACAGCAGCAGGGAAGAAGCTGTTCTTGAGTCAGTTAGAACGTGACATCAGACTTTTGTATCTTTTTCCCAACAGAAGAAGGTGGAAGAGAGAATGTCCGATGTGCATAGGTCCTTAATTATGTTGGCTGCTTTGCCAAGGCAGCGGGAAGTGTTGACAGAGGCAATGGATGGGAGGCTGGTTTGTGTGATGGATTGGGCTACATTCACGACCTTTTGTAGGTCCTTTACCCGCTTCAGATCAAAAGAGATTGTGTTGTAACTTGTGAAAGTGTGAACTACTAATAGCCCAATGAGAGGAATGAGGCAGCTGGGTGCTGAGTGAATGGCAGGATGAACAGTCATCTCCTTACCTAGTGAGATCTAAGGACTGAGAAGTCAACAGGTAAACTGAGGAGAAAGGTGAATTAGATTGGCCAGCATGGCCAGAAAGAGAAATAAAGAGAGGCAAAAAAAGATTTGATTGAAAGAGAGAGAGAAAGTAAAAAGACATAAAAAAGAAAGAAAAAAGTTTAAAGTTTTCATTAAAAAAAACTCCAACAACAATTTACAACATGAAGGAATTAGATTGAAGACTTTGGCCAGAATTTTACAGCCCCGCCTGCCACGGGAATCAGAGTGGGCGAGGGGTGGACAAAGGAAAGGTCCGTTTGAACTCTGACGGGATTTTACGGTTTTGGGGCGAGTGAGGCCAGAAAATCCTGCCCATTAAATTGTTTCCTTTCTGAGCCAGAGAGGTGATTGTCTTTGGATCAACAATGATCATGGTTTTAAAAGGCGACTCACACATTTAACACCAGACTTCATATTCTGATATGAGGTCAGTGGGAAATTAAATTGTAATTCCAGCTCGATCTAAATACGAAAAGGAACCGAGGAGCGAGATGCTGTTTGAGTGAAGCGAATAGTGCAGAGGTATAAATTGATCAGTAAACGCTGAGATTCATGACATATCTTTTAACCCCTCAAATCTCCTGCCGATTTACTCTTTACTAACACGGTGAATCGTTCGACACTATGCCATCTTCCAGCAAGATTCAGCTCAATGAACCAGATGTCTATCATACAGCTATTAACTGGATAATATATTTATGTATATATTCATGACGTATTCATATATTCATGTAGAAATGTTCAAATTGTTTTATTGAAAAAGAACAAACTGTCTCAATCCTTTTTTCTACAGACTAGTCACAGGTTCCATGCTAATTCCTCAGGGAGACCGGCTGCAGAATGTCTCTCAGTCCCTATGGTTCAATTACAGAATGCCCTTACACCTCACATCCCAGTTTGCTACAGTTTCTTAACAGGATTATGTACATCCTTTACACAGGTCAGGGGCAGTTCTCATATTCAATCCTCTCTGTCAGTATTTATTCTATGTCCCTCAGTTGCATTTTAATCCAGATATTTATGAAACTGACTTTTCTCTGCCAATATAACCCCCCCCCCCCTCCCTCCCACCGCTCCCTTTTTGACCTGCTGGACATGTTGAGCCCCTCAGTAACCTTACTCCCATATTGTCAGCAAAGCCAGTGAATATCAGCAGACCTTTCCACTGCCCTGACTTCCCATCTTCACACTAACTTCCACTGGATTCCCATGCATTCTGCTACTGAATGTCACGGTGTTAATTGAATTTAAACTGAACCAGTTCAGAACGTTTGGATTCCAAGTTCCGTTCATTCCTCCTTTTAGGTCATGCATTGGCAGAAAGGTACTTCTTCCCTTCACTTTCACTAACCGCTTATCCAATCCAGGGTCATGGGGAGTCGGAGCCTATCCCGACAGACACTGGATGTTAGGCAGGACATACCCAGTCCATCAGAGAGTGCACACTTACACTCAGACTAAGGGGCAATTTATCATGGCTAATACCTCTAACCTACACATCTTTGGACATTAAAGGGTAATTTCTCATGGCCAATCCACCTAACCTGCACATCTTTGGGTTGTGGGAGGAAACCGGAGCATCCAGAGGAAACCCACACAGACACGGGGAGAACATGCAAACTCCACACACACACTCAAGACTGGAATTGAACCTGGGTCCCTGGCGCTGTGAGGCAACAATGCTAACCACTGTGCCATCATGCTGGCCACAGAAAGGCGACTGCAGGTAAACAATTGAACTTCAATGGACTTTACTTTCATCCTTCTTAGAAAAGTTACCAGCCTTTGAGTGTGGCATCCGAGGGAATATGATACAAAGACCTGTTGCGAGAATATTTGGTGGTTTCGAATCGAAAAAAAATGAGTGGCCTTGGCAAGTCATCATTAAATTTCCAAACAAAGTAAGTGAGCATCTTTTAAAAGCTTCCAAATAACATGAAGAGTGTTGTTCTGTATGTCCAGAAAGCTAACAACAACCTGCTGGCATCCATCAGTGTTTGCCCTTTCACCTTTCATCCATGAATGACCTCTCATTCAAGAGCCAATCAATAGTGTTTCCTTTCCATCCAAACCCACCGCGAATGTTCTTCCTTCCAACTCCCATTCTCACTCTTCCCACATCCTTTCAAAGCTTTTCTTTCCAAACTGTCTTTCCATTTTTAAACTACATCAGTTATCTTTTAGCTTCCAGCTATCGTTAATTCTCTCCAGTTTCCTCTTGTGATCTTTGTGTCTTTGTACACTTATTCCTTTCTGTATGGCTTCTTATTTGTTCCAAAATCTCTTATTACTTTATGGAATTTTTTCTGATGATGGAAAACTCCATTTAGCTGAATCCAGCTTTCTGAGCAATGAGACTCCCTCTAACATGAGAATAACAAGGTCCCCCTGAAAGGCTCTATTCCAGGAGGGTCTCCGATTTATGTTATACTGAGAAAACTGTTGGAGACCCTTCTTTTTAGAGCTGCTGCTCTCATTAAGTACTGCCCGTGTCAGGGTTAGCAAAATCTAAGTTCAGACACATTGCTCTAACTGGATAATTTGCCTGAACCAAACATCAGAAACAGAACCCTTAATTCTTAATTTTGCCTTAATTCTCCAGTGTGACATTTCCATTTGCCAGCCAACTTTGGCCTGAAGATACATAAGGAAAGTAGACCATTCAGCTCCTCAAACCTGTTCCACCATTCAGTTAGACTATGGCTAGTCTCCACCTCAACTGCTTTCACATAATTTTTGCTTCATATCACCTTTCTAACCACCGTATTCTGATTAGTGCTCCAAGCCTAAGATGAAATTGCAGTATTTGTGAGCCTTTGCAGTAAAAAGATTTGAATTTATATATTACCTTATCTCATCTTTCACTTGTTATAATTCAGGTCAGAAACTCTAAAGTGTTTTATGAAACTGACCTGGATCATAAGTTTTACAATTTAAATTTTGCTCGGGTAAGCATGAGATCTTTCTCTCCAGGTATAATTCAAATGACTCACTAGGGAGCTTTTATCAAACAAAGCTTATTTAAGAATACAGTTAACATGTATAGAAAGAAAATTAGCAATAGTTTTTACCAATTACAAACAAGAAAAAAGCAACCATGATATTGTATAAACTTTAACAGCTAAATACCATTCCAACCAAACAGATCCCATAAACAAAACTCTTACCACAGGTTTAACACAGAAAATACGAATGTTCACGTGATGCTGGAACTTAGTCCTTTGGCTGGATGCTGCCGTTCTCTTGATTCACACACAGACAAGCTTGAAGTCAGAACAGCTTCCCAAAACACCAGGGAGAGAGGCTCTAGGTACTAGCTAGCAAATCAGTAACAGCAGAACTTTCACTCCAGGAAGAGGAGGAGACCTGCTTCCAGCTAGCCAGCAGAATTTACAAGACTGGGAAAGAGAGAGAGAGAAAATCTGCCTGCCACTAGGTTAGCTAATGACTCTAAACCAATACAGAAAATAAATCCTTGGATTTGTCTGGGGAGGACCCACCTGGCTTTGACTTCCCCCTCACAATCAATCTTCCCCCTCACAAATCAGGATCATTAAAAATATCCCAGAAAGTACCTGAGGGCCCAAGTAAAAATAAACAAAACCCCATTTAAACCATTGAAGCAGCAATAAAAGGATTTTTAGCAGACAACTTGGCAACAATAAAAAAAAAACCAAAACTGTTTAACTGCCGAGAATATGTGAAGGAGTTTTTCCGAGAGCTAAATGTTATGCTGGCTTTTTGCAGGAGATTGCTCTTTATAAATACAGCTCAGCAAACACAAAGAACTCATTGGACACAGTAGTTTCTGGTTGAAGACATATTTTATTGATCCAGGCTTGGTTTCCACCATGGAGGGAGACTGATTTAAAACAGCTCAAATCAAACTGCAGAGACCGTTCCCTCTGGGATAACTTAGTCACTCCTCCACTATATCCAACACCTCTAATGTTACTTATGGCACCTTCCCATGTAATCGCAGACGGTGTAACACCTGTCGCTTTACCTCTTCTCTGCTCACCATCCAAGGTCCAAAACATTCATTCCAGGCTAAGCAGCGTTTCACTTGCATCTCTTTCAATTTGATGTATTGTATTCACTGCTCCCAATGTGGTCTCCTCTATATTGGAGAGACCAAGCGTAGACTGGGTGATCGCTTTGCTGAGCACCTTCAGTCTATGCACAGTCAGGACCCTGACCTTTCGGTTGTTTAACGCATGATCCTGCTCCCATGCCCACATGTCTGTCCTTGGCTTGCTGCAATGTTCCAGTGAAGCTCAGCGCAAACTGGAGGAACAGCATCTCATCTTCCGACTTAGCACTTTACAGCCTTCCGGTCTCAACATCGAATTCAACAACTTCAGATGATTTGCTCTACCCAATCTTGACCCCTTTGTTTTCAATTTATTTAATTTTTTACTGTTCTCTACCTTTTATTTCTTTATCGTCTTTCTTCATTTTTGTCCCCCCTCTTTTCCCCTACTTAATCCCCCCTTCCCTTACCTTTTCTCCCCCTTTGCTTCCCCTTTCTCCCTTTTTCTAAATTTTATCTCTCTCTCACTCATTCCCCCCCGCCCCCCACTCCTACCCCATCCACATCTTCATCTGTCACAGCTTACCCTTTGATTTCAGCTTCTCTGCCATTTGGCCATTCTCTCCATAGACTGCCATTAGCAGCCTTTTCTTCTGGTTTCTGTGGCTATGACGCATCTTTCATTCCCGCACCCTGCAGTATAAATATCTCCCACTTTCTATACTTTTTCGCTTTGACAAAGGGTCATTGGGACTCGGAACATCAGCTCTTTTCTCTCCTTACAGATGCTGCCAGACCTGCTGAGATTTTCCAGCATTTTTTTTTTGGTTTCTTCTCTTCCAGCTCAAATCAATCTGATTAAATAATCAAAACATTTGGTCATTATACTTCTTCAGAAATCATCTGCCTACCTACTCTGTCCATCTTAATAGGATGAACCAATCGTGTTAATATGGATTATTTACCTTGGCCAATTACATCCTTCTCTCTGGCAACATGAAGATTCATTGGTCCGTATAATCCAGAAGCTCTCGCCCACTTGTCTCTTAGCAATTTCTATCATGTAAGTAATAGAGTTCAAAGATAAGTTCCTCTCTGTAGGGTTCAAAAGTTGCCATCCCCATTGTCTGCTAAGCATCCCTTATCAGCACTAAATGAATTGTCCTATTCATTTAGTTTCTGGGAACTATACTGATAAAAACTATGCTCTGTGGCTGTATTGTTCTAAAAGAATGTGGTTCATCTCACTTAGCTTATCCCATTATGCCTTGGGGCAGTCTGTATTTGGCCAAGATGTACAGAATTCTTTCAGAAATACACATTTAAAAGCTCTACAGTGGTTATATGTGTGTTTATGCATTTGTACCTTATTCTTTTCTTCCTATCTATCAGGGCTTTAAATTTCTCCTTCAATGTTCTCCTGTTTCCATTCAGTGGTCTTCATGCCAGTTTTCCTTGACCTCTCTATATGCTTTTCCACAGTAAATGGTAGAGCCCTCAGAAGTATTAGCATATAGAGAGATCTAGGCGCACAGATCCACAGTTCCCTGAAGGTGGCAACTCAGGTGGACAAGGTGGTCAAGAAGGCATATGGCATGCTCGCCTTCATCGGTCAGGACATTGAATATAAGAATTGGAAAATCATGTTGCAGCTGTATAAGGCTTTGGTTAGGCTGTATTTGGAGGATTGTGTACAATTCTGGTTGCCACACAACCAGGTGCACTGGAAAGGGTGCAGAAGAGATTTACCAGGATGTTGCCTGGTTTGGAGGATATGGACTATGAAGAAAGGTTGAACAAACTTGGATTGTTTTCATTGGAGCATTGGAGGATGAGGGGGGACCTGATAGAGGTTTACAAGTTTATGACAGGCTTGGATAGGGTGGATGGTCAGAGTCTTTTTCCCAGGGTCAAAGGGTCAATTATTCAGAGGTATAGGTTGAAAGTGAGAGGGGGAAAGTTTAAATGAGATGCAAGGGGAAAGTTTATCACATAGAGGGTGGTCAATGCCTGGAATGCGCTGCTGGAGGAGGTGGTGGAAGCAGATTCTATAACAATGTTCATGAGGCATCTGGATAGATACATGAATAGGCAGGGAATAGAGGGATATGGACCACGTAGAGGCAAGAAAATATTAGATTAGTGAGGCAGCTTTGTCGGCACAGACTTGGTGGGCCGAAGGGCCTGTTCCTGTGCTGTGCTGTTCTTTGTTCTTTTGTTCTTTGTCCGTCCCCGCTGGCTAATCAGTCTGAATTTTACCTGGAAGTTATTCTGCCAATTATTTTTGTTCTCTGTCATTTCTCTGTGTAGGAATTCTGTGGAGGTTCAATCATCTCAAGACGCTGGATTCTCTCGGCTGCACATTGCTTTAATGAGACATTCGGAGAGATAATTAACTTGACCATATCGGCTGGTAAGACTTTTCTTAAAGCTTTTTCCAGTTCTTCGAGGTTTGTCTGTCTTACTGGGTAGCATTCGCACCTCTGAGTGGACAAAGCCCAACTCCAGGATCATTCACTGCAACAGCCTCGAAGGGCCAAAATGGCCTCCTCCTGCTCCTATTTTTCTATGCAACACTGAGGGAGAGCTGCATTGTCAGAGATGCCATACTCTGGGTAAGACGTCAAACTAAGCCTTAGAATGTGAAAGATGTCATTAAATGCTATTTGACAAAGGGTATGGAATTCTCCCAGAGTCACTAACTGTGATTAAATATATTCCTGGAAGTTTCATCACATGATGTGCCCCCCACACATGGGGAGGCAGCGGCGTAGTGGTATTGTTACTGGACTGGTAATCTAGAGACCCAGGGTAATGGTCTGGGGAGTTGGGTTCGAATCCCACCACGGCAGGTGGTGAAATTTGAATTCAATGATGACCATGAAATGGTGACTGTTGTTCAAAACTCGTCTGGTTCACTGTGACTCCAAATCTACTGCAATATGGTTGATTCTGAAATGCCACTTATTTGAATGTGATTACGGATGGGTATCCCGTGAATGAATAAAAAAACAAAATCCAGCCATTAGTCAGTTGACGCATCAGCTCTGTGACGCGCTGCCTTCCGACGCCAGTCGGAAAGCGCAAAGATTCATTACCCAATTGGACGATGCTTGATTGTCAACCAAACAGCCTATTTTTTTCCCAATTTGTTTTACAGCCGCTAAGGAGAAATGATGTGAGAAAATGATGAAAGAAACCTTCTTCAAGATGATTTTTCTCCAGAGCCGCACACGGCAGTGTCCCAGAGATTAATCTTCAATTCCTGGTGACTCCAGGCCGATCCTGGAGGGTTGGCGACCATAGGGTCTTTGTCCTGATCCCTCCTACTCAAAAACATGAAAAACAGATGGTCTGGCCACTCAGTTATGTGGTCTTTCTGTGTACATGTTGGCTACAGCATTGCCGTAAATAATATCACCATACTTCTAAGTAATCCATCAGCTATCAGGTCTTTTGGAATGATTGGAGGGATCAGATGGCTCCAGGCCCTTTCTAGATGATCCAGACTTAGATACCTAGGAGCAGGTATTCCTCTCTGGCACATTTGTAGATTATTCTGTCCCCAATGAAAAAGGGGACATCGAGCTGTATTTTCCCAAACAATGGCAAAGGGTCAGGTTCGGACTGAAAACTGGTATGTTTCTCTCCAGAGGAACAGATAGATTTTCTCCCCAGATCTTCCCATGCCTCACTATTTTAAAACAGGGGGCATGTTTTTGCCGTCATTGTGAAGGGCAGGGCCTAAAGATGCCATGAAGGCTGGCTCCATTGAGACTGAGGGTGCCGTAATCTCAAAACCACATTAAAGACCATCCCCATTCACCAGCATCAGTTTCCCTCTCATCACTGACATGGGTCACCGGTGCACCTCCCCTCCTCGCCCTCCCACCCTCCACATCGTTCCCCCCTCAACGTGAGGTGAACCCCAGCTATGGAGTTGCCTATAGGCCCACTGCTTTCGGCCCCATCTCCCACATAGGTCCCACCCCCAGCAGGGTACCAGGACACTGCCCTGTTGTTTTCCGAGGTTTTATAACTGATGGTTTTCAAAGTCTTATTTTCAGAGTTGTTGGGTGGAATTTTACAATATTTTTTTCTAAGTGTCCACCTTGCGTGAAAATAGGAGCATTCCAGATCCGCTTTTTGGGCGAATTTTCACTCCCAATCTTGTGGATTTAGTGATTGAAAATATGGGCTAGACCGTTTCTAGCCACTAGAGGCAGTAGGCGGGGCTTATTTCGCCAGACAGCCTGCACCTCAGATCGGAGACACAAACTGCGCATGTGCAGAAAAAACAAAAGATCACCAGCTCTCCTGACAGACCGTTTCCCCCGGCTGGGTCAGATACAGCCTCCCCCTCTTCCCCCCACCGACAATGTGGACCCCTCCATTATGAACCCCCTTCCCTATCCCCCCAGACCCCCTTGCACATGGCCCCCTCATCACCCCCCTGGTCCCCAATCACAGAGTGACGAGACCCTCTCTCTCCCCTGCTCCCGATTATCATAGAGGCACATTTCTCCCACCTCCCTCCATCAGCACACCTGCAAGTGCTGACTTGGCTTCCCCTTCATGGTAAGAAGGCAAACTGCATTAAACTCACTGGAATGCTCTAATGGGCGTGTGACTCGCCCAACCTGCCTGAAGCTGATCTTCCCTAACAAGGGACAGTGCCATAAAAACCCCAGGAATGGACAAACATGCAGGCAGTGCAGAAGGAAATGGCCTCCAGGAAGAAAGCTCCCAGATTCTCCGATGGAGATCTTGCCAGATTGCTGGAGGCAGTGGAGGTAAGACAGGAGACCCCCTTTCCCCCAGAGGAAGGTATAGCAATGCAGCCTGGGAGGCAGTGGCAGCATGAGTTAGTGCCAGGGCACTGGCCAGGAGAACCGGGAAGCAGTGCCACAAGAAACTGAATGACCTCATCCAGGCAGCAAGGGTGAGTGTTTAACTTCACCTAGCATCTTCCCCCTAAATGACCCCCAGATCCCCCCACCCTCAACACCCTGCATGCTTCCAGCCCCTGACCCCCAAGCATCTCCCTCCAACCAAATGCCTGATAACCCTTGCCCTCTGAGGGCCACCCCCCTGACACCCTGCAGGCCTCCTGCCACCAGAATTTACATGGCTCCTTCTGTCCCCACAGGAGAATGCCCATAACCACCAGGAGAGGGTGTAGACAGTGGGCGGTGTGCCTGAGATCTGGATCCTCACCCACTTTGAGGAGCAGGCACTAGAGCTTGCGGGAGAGGAGGGGATCTGCACCATAAGCGGCAGCATGGTCAGGCTGAAGCATAGAAGTCAGCACCTGCCAATTCTCTACTTGTTGGGGATACCTGCAGTAAGTTGATTGCAGCCCAGATTCCTCTCCCTCCCTTGCACTTAACCTTGTATTCTGTGTTGCAGGAAGGGACCCTGACGCACCAGGGCCATCTGGCATCGCGGCCCCCACTGCTGCTCCCACCCATTCTGCCCCTGGCAGCTCAGAAGACTCCTCGGGGGAAGTGGATGTAGGCACCTCCGAGACCGGCACCAGTTTTGCATCAGCTTCCACCTCACAACTCACCATCCCAGAGACAAGTTAGTGGCGAGGCATCTGGGTCACTTTCTGGTCTGCACAATACATCTGCTGATGTACATCTGGAGGAGGAGGGAATGCCTGAGGCCTCTGGCAGATGGCGGCCTGCTGGATGCGAGGACTCAGCTGGCCCCAGGCTACATGCTGGGCCTCTGAGATCACTTCTGGACCGACTGCGAGGCTGTTGGGAGGAGTCCCAAAGCTTTCAGATGGACCAAATATTGCCTGCCTTGTGTGCTTCCCAGGCCAACACTGCAAGGGTGGCGTCTGCAGTGGAAAGCCTGGGGCAGGGGATCCTCACCATGAGTGGCAGGCTCCAAGCAATGGCCGAGTCACAGCAGGCCACAGCGGAGTCCCAGAGGGCCGCGGCTGATTCACAGCGGGCCACAGCTGAGGGACTGAACAGGATTCTCGAGGCTCTGCAGCCCATGGCTGAGAGGCTCGAGAGCTTGCAGGAGACCCAGCGGGACAGCACTGAGGCCCAGCGGGCTCTGGCAGCAGCCTTTGAGAATGTGACCCAGTCACAGAGGGCCATGGCCAAGGGGTTGCAGAGCATGGCCCAGTCTCAGAGGCTGAGGGGCTGCAGAGCATGGCCCAGTCTCAGAGGTGAGGGGCTGCAGCCATTGACAGGAGGCCCCCGACTCAGGTGGCCGTCGCAGAGGGCTCGACCACCATGAGTGGGATGCAGGTTGTCCTCTCGGACTGCAGGGCCAGGTGATGCCGGAGCTTCTGGAGCTCACTGCAGAAGCACCGCCGTCCCATGGAGACCCAGGGGCCCACGGGAGGGAGGAGGAAGGGCTCACGCCCATGCTGGGGCCTTCCAACCAGGAGACTGCAGCAGTTGCTACACATTCTGACTCCCCCCTTCCTGACACCGGGGCATCTCAGGAGCAGCGGGATGAACAGGATGCTGTTGGTTACGTCCGTGACACCTGTTAACCAGCCGGGTTCCTCAAGGTCCAGGCCCTCCAGAGAACAATCGCCAAGGGCATCACAGGCCACAGTAGGCAGCTGGCCACCCGCCACTTCTGATGTACATCCTGGGGAGACACCAAGACACAGTGCTAGGCCACGTGAAGTTATAGCAGCACCAAAATGACATGGGTGAAGGAGCACACCAGTTATTATAGAGGAATTAGGCACTATTAAGTTTCACTTGCACTGTTTGTAATATATGAACATTGAGTTTGATGGCACTTTTATTGGCACCTGAACTGCATGTCGAGGAGCCTTATGCACCGCTCCACATTTGAACAGGTGGCAACGTGAGCCTCATTATATCAGGTCTCTGCCTCAGTCTCAGGCCTCTGCAGAGGCATCATCAGCCAAGTCCGAAGCTGGTACCCATATCCCCCACGAGCCATCCCTGCACCCTGGGCTCCTGCTTAAAAACCTCTGGGATTTGCGAACTCCTCAATATGAAGCTGTCATGCACGCTGCCGGGGTGCCTGGCGCAGACGAGCGTGATGTGCAGCTGATGGTCACTCACCAACTGCACATTTACTAAACGGAAGCTCTTTCTTTCCATGAATTCTCCCTGGATTTTTCTCCAGGGCCTTGCGGGCGATGTGGATGCAGTCTATAACCCCCTGCACATTTGGTATTTCCGCAATGGCCGTGAATCCTGCAGCCTGGGCTTTCCTGCTGGGCCTGACCCAGGTCAAATTTAATATTCTGGCCAGTCCGGGCATACAGCGCATCCGTGACCCACTTCACACACTTGTGGACGGATGGTTGGGAAATGCCACAAAGGTCTCCACTGACGGCCTGGAAGGACCCGGTGACGTAAAAGTTTAAAGAGGCCGTCACTTTCACAGCCACTGGGAGTGGATGCTAAATTCTCCCTCAGTGTACCTGAACAGGGGCAGGAGTGTGGTGACTAGGGGATTTTCACAGTAACTTCATTGCAGTGTTAATGTAAGCCGACTTGTGACACTAATAAATAAACTTTAGTTGCAGGATTTCCAGCAGCCCCTGCCGGGCAGCCCCTGAACTCTACCCCTATGTCAAAGAGAAGAGGCCTGGGGTAATATTGAGCCAATGGAAATGAAGGGTGCTGCAGGTTATGTCATTTTAGGTGGACCCCATCTGATATGTTGAGTCGAGCTGGAGGTGAACACTGGAACCATGATGTCCCCGCAATGAATTGGAATTATTGTTCTCTTTTACTGATTGTCACACCTTTAATCAAAGTACAACACAACAGCACATGAACTGTCAGTTTATCACAAGAAGTGTCAATAGGAATAAGAACACCTTTCCCTGTGTACAAGGGGATCAATTCTGACCTTTGCCTGTGAGATGAAAACTAATCTCCGAACATTTCCTTTCAGGTGCAACTAAAAGAAAGGAAAGTTTGCAAAAATTGAATGTGGAACAAGTGATTATCCATGAAGACTTTCGCATTCCCTCAGAGATGAACAACGACATTGCCCTCTTGAAGACTAAAGAGTCCATCGTATTCAATCCTCAAGTGAGGTACTCCCACTCACTCGGTATTAGAATATCCGTTTGCTCAAACACTTTGTTCGTGAGGAGAGTAAAGCAGAACACAAAGGAGCAGTGAGTTATTAAAAAGATAAATGCCTTGGTGATAGGATGCTTGTGAGATGCTAATCATAAAGGTTCCAGTATGGATGGAGGCCATTCAGCCCTTTCTGAAAATGCTGACATTTTGTTTCAATAGTCCCAAGCCACTGGCATGCTCTCTGAATGATTTGTTGTTCGGGGTATTTGTTTGATGGGAGCAAGTGGTACACTGTTGTATCAGGAGAGGGGTGACTTTTCTGGGGAATGAAGCATCAAGGGGCATGAAATTCCACTGCCTGGATTTTTGGCCATGGGGAGTTACTGTTTGTGGCACGCCCATATCCATTCAGATTGGGTTGAGTAAGTCACACAAATTTGGTCTGCCCACCTCATCTGCAAAATTTCAGGATAAGAATCTGGGCCTCCATTTCCACCTTGCCAGTAAATCTCTCACAGCCAGAGCCACCAGTAACGCAGTTTACCACAGTGGAAGTTGTTGGAAAATGAACACCAGGGCGCACAGAGCAATCCAGAAAAATAGTTGGAGGCACGATGGCGCAGTGGTTAGCACTGCTGCCTCACAGCGCCAGGGATGCAGGTTCAATTCCCAGCTTGGGTCACTGTCTGTGTGGAGTTTGCACATTCTCCCCGTGTCTGCGTGGGTTTCCTCTGGGTGCTCCGGTTTCCTTCCACACTCCAAAGATGTGCAGTTCGATGGATTGGCCATGCTAAATTGCCCCTTAATGTCAGGGGGACTAGCTAGGGTAAATTCATGGATTAATAGGGATAGGGCCTGGGTGAGATTGTGGTCGATGCAGACTCAATGGACCGAATTGCCTCCTTCTGCACTGTAGGGATTCTGTGATATGGCATTGGGGACATTAGTCTTTCAGGTATGCAGGAGGAGAGACCTCTTAGTTTTCCAAATTGAGGGGGAAGGGTGCAGAAGACCCTTAAGGATCAGTCATACAAGAGTGGTGACCAAGGAAGTCGGTTCCCTAAGTCTGGGCCAAGCACCTTGTAGGAGTTCCACATAGTGACATTATAATGACCCCATGCAGTTGGTAAAGGCCAGTGAGTACATCTTCTGGAGTGAGTAACTCACATCCTGACTCCCCAAAGCCTATCCACCATCTACAAGGCACAAGGCAGGAGTGTGATGGAATACTCTCCACTTGCCTGGATGAGTGCAGCTCCAACTACACACAAGAAGCTCCCTGACCACTCACTCGGATTAGAGCCTGACCCTCCAGACACTATCCTGATAGCCCACCTCACCTTCACAGGCCTTCCAATGTTGCCAACCTTACACCCACCGCTCACTGCCTCCAGCTATTCAGCTCTGGTAGGCACATCACACTGCAACACAGTCACTGACAGGCTGGCCTCTCTCTCAGAGGACTAAGTGGCACACAATGAGAGGGAACGAGAATACTGAGCCCAATGAAGGAGATTGCTCCCAGCATCATGCTGGACTGTGGATAAACCGCTCAGGCCTTGAACTCCCAGCTCACCCTCGCTCTGCTATCTGGCATTGTGAGTGAGCTGCTGGTGGGGTGACCATGGACCTCTTGATTCTCGATCTCCTTCTCTCAACCTTCCTGATTTCCTGCCTTCCGATGCCCATGAGCTGCCAGCTGCCCAACTGAGTGAGGAGGGAAAACAACAGCATGGCACTGGTGGAGGGGCTGCATGACTCAATCAGAGCCTGGCAGCCTCCATCCCCGCTCAGATACTGCACATACCTTGGAGTGTAGAGTTGGGATCAGAGCGTGTCAAGTTATCGGGGCATGAGTGCGCTGAAGCCAGTGCAGGGGTGTAGGAGGGCTTGTACGCTGGCTCTCTGTAGGGTGAGTCACAGACAAGCTCTACTGTGGAAGGCTGAGCTGAGGATCTCACTCGGGCTGCGTGCAAGGGCAGCACCGATGGCTGTCACACTGAGATGCCGGGTGCATTGGCTCTCCTGGCATCAGCCTCCTGTCACTGTGAAGGGGTATGGGGCAATCTGCCTCCAGGCTGGCACAAAGCATGATGTAGAATTTTCCCTCTCCGTATCCTCTTCCCCATCTCACTGTGGTGATGTCAGGGCAGAGGCACTGGTACTGCTGCCCCCTTTATCTGCTGCAGCCTCTGTCTGGACTGGTCACTCACTCTCGAGTGAGAATGTGGCAACATGCTCCAGTAAATACATCGAAACACCTCCAAAAACAGTGCTGAGTACTTTGAGATGAATGGAAAAAGATCCATGAATTTTATTGCCATCAATGTGTCTGTCTTTTTAAATAAGGCGACGGCAGAGCCTGTTTTGTTGCTTCACTCTTCTTTCCACATTTCTGGACTGCCCAGACATTAAGAAGTCTCACAACACCAGGTTAAAGTCCAACAGGTTTATTTGGTAGCAAAAGCCACTAGCTTTCGGAGCGCTGCTCCTTCACCAGGTAAGTGGGAGTTCAGTTCACAAACAGGGCATATAAAGACACAAATTCAATTTACAAAATAATGGTTGGAATGGGAGTCTTTACAGGTAATCAAGTCTTAAAGGTACAGACAATGTGAGTGGAGAGAGCGTTAAGCACAGGTTAAAGAGATGTGTATTGTCTCCAGCCAGGACAGTTAGTGAGATTTTGCAAGTCCAGGCAAGTCATGGGGGTTACAGATAGTGTGACATGAACCCAAGATCCCGGTTGAGGCCATTCTCATGTATGTGGAACTTGGTTATCAGTCTCTGCTCAGCGACTCTGCGTTGTCGTGAAGGCCGCCTTGGAGAACGATCAGAGGCCGAATGCCCGTGACCGCTGAAGTGCTCCCCAACAGGAAGAGAACACTCTTGCCTGGTGATTGTCGAGCGGTGTTCATTCATCCATTGTCATAGTGTCTGCATGGTCTCCCCAATGTACCATGCCTCGGGACATCCTTTCCTGCAGCGTATCAGGTAGACAGCGTTGGCCGAGTTGCAAGAGTATGTACCGTGTACCTGGTGGATGGTGTTCTCACGTGAGATGATGGCATCCGTGTCGATGATTTGGCACGTCTTGCAGAGGTTGCTGTGGCAGGGTTGTGTGGTGTCATGGTCACTGTTCTCCTGAAGGCTGGGTAGTTTGCTGCGGACAATGGTCTGTTTGAGGTTGTGCGGTTGTTTGAAGGTAAGAAGTGGGGGTGTGGGGATGGCCTTGGCGAGATGTTCGTCTTCATCAATAACATGTTGAAGGCTCCGGAGAAGATGCCGTAGCTTCTCCGCTCCGGGGAAGTACTGGACAACGAAGGGTACTCTGTCCACTGTGTCCCGTGTTTGTCTTCTGAGGAGGTTGGTGCGGTGGCGCGTCGGAACTGTCGATCGAAGAGTCGAGCGCCATATCCTGTTCTTATGAGGGCATCTTTCAGCGTCTGGAGATGTCTGTTGCGATCCTCCTCATCTGAGCAGATCCTGTCTATACGGAGGGCTTGTCCGTAGGGAATGGCTTCTTTAACGTGTTTAGGGTGGAAGCTGGAGAAGTGGAGCATCGTGAGGTTATCCATGGGCTTGCGGTACAGTGAAGTGCTGAGGTGACCGTCCTTGATGGAGATGCGTGTGTCCAAGAATGCAACCGATTCCGGAGACTAGTCCATGGTGATTCTGATGGTGGGATGGAACTTGTTGATGTCATCATATAGTTGTTTGCGTGATTGTTCACCATGAGTCCAAAGGAAGAAAATGTCATCGATGTATCTAGTGTATAGCATCGGTTGAAGGTCCTGTGCGGTGAAGAGGTCTTGTTCGAACCTGTGCATGAAGATGTTGGCATATTGAGGTGCGAATTTGGTCCCCATGGCTGTTCCGTGTGTCTGGATGAAGACTGGTTGTTGAAGGTGAAGATATTGTGGTCCAGGATGAAGCGGATGAGTTGTAAAATTGCATCTGGAAACTTTTGTCGGTGTTGAGTACTGAGGCAGTTGCAGCAATGCCATCGTCGTGGGGTTGCTGGCGTAGAGTGCCGAGACATCCATTGTGACGAGGAGCGCTCCTGGCTCAACTGCTCCATGTGTGCTGAGTTTCTGTAGGAAGTCCGTCGTGTCGCGACAAAAGCTGGGGGTTCTTTGTACAATGGGTTTCAGGATGCCCTCGACATAGCCGGAGAGGTTCTCGCACAGGGTCCCATTGCCCGATACGATGGGACGGCCGGGTGTGTTTGCCTTGTGTATCTTCGGGAGGCAGTAGAGATCTCCAATGCGAGGATAACATGGGATGAGAGCACGGAGGGTGCTCTGAAGGTCCGGATCAAAGTTCTTGATCAGTCTGTTGAGTTGACGGGTGTGTTCTTTGGTCGGATCTGCAGATAACTGTCTGCAGTGTTCCTCGTTGTTCAGTTGTCGGTACACTTCTTTGCAGTAATCCGTTCTGTTCAGTATGACGATGGCCCCTCCTTTGTCTGCTGGTTTGATGACAATGTTGCGGTTGGTCTTGAGAGCGCGGATGGCGTTGCGTTGTGCTTGGGTGATGTTCGGGGCTGTCTTGTGAGTGCGGCTGATGAATCTGGTGTTGACGCACCTCCTGACGGCTTGGGCATACATGTCAAGTCGAGGGCAGCGGCCTTCCGGAGGAGTCCAATTCGACTCTTTCCTCTTCGGTTGCTGCACTGCGGATCTCTCTGTCGGCTGTTCCGGTTCATTGGCTGTCTCATTGTGTTCGCTGTTGGCCTGTTGGGGTTTGTGGAAGAACTCCCGCAGCCTCATTTGCCTGATGAATTCCTCTGTGTCTGCTGCGAGACTGATGGGGTCTATTTTGGTGGTGGGGCAAAAATTGAGCCCTCGGCTGAGAACTTCGATTTCATCTGGTTGAAGTGTGTAGTCGGACAAGTTGACAATGGACTTCCCTGCAGTGGTACTGTTTTCTACTGTGGTACCGGGGGAGGCTTGGTTGTTGCTGGTGGTGATGCCGAGTTTCTCAAGTTTCCTGTTCTTGGTGTGCATGTAGATGGCATAGTTCCTATGCCCTGTTTGTGAACAGAACTCCCACTTACCTGACAAAGGAGCAGCGCTCCGAAAGCTAGTGGATTTTGCTACCAAATAAACCTATTGGACTTTAATCTGGTGTTGTGAGACTTCTTACTGTGTTTACCCCAGTCCATCGCCGGCATCTCCACATCATGACTGCCCAGACATTTCCAGGAATGGAACTTTGTGGTCCTGGTGTCACAAAGGGCAGTTGGATTGTGTGAAATCGGGACTTATTCTATTTCTGTGTATTGTGGCCCGTTCTCTATGTGAACTCAGTGTCAAACGCCCCCAGAGCAGGAAGAGGGTTCAAAGTTCATCATTTCAATTCCCCTGTTTCCACTGGGCAGAGGGAGCTAATACCTGGAGTTTGCTCCTCTAAAGCTTTTCCAACATGGGGACTATTTCCTTATCCCAATCCCTCACAGGTCAGAGTGATTCTTCTTGGAGAGGGCCAGCTCTATATTCACCATCCAACTATGGAGAGTGGGCGAGATCCCGAGACAGGATAACGGGTCCACTTTTTAAAAATTTAATTTTTAATCTCCATCCTTATAGTTACGAAGCCAATGCTCAGATTGGACCGGGCAAACCTGAATCCATTCCTTGCTTGCTCCGAAAACCAAATTCAAATTCCAACTGAATCCAATTCAAGGTCCCCACAAGAGAGACAAACATCTTGGGCTTGATCTGACGCTTGATCTTAGCCAGAATGCCCACTCCAACCTCCCTCACTGAGAGCAGGGGGAGTGTTACTGAGGGCTGGTGCCTCTCTGATGGAGAAGTAGGGCAGCACTGCAGCCAGTTTCATGGTCAGAGTGGATACAAGATTCGCTGCAAATGGTCACCGGAGACTTCCATCTCCAAGTTATCTTGACTCGATAAGATGGAGTGATACAGATAGACAGCAAGGCTGCCGTTTGCTGCTGGTGAACTGTCCTTAGTAACTCTCCTTGGGGAGGCAATGGCCTAGTGGTATTATCATCAGACTATTCATCTAGAAACTCAGCTAATGTTCTGGAGACCTGGGTTCGAATCCCACCATGGCAGATGGTGGAATTTGAATTCAATAAAATATATTTATATCTGGTTCACTAATATCCTTTAGAAAGGAAATCTGCCATCCTTCCCTGGTCTGGCTTACATGTGATTATGATGTGGAGATGCCGGCGTTGGACTGGGGTAAACACAGTAAGAAGTCTCACAACACCAGCCACTAGCTTTCGGAGCGCTGCTCCACACACCTGATGAAGGAGCAGTGCTCTGAAAACTAGTGGCTTGTGCTACCAAATAAACCTGTTGGACTTTAACCTGGTGTTGTGAGACTTCTTACTACATGTGACTCCAGAGCCACAGCAATGTGGTTGACTCTCAACTGCCCCCAGGCAACCAAAGCTGGGCAATAAATGCTGGTCAGCCAGGAACGCCCATGTCCCGTGAAGGAATATAAATAAATGTATTAAATTTATTTAATAAAATGAACGCGCATCAAGTTATTGCAAGCGGGAGTGAAAAAGCAGTGCAATGTTTCTGGTTTCCATCAATTCTGGTTGAGTGTGCTGAGTTTGTGTTTGCAGTGCTGAGGGTGGGTTAGGATCAGTGTGTGGTTTGCCGGGTCTTTCACTCCATTCAGGGGTCGTTGAACAACAGGAGTTGAGGAGCCAGCTAACCAATCCCTGGTTTTATATCTTGCAGGCCTGTGTGTCTGCCCTGCACAAGGAGAAGTGCAGAGCTCCTTTCCTCAGTGCTGGGTAACTGGGATGAAACGTGTCGGTACGAAGGTAATGTAACCGCGGCAAGTTTCTTTCTCAACAATAACGGCCACCAGAAACAGTCTGATCAGGCGTAATGTCGTGATTGGTGTATATCTCGTCACGCATTTTCTCCATTCTCTCAGGTTCCGCTTCACTCGTCTCTCCCTCATTAGAGTCCATAATGATCAGTGGTGGCACGGTGGTTAGCACTGCTGCCTCACAGTGCCAGGGACCCGGGTTCAATTCCGGCCTTGCGTCTGTGCGGGAATTTGTACATTCTCCCTGTGTCTGCCTGGGTTTCCTCCGGGTGCTCCAGTTTCCTTCCACAGTCCAAAGATGTGAATTGGCCATGCTAAATTGCCCCTTAATGTCCCAAGATGTGTAGGTTAGAGGGGATTAGTGGGGATACATAGGTGGGGTTACAGGGATAGGGTCTGGGTGGGATGCTTTGTCCAAGAGTCAGTGTTGATGCAATGGGCTGATCGGCCTCCTTCTGCACTGCAGGGATTCTATGATTCTATAGTCAGTTGTTTAGCTTTGCTGGTCAGTGTTGAATACAATGTGGTGATTTAGTGTGACCAAATAGTGAGGCCATGTAGACTAGTCTAGTCTCACGCATAGGAAAAGGAAAGCATTTACATTGATTTATTTCCAATCTCTCACATATGTTTCTCTCATCTTTGGGAAATTGACATTCCTGAGTTAAACACAGCCAATTTTAAGCTGGCCTTGCTTGTAGATTTACATACAATACCTGAACAAACGGAATGATGTTTACGGAGAATTTCAATAGATTTCTACACACTTCACACATCGAAAATGCTAGGACATACACCCCTCTCCCTGTCCATTGTCTAGGTTCATAGAATCATAGAATCCTACAGTGCAGAAGGAGGCTATTCGGCCCATCAAGTCTGCACCGACCACAATCCCACCCAGCCTCTATCCCTATAACCCCATGCATTTACCCTAGCTAGTCCCCCTGACACTAAGGGGCAATTTAGTATGGCCAGTCCACCTATCCTGCACATCTTAGGACTGTGGGACAAAACCGGAACACCCGGAAGAAACCCACGCAGACACAGGGAACACGCAGAATTGAACCTGGGTCCCTGACGCTGTGAGGCAGCAGTGCTAACCCCTGTGCCACTGTGCCACCCTTCTTTTCTCCCGTTCCTTTCTCAGTCGAGCAAATCTCGGAAACCTTGGGCTGGATTTTCCCAAAGTCGGTGAGATGCTGCGGATCTTTAAAAATGGTGGCCAAAACCAGATTCCAGTCCCATCCCTGATGGCCCCAATTTCCATCAAGGGGAAGTTAGGGGGTGAGATGGTGCAGGTCATGAACCCGCACTCTGCATGCCTGATCTGTCCAGCCCCATTGTGGGGATAGGCCTCTCTCAGCCCGCCATCATTTTCCTGGAGTTAAGATTCACTGTCCCTCAGAGGTGTCAGCAACCATTGACTGGTTCAAAAGGATTTACCCATGCCCCTATGCCAAGCTATGCCCCTCCACTCATGCTGCGTGGCCCTTCATGTCCCCCATGCCAACCTATGCCCCTTCATCCACCCCATGACTCCCCACATCCTCCATACCCACCAATGTACTTCCATGCCTATTCACGCAGTATACACTCTTTAGTAACAATGTCACATGTGAAAAAGCTTTTAAAATGTTATTCATTCATAACTTTCAGAAAAAAAGTGTTTTTATTACAGCCCAATGATAATGTCAATCAACCAGACCTTTAAACTATCAACAGCAGAAAGTGCAAGCTCTTGATTTTTTTATTCTTTCATGAGATGTGGGTGTTGCTGGCTAGACCAGCAATTATTGTCCATCCCTAATTTCCCTCAGGAAGGTGGTGGTTAGCTGTCTTCTTGAACGCCTGAAGTTCATGTGGTGTAGGTAATCCACACTGCTGTTAGGAAGGGAGTTCCAGGATTCTGACCCAGTGACAGTGAAGGAACAGTGATGTAGCCCAGGATGGTGTGCAATTTAGTGAGGAGGTGGTGGTGTCCCAGATTGGATGTTTCTTTCTTCTTCAGCTTTTCCCAATGTTACATGGGGTCGTCCCAATGTTGGTTGGTCACCTTTCATATCATTTCTGTGTTTGTGTTGGGTTTGGTGTTGTGGCCAAATGCCCTGCCTGCTGTTAATCCTCCCCATTTATCTGGCCTGGGGACCAGCACCGATTGGCTTGCCTGCACCAATGGCTGGATATCAAACAATCAGACTGGCAAAATAGGCACGTGTGGGAGTCCTTTTGGGCCAGTGCAAACTAACTGGCTCTATTCAGAAGATTTCAGTATCATTTCCTGGTTTCGTGTCCTAACTATTTTAGGGGTTGTGGGTTTTAACTAAAAAATAAAAGATGTGGTTTGCACACATCGATTCAAACACACACACAACAGGTTTTATTGAGGAGCTGCTCTCTGCACTGCATCAGAATACAAAACTGAAAGTAAAACAGCAGCCTGAGCACACACCCTAATGATATCACCATCATGTGATCAGTTCTTAAAGCAACCTGCAATCCTTTTAAATATATAACACCTTTATACACATTAAAATAGTGATGCTGGATCAGCTGTATAATCGGATCTGAACATCTTGTTACATTTTTCTTGCAGATGGTTTATTGACAGGTCGCGGTGGAAGAACGCAAAACATAATATCAGGTTATGTGAGTGGGTGGGGATACTATAGAAAAAAAGGAAAATTACCATCTCACAATCTCAAACATGCACAAGTGTACATTCAGGTACAAAGTTTATCTGCTTTCCATTTTGTATTGCTTTCCCACATTGCTCCTGTTTTTCAGATAGTTGACTAAAGTGTATGGCCATAATAAACAGACATATAATATCCCAACAATTCAGGAAAGTCAGGGGGCAGAGTTGAATATGGTTGCCATCACAAAGGAGAAAGTGCTAGAGAAACTAAAAGGTCTGAAAATTGATAAATCTCCGGGCCCAGATGGGCTACATACTAGAGTTCTAAAGGAGATAGCTGAAGAAATAGTGGAGGCGTTAGTTATGATCTTTCAAAAGTCACTGGAGTCAGGGAAAGTCCCAGAGGATTGGGAAATCGCTGTTGTAACCCCACTGTTCAAGAAGGGAACAAGAAAAAAGATGGAAAATTGTAGGCCAATTAGCCTAACCTCAGTTGTTGGCAAAATTCTAGAATCCATCGTTAAGGATGAGATTTCTAAATTCTTGGAAGTGCAGGGTCGGATTAGGACAAGTCAGCATGGATTTAGTAAGGGGAGGTCGTGCCTGACAAACCTGTTAGAGTTCTTTGAAGAGATAACAAATAGGTTAGACCAAGGAGAGCCAATGGATGTTATCTATCTTGACTTCCAAAAGGCCTTTGACAAGGTGCCTCACGGGAGACTGCTGAGTAAAATAAGGGCCCATGGTATTCGAGGCAAGGTACTAACATGGATTGACGATTGGCTGTCAGACAGAAGGCAGAGAGTTGGGATAAAGGGTTCTTTCTCAGAATGGCAACCGGTGACAAGTGGTGTCCCGCAGGGTTCAGTGTTGGGGCCACAGCTGTTCTCTTTATATATTAACGATCCAGATGACGGGACTGGGGGCATTCTGGCCAAGTTTGCCGATGATACAAAGATAGGTGGAGGGGCAGGTAGTATTGAGGAGGTGGGGAGGCTGCAGAAAGATTTAGACAGTTTAGGAGAGTGGTCCAAGAAGTGGCTGATGAAATTCAACGTGGGCAAGTGCGAGGTCTTGCACTTTGGAAAAAAGAATAGAGGCATGGACTATTTTCTAAACGGTGACAAAATTCATAATGCTAAAGTGCAAAGGGACTTGGGAGTCCTAGTCCAGGATTCTCTAAAGGTAAACTTGCAGGTTGAGTCCGTAATTAAGAAAGCAAATGTAATGTTATCATTAATCTCAAGAGGCTTGGAATACAAAAGCAGGGATGTACTTCTGAGGCTTTATAAAGCACTGGTTAGGCCCCATTTGGAGTACTGTGAGCAATTTTGGGCCCCACACCTCAGGAAGGACATACTGGCACTGGAGCGGGTCCAGCGGAGATTCACACGGATGATCCCGGGAATGGTAGGCCTGACATACGATGAACGTCTGAGGATCGTGGGATTGTATTCATTGGAGTTTAGGAGGTTGAGGGGAGATCTAATAGAAACTTACAAGATAATGAACGGCTTAGATAGGATGGACGTAGGGAAGTTGTTTCCATTAGCAGGGGAGACTAGGAAGCGGGGGCACAGCCTTAGAATAAAAGGGAGTCACTTTAGAACAGAGATGAGGAGAAATTTCTTCAGCCAGAGAGTGGTAGGTCTGTGGAATTCATTGCCACAGAGGGCTGTGGAGGCCGAGACGTTAAGCGTCTTCAAGACAGAAATTGATAAATTCTTGATTTCTCGAGGAATTAAGGGCTATGGGAGAGAGCGGGTAAATGGAGTTGAAATCAACCATGATTGAATGGTGGAGTGGACTCGATGGGCTGAATGGCCTTACTTCCGCTCCTATGTCTTATGGTCTTATGATATCAGTGACCACCAGTGACCAGCTCTACACTGGGAACAGACACAGTGATCAGCTGTACACTGGGAACAGATATAGTGACCAGCAGTGACCAGCTGTACACTGGGAACAGATAAAGTGACCACCAGTGACCAGCTGTACACTGGGAACAGATGCAGTGACCACCAGTGACCAGCTGGACACTGGAAACAGGTGAAGTTACCACCAGTGACCAGCTATACACTGGGAACAGATACAGTGACCAGCTGGACACTGGGAGTGAATATTGAGCCAATCGGAGGAAAGAGGTCAGTTACGGAAGGGGAGTTCATTGGGAGAAATATATAGATTTTAAAAGGCACAACAAGTGATTTAGACTGACTAACAATGAAGATGGAAGCCTGAAAATGACAGTTATATTAAGTAAGACTATAGACAGCATTATTTACATCCATTGGATATTTCGAAGGTATTTTCAACCAGTGAAATATATTTGAGGTGAACTCGCTGCTGTAATGGAGGAAACACAACAGCCAATTAGCACTCAGCACATCCCACAAGCAGCAATGTGATAATAACCAGATCATCTGTGATGTTAATGAGGGATCGGACAGAACAATGGGGAGACCCCCCCACACCCTACGCCGCCCCCTCCCCCATGCGCACACCCCACTGCGCACCCCCACACGTGCACACCCCACCACGCGCCCCCCCCACACGCGCACCCCCATCCCGCACCCCTCCACCCCGCACCCCCCTCCCCCCCCACCCCACACCTCAATCCCTGCTCTTCTTCAGATTAGTGCCCAGTTGTAGGAGAAGGCATTCTCAGCTAACGTCTCATCTGGCACACAGCGCCTCTGACAGTGCAGCACTCCCTCTGTATTACACTGGCATCTCAGCTTGTTCCTAAGTTCAGGGATGAGGCTTGAACCAATGATTTTCTACTACCAACTGAGTATATAGAATTAGAATCCCTACAGTGCAGATGGGGCCATTCGGCCCATCAAGTCTGCACCGACTCTCTGACAGACTCTCTTACTCAGGCCCCCTCTCCCACGCTATCCTAGTAACACCACACATTTCCCATGGCCAATCCACCTAATCCGCACATCTTTGGACTGTGGGAGGAAACCGGAGCACCCGGGGGAAATCCACGCAGACACGAGGAGAATGTGAAGCCTCTGCACAGACAGTGACCCAAGGCCAGAATTGAACATGGGTCCATAAGGCCATAAGATATAGAGCAGAATTAGGCCATTTGGCCCAGCGAGTCTGCTCTGCCATTCGATCATGGCTGATTAGTTTCTCAACCCCATTCTTCTGCCTTCACCTCTTAAACTTTGATCCCCTTACCAATCAAGAACCTATCTATCCCTGTCTTAAAGACACTCAATGACCTGGCCTCCACAACCCTCTGTGGCAATGAATTCCACAGATTCACCAGCCTCTGACTGAAGAAATTCCTTCTCACCTCAGTTTTAAAGGAGTGTCCCTTCACTCTGAGGTTGTGCCCTTGGATTCTAGCCTCTCCCACTGTTGGAAACATTTCCACGTCCACTCTATCCAGGCCTCTCAGTATTCTGTAAGTTTCAATGAGATTCCCCCTCATCCTTCTAAACTCCAACGAGTACAGACCCAGAGTCCTCAACCATTCCTCATACGACAAGCTCTTCATTCCAGGGATCATTCTTGTGAACCTCCTCTGGACCCTTTCCAAGGCCAGCACATCCTTCCTTAGATATGGGACCCAAAACTGCTCACAATACTCCAAATGGGGTCTGACCAAAGCCTTATACAGTCTCAGAAGTACATCCCTGCTCTTGTATTCTAGCCCTCTTGAGATGAATGTGAACATTGCATTTGCCTTCCTAACTGCCGACTGAACCTGCAATTTTACCTGAAGAGAATCTTGAACAATGACTCCCAAGTTCCTTTGTGCTTCTGATTTCTGAATTCTCTCCCCATTTAGAAAATAGTCTACGTCTCTATTCTTCCTACCAAAGTGCATAACCTCACACTTTCCCACATTATATTCCATCTGCCACTTCTTTGCCCACTCTCCTAACCTGTTCAAGTCCTTCTGCAGCCTCCCCACCTCCTCAATATTGCCTTTTCCTCCACCTATCTTTGTATCATCTGCAAACTTGGCAACAGTGCCTTCAGTTCCTTCATCTAGATCATTGATGTATAAAGTAAAAAGTTGTGGTCCCAACCTGACCCCTGCGGAACTTCACCAGTCATCGACTGCCATCCATTTTATCCCCACTCTCTACCTTCTGTCAGTCAGCTAATCTTCTCTCCATGCTAGTACCTTGCCTCTAACACCATGGACTCTTATCTTACTCAGCAGCCTCCTGTGCGGCACCTTGTTAAAGGCCTTCTGGAAATCTAAGTAGATAACATCCACTGGCTCTCCTTTGTCTAACCTGCTCATTACCTCCTCAAAGAATTCTAACAGATTTGTCAGGCATGACTTCCCCTTGATGAAACCGTGCTGGCTTCGCCCTATTTTACCATGCACTGGCGCTGTGAGACAACAATGCTAACTGCTGTGTCACCACGCCACCCTCACCAATCTAATTGTTGACACTTCTGTTTTTTAAAAAAGTTATCTCCATGAACCGGGATGACGTCCAGGGCATGGTGTTGAGAATGCTGAATCCTAACCATGAGACTACCAGGGAACTGATGAGTGGACACTTCGCACAATGTCCAGGCCAATGTTTTAAACTCAGGCGTTAGTTTTAAATGGATTAATAGATCTATGCAAACAGCCAGTGTAGGAACAAGTGAAGCCACCAGCAAACAGTCTGAGCAGATAGTTCAACTTGGCTCTCTCTAATAGATATCGATTCATTTTTCCCAAATGCAGAAGCAATTATTGAGTGGGAGATTGCAATTTCAGGATTTGTGCTTCTGACGAGGTTCGTTCCACACTGAGACCTGATTTCAGAATCAATCCTGTATTTAACCCATTTGTACATGTCTTCCATGGACTGACCCCCTGTTTGAACACCAGGAGGACTTAAAATGATTCTGAACTTCACACCCAGCTAGAAGATAATGAAACACTCAGAAGGAAAAGAAAAGCAGTGAAATGGGGAAATAAGAGTACTGGCCCTTCTGGGAAGGGATAGAATCCGACAAACTGACTTGATCTGCTCAACCTGACTTCCTGGGCCTAGCTACGAAGGAAGGAATTGAATAGACTCAGCAACTGTCTCTGGAGAGAGCCCAGAGAAAGAAACACAAGTGAAATGTTTGGTCTAGTAAGAAGTCACACAACACCAACACTTACCTGATGAAGGAGCAGTGCTTGTGATTCCAAATAAACTTGTTGGACTTTAATCTGATGTTGAGACTTCTTACTGTGCCCATCCCAGTCCAACGCCGGCATCTCCACATCATGTTTGGTAACTGTGTTGCCATCCTCCATGCTAATGGCTGCCTCCTTACGTTAGCAATAATCCAGCAAGCAGAGATAAATCTGTCTGTCTGTGGTGATGCAGTTGTCAAAAGAAATAACAAACAATTATCATGTTTACACAAAATCTCACATTTGCTTCATAACCCTGACAGTGAGTTTCCTGTCAGGTCTCCCTGGTTTATCGCGGGCAGCACGGTGGCACAGTGGTTAGCACTGCTGCCCCACAGCGCTAGGGACCTGGGTTCAATTCCCAGCTCGTGTGGAGTTTGCACATTCTCCCCGTGTCTGCGTGGGTTTCCTCCGGGTGCTCCGGTTTCCTCCCACACTCCAAAGATATGTGGGTTAGGTGGATTGGCTGTGGTAAATTGCCCCTCAGTGTCAGGGGGACTAACAGGGTAAACACATGGGGTTACGGGGATAGAGCCGGGGTGGGATTGTGTTCGCGCAGGCTCGATGGGCCGAATGTAGGGATACTCTGATTCTATGAATGTTCAATGGGACAATTGTGCAATATACTAGCCCTGCTAATGTTCTGTTCTTTTGCAGGATTATCTGACCTGTGCATCACCGCACCCACTAACTGAAAACATGTTCTGTGCTAAAGGCAATAATTCAGACACCTGTAGAGGTAAAGCTTTCTTTAGTCATCCTTCACTCAACTTTCTCCCCAATTCCTGAAGGTATTGGCTCCTACTCCCTCACACAAGTAGCCGTTCATGGTGTTTAACCATGAATTATCAGAGGCAACTTCAGTGTTCATCTACACACCCACACACACACCCATACACACACACCCACGCACACACCCACAAACACATCCACACACACACACCCACACACACACCCACACACACAGCCATACACACACACACACCCACAAACACACCCACAAACACTCACACACACCCACAAATATACCCACAGACACACACACATCCATACACACACACCCACACACACCCACAAACACTCACACACACCCACAAACACACCCACACCCATACACACACCCACACACACACTCACAAACACTCACACACACCCACAAACATACCCACACACACACACCCACACACCCATGCACAAACACTCACACACACACCTTCACACACACACACCCACACACACAGCCATACACACACACCCACACACGCACCCACAAACGCACACACACCCACAAACATACCCACAGACACACACACATCCATACACACACACCCACACACACCCACACACACTCACACACACCCACAAACACACCCCCACACACACACACACCCATACACACACACACCCACACACACCCACACACACACTCTCAAACACTCACACACACCCACAAACATACACACACACACACACACCCATACACACCCACACCCACACACACACAACCACACACATACACACCCACACACACACACACTTGCACACACCCACAAACACTCACACACACCCACACACACACACCCACACCCACAAACACACACCCACACACACACCCACAAACACCCACACACACCCATACACACACCCACACAAACCCACACCCACACACACACACAACCACACACATACACACCCACACACACACACTTGCACACACCCACAAACACTCACACACAGCCACAAACACACCCACACAAACACACACATACTCACTCACACCCACTCTCCCGTCATGACCCCACACTCCCAGCGTGAACCCACACTCCCAGCGTGAACCCACACTCCCAGCGTGAACCCACACTCCCAGCGTGACCCCACACTCCCGGCGTGAACCCACACTCCCAGCGTGACCCCACACTCCCGGCGTGAACCCACACTCCCAGCGTGAACCCACACTCCTGGTTCACGCTGTTGGGTAAAGCTCGATAAAGGTAACATTTTCATGGAAGCATAGAAACCCTACAGTGCAGAAAGAGGCCATTCGGCCCATCGAGTCTGCACCGACCACAATCCCACCCAGACCCTATCCTCTAACCCCATGTATTTATCCTGCTCATCTCCCTGACACGAAGGGGCAATTTAGCATGGCCAATCCATCTAACCTGCCACCTTGGGGCGGCACAGTGGCACAATGGTTAGCATTGCTGCCTCACAATGCCAGGGACCCAGGTTCAATTCCGGCCTTGGGTCACTGTGTATGGAGTTTGCCCATTCCCCCCCCCCCCCCCCCCCCCCCGTGTCTGCGTGGGTTTCCTCCGGGTGCTCCGGTTTCCTCCCTCAGTCCAAAGATGTGTGGCTTAGGTGGGTTGGCCAGGGAGATTAGCATGGTAAATATGACGGGTTACGGGAATAGGGCCTGGGTGGGATTGTGATTGGTACAGACTCGACGGGCTGAATGACCTCCTTCTGCACTTTAGGGATTCTATGATTCTATGATCTTTGGAGTGTGGGAGGAAACCGGAGCACCTGGAGGAAACCCACGCAGATAGAGAGAGCATGCAAACTCCACACAGACAGCGACCCGAGGTCAGAATTGAACCAGGGTCCCTGGCGCTGTGAGGCAGCAGTGGAACCCACAACACCACCATGCCAGCCAGTATTACTGATTAAATCAGTAATCAGTGACATTTGGGGAAGGGGGGGAAGGGAATGGGGGGGTGTCATTGGGATGGCATCTCTTTTTGCTCAGCACCCTGACAGCCGCCATCTTTTCAATGTCCCCACTCCCCGCACCCCACCCCCCCAGCCCCCAGTACAAAGAGGGAATCGAACTCCGCCAGTACAACTGATACAGGTTGCATCCCAAAGCACAAAACATACAAAAGAAAATCCCTCAAAATGATCTCTCATGTTGTACAGCTCTGTACAGAAAAAAAATTGTAATTTATAATCTGCTTTTCACAATCGCCGGATGTCTCAAAGCAACTTACAGTTACCTTTTGTAGTAATGTAGGAAACACAGCAGCCAATATACACACAGCCAACTCCCACAAACAGCAATGTGACAATAAGCAGATCATCTGCTTCTGTGATGGTGACTGAGGGATATGTCGTGGCCTAATACCCTCTTACTGTGCTGTCACCATTCTATGGTTGGTTCTCTTGGTCTCCTGGGCACCTGCCTGGCAGATGACCTTTAACCTGGTGTTGTGAGACTTCTTACTGTGTTTACCCCAGTCCAACGCCGGCATCTCCACATCATCACCTGCCTGGCAGCCAGGGTGTGAGGTGGCAGGATGGAAATCGTCCCTTAGGTATAGGCCGGTTCTCTCCAACCTTGCCTGCGGCTGGGATTCACCGGTCCTGCTGCGGAGAATGGAGATTTGGCTGAACGCTGAATTCTCTGTTCTCGCTGGCACCGGCAGTATGACACTGGAGAATTCCGGCCATTATTTGGGTCCCTGTTGGATTGGAGCCACTGGCCCAAATTTTCTCACCCATCCCCGGGATGGAAAAATTGACAGACCGACTAAAGGTCTGTCGACTTTGGACGGAATTCCTGGTTCCCTGACCGGCAAGTCAGGTAAATCCTGCCCGTGGGGTATTAGCTCCTTGTACTGATTGGTGAGGTTTGACTATTTCCCTTACTGACTCTGACAGGAGATTCCGGAGGTCCCTTCGTCGTGCAGAGCAAACAAAGGTGGATCCAGGTAATTAATCTCCGCTCATTTTCTGTTCTCATGAATATGTTCCAAATTATTATTCAATTTCATTTATCTTTAAGGATAGTCTGGTCCTCTTAATTCAGAGTCAATTAATTCTGTTCAGATTTTTCTTTACACAGTTGCTATTTTATTTATGTTATTGAATTCTAATTGCTGGATAATTACATGCGGCACGGTAGCACAGTGGTTAGCACTGCTGCTTCACAGCTCCAGGGACCCGGGTTCGATTCCCGGCTTGGGTCACTGTCTGTGTGGAGTTTGCACATTCTCCTCGTGTCTGCGTGGGTTTCCTCCGGGTGCTCCGGTTTCCTCCCACAGTCCAAAGATGTGCGGGTTAGGTTGATTGGCCATGCTAAAATTGCCCCTTAGTGTCCTGAGATGTGTAGGTTAGAGGGATTAGTGGGTAAATATGTAGGGATATGGGGGTAGGGCCTGGGTGGGATTGTGGTCGGTGCAGACTTGATGGGCTGAATGGCCTCTTTCTGCACTGTAGGGATTCTATGACATGTTTTTGTCAGAGAAATGAAGGAACATTAACAGTAGATTATATCCATCATTTTCACTCCTTTGGAACATAACACCTTCCCATACTTTGAATTCATGGAATCACTATAGTGCAGAAGGAGGCCATTTGGCCCATCGAGCCTGCACTAATAACAATCCCATCTAGACCCTATCCCCATAACCCCATGTATTTACCCTGATAATCCCCCTGACACTAATGATCAATTTTAGCATGGCCAATCAACCTAACCAGCACATCTTTGGACTGTGGGAGGAAACCGGAGCATCCAGAGGAAACCCACGCAGACACGGGGAGAATATGCAAACTCCACACAGGCAGTGACCCAAGGGCAGAATCGAACATGAGTCCCTGGTGCTGTGAGTGCTAACTACTGTGCCACCGTGCCGCCCCAGTGCTGGCTGTAGCACAGGCAGGTCAGACAGCTCTCCTTAGGGTATAACCACCCCGATCCTGTCCATCAAGCCTCGATGGGTAACACCATTGCGGATGCGGTGCATTATGCATTGTTATGTCCCATCCTTGTACTCAAAGCTAACACTCACCGTGAGATCCACTCCTTTGTGGGAGTGTCCACTCAGGGAATGAATGGACGTTGCGGCCCTGTGGTCACAAATGAATGGAACTTTGTGCTCTCACATCAATGGGGCTGCAATTGCTGCCATTGCTCAGTTTGAGTGTGCTGCCCCCTGTCCTCATTGCAAGTGACAGAGCAGGCAGCTGCCAGGACCAAAGATGGAGCTGCTCAAATCGTCACTTGTCTGTTTTGGGCAGCGGTGCCATTTTGTCCATCCTTAGGGCGTCCTTAGTAGCTCCATAAAGTTAACCCCACAGATCCAAATCCGCTCGACAGGGACAATCCGTGGGATTTTACAGCCTCTCTTGAACGAGATCTTAAAATCCCGCCCGAGGCTAACAGGGATTTCCATTCCAGGAATCTCGCCTGCCCAGAATCGGGTGGGTGAGGAGGTAGAGTTTCAGCCAATATCTACATTTAACTACATCAATATGTATTCAACCAATTATTTAAAATCACAGCATTTTAATCCCAGAGAGACAGAAGTGGATGAAATAGACAATTTGGAGAAAAGTTCCGGATTGTCACCTGTTTCATTTTCCTGCGTATGAAATTTTTCTCGTTTCAAAATGTCTGTGCAGGATTTATAGAATAATATAGTTTCACCATGCGGGAGGCGTGGTGGCACAGTGGTTAACACTGCTGTCCCTTAGCTTCAGGGACCCAGGTTTTATTCCAGCTTTGTGTGACTGTCTGTGTGGAGTCTGCATGTTTACCCCATGGTCTGTATGGGTTTCCTTTTGGTGCTCTGGTTTCCTCCCACAGTCTAAAGATGTGCAGGTTAGGTGGTTTGGCCAAGCTAAATTGCCCTTTATTGTCCCAAGATTTGTAGGTTAGGGGGATTAGCGGGGTAAATATGTGGGGTTTGTGGGGATAGGGCGGAGGTGGGCCTGGGTAAGATGCTCCGCCAGAGAGTTGGTGCAGGCTTGATTGTAGGGATTCTCATGTCTCTGAGGAGGTCTGCACGAGGTTGTACTGACATCACAGCGCATGCGCAGAGAGATACTTTATTTATTTATTCATGGTACATGGGCATCGTTGGCTGGCCAGCAGTTGTTGTCCATCCCTAGATGCCAAGCTATTGAGAGTCAACCACATTGCTGTGGCTCTGGAGTCACAGGTAGGCCAAACTAGGCAGATTTCCTTCCCCAAAGGACATTAGTGAACCAGATGGGATTTTCCAACAATCAACAATGGTTTCATGGTCATCAATAGATTCTTAATTTCAGATATTTTTAATTGAATTTAAATTCCACCATCTGCCGTGGCGGGATTTGAACCTGGGACCCTGCATTTTTGGATTAATAGTCGAATGATAATACCACGAGGCTATCGCCTCTGGCAGGTTGGGGCTGGGCTCAGTGGAATGGTGTCATTGGAGTTCTGCACATGTGCAAACAGGTATTGGCAGCCATCTTGCATTGCAAAAGGTGACACTGTGTACAAACAGCACTCTCACTGGCTTAGATCTCATCATCTGCTGCACCATTTCAAGGAGGTGTTGAGTTAGAGGTAATGACAGAGGTGGTGGCACAGCTCAGGCCACACTCATCTCCGGAAGCTCAGAACCCTGTTAGTCACAGATCAGAACAGGTTATTGGTCTGTTCCTGTGCCTGGGATGGCAATTGGAGATTACCTCTCCTACCAGTATTAGTTACCGATGCATAGACTGCACCGAGCTAACCTACATCTCTTTTCTGACACATCCACAGGTTGGCATCACCAGCTTTGGAAGGACGTCTATTTGTGGAGTGAACTTCATGGGGTTTTACAGTAGAGTGCCCAAATTGATGAGCTGGATTAAAGAGAGAGTCACAGACCTGGAGTACGAATAAACAGTCAACAAGTACACACACTGGCTGAATATACCACGGGCGGGTGCTTTATAAACTGGAACTTCCTGATCAAAGGCTGAGTATCTCAGCTATGCAATCCAATATAGACATTTACAGAGTTGTGTATTAAATAATACTAGTTAAAAATTACAGCCTAAACGTTACTGCTGATGATATCGGAGAACAAATAATCAACATATTTTTATGATATTCCTTATCGGTTGTTTTAACACAAATGTTAACTCGTGTATTTTAAGTCAGTCGATATAGACAGAGACATTTTATACTGTGTGTTGCACATTCATCCACTGAGACCAGCAACTGTCATGAAAAAGCTTAACCGGAAAAAAAGTCTTGCTTCATAAATTCATGATGTGGAGATGCCGGCGTTGGACTGGGGTGGGCACAGTAAGAAGTCTCACAACACCAGGTTAAAGTCCAACAGGTTTATTTGGAATTAATTCATCAGGTAAGGCAGCGCTCCGAAAGCTCGTGATGCCAAATAAACCTGTTCGACTTTAACCTGGTGTTGTGAGGCTTCTTAATGTTCATAAGTTCACATATTCGAATCAAATTGATGAGAATCATTTAAAGAAGAGACCAGTGCTCATTCGAGCACTGTTAGGTACAGCACACTGAGCTGTTCCACACCTACCCCCCTTATCCTTTATATTCTCCCTTATTCAATCCACTTTCAAATTACATTTCTAATTCAATATCGACTGCTAATAATGCAATCTATATGAACATATGGATCAGGAACAGGAGTAAGCCACTCGAGCCTGCTCCACCATTCAGTAATATTATGGCCGATCTGATTGTGGCCTCAATCCCACAATCCACCTACCCACCGATAACCTTTCACCCCCTTTGCTTATCAGGAATCTATCCACTTCTGTCTTAAAGATTTTCAAATAATCTTGCCTTAACCACCTTTTGAGAAAGAGAGTTCAAAAGTCTCACAACCCTCAGAGAAAGAACATTTCCTCATCCCCGTCTTAAATGGGTGGATCCTTTATTTTAAACAATGGCCCCTGGTTCTAGATTCTCCCACAAAAGGAAACATCCTCTCCATATCCACCCTGCCAAGACCTGCCGGGGTCTTACCTGCTTCAATCAAGTTATCTCTTATTCTTCTAAATTTCAGTAGATACAAGCCTCGCCTGTCCAGCCTTTCCTCAGACAATCCTAGTATTAGTCTGGTAAGCAGTCTTCCAACTGCTTCCAATGCATTGACATTTTTTCTTAACTAAGGAGATCAAAACTATACACAATACTCCAGATGTGATCTTACCAATGCCCTGTACATCCAAAGTATAACCTTCCTACTTTGATAGATATAGGACAGATGTCAGAGGTAGGTTCTTTACTCAGAGAGTGGTAAGGGTGTGGAATGCCCTGACTGCAGCAGTGGTGGACTTGCCAACATTAAGGGCATTGAAATGGTCATTGGATAAACATATGGATGATATTGGAAGAGTGTGGGTTAGATGGGCTTTAGATTGGTTTCACAGGTCGGCGCAACATCGAGGGCCGAAGGGCCTGTACTGCGCTGTAATGTTCTATGTTCTACTTTTGTATTCAGTTCCCCTCACAATAAATGATAACATTCTATTAGCTTTCCGAATTACTTGTTGCACCTGCATGCTGTTGCCTTCTTGGCAACCTTTTTGCCATCCATGCACTTGGACACCCAGATACCTCTGCATCTCCGAGGTCTGCCATCTCTCACCATTGAGATAATATGCCTTTTTTTATTTGTCCTGCCAAAATGGACAACCTCATAGTTTCCCCTATTATATCCAGATACTTGCCCATTCACCTAACCTTTAGTGGTCCCCTTATGTCCTCTTCGCAATTTACTTTCTTACCTATCATGGTGTCATCAGCAAATTTAGCAACCATATCTTTATCCCCTTCATCCAAATCATTTATATAAATTGTAAAAAGCTGAGGCCCCAGCACTGATCCCGGTGACACACCACGTGCCACATCTTGCCAACCAGAAAAGACCCATTTATGCCTACTCTCTGTTTCCTGTTAGCTAACCAATCATCAATCAATGCCAATACGTTATCCGAGTTCTAATAACACTCTGCATTACTTCTTCCTCTTTCCTTCGTGTTTTGTGTGAGATCCGGGGTGTATTCCACTTTTAATATTTTATGGATAACTATTTACCATTTTCCAACCTTTCAGAATTTTGAAAACTTCCATTCAATCCGTTCTTCTCCAATTTTTCTCGAACCTTTCATCTCTGTGATCTCTCATCCTGGTATCATTCTAGTGAATCTTTACTGTATCTCACCCCAGGTTGGACAATCCATTCTGTAATGGAGTTGCCTGCACTGCTTATAACATTCCAAACTTGGCCTTAATAACGCTTTGCCCAAATTCAACATCATTTTCGGCAAGGTTAAGGAACTTGTTTAAATGGACAGCACAGTATTGTTTATTTTTGTACAAAAACAGTGGCCGGAATTCTCCGGCCTCGCCCTGGACTGGGATTCTCCAGTCCCGCTGCAGTGAACGGAGATTTGGCTGAGCACCAAATTCTCCATTCTTGCTGACAATGGTGGTAGAGCATGCGAGATCGGAGAGTTCCAGCTGGTGTGTTGTTATACAAAGGTATACAGATCAAACATTGCCGTGTTCCTGGGATGATCTGTGCTTTAGTTACTGAGCATCAATTCTAGAGTTTTAATGGACATTGGTACTTACGCATTGGAGCAAAGATAAATCTTCTCCTAATTGGTATTTAACCGCTCCTACTGGTGGGCATGACTGAGAGTTTATATAGACATACATTCATCTCTGTTAAATGCAAGTTCCCCCTCTTACTGTTAAGTTCAATAACTACTCTGAACTAATTCTTCCGATAACATGATTGGTGCACACTGCAACAACTATCAGCTAAAATAGATAAAGCCTATACCTATAGGCGGTTTGAAGTGTGTATACTTCAACGCCAGGAGCATCCGGAATAAGGTGGGTGAGCTTGCAGCATGGGTTGGTACCTGGGATTTCGATGTTGTGGCCATCTCGGAGACATGGGTAGGGCAGGGACAGGAATGGTTGTTGCAGGTTCCGGGGTTTAGATGTTTCAGTAAGTGCAGGGAAGGTGGTAAAAGAGGGGGAGGTATGGCATTGTTAATCAAGGACAGTATTACGGTGGCAGAAAGGACATTTGATGAGGACTCGTCTACTGAGGTAGTTTGGGCTGAGGTTAGAAACAGGAAAGGAGAGGTCACCCTGTTGGGAGTTTTTTATAGACCTCTGAAAAGTTCCAGAGATGTAGAGGAAAAGATTGCAAAGATGATTCTGGATAGGAGCGAAAGTAACAGGATAGTTGTACTGGGGGACTTTAACTTTACAAATATTGACTGGAAAAGCTATAGTTCAAGTACTTTAGAGGGGTCGGTTTTTGTCCAATGTGTGCAGGAAGGCTTCCTGACGCAGTATGTAGATAGACCAACAAGAGGCGAGGCCACATTGGATTTGGTACTGGGTAATGAACCAGGCCAGGTGTTAGATTTGGAGGTAGGTGAGCATTTTGGTGACAGTGACCACAATTCGATTACGTTTACTTTAGCAATGGAAAAGGATAGGTATATACCAAAGGGCAAGAGTTATAGCTGGGGGAAAGGAAATTATGATGCGATTAGGCGAGATTTAGCTGGCATAGGGTGGGGAAGGAAACTGCAGGGGATGGGCACAATTGTAATGTGGAACTTGTTCAAGGAACAGCTACTACGCGTCCTTGATAAATATGTACCTGTCAGGCAGGGAGGAAGCAGACGTGTGAGGGAACCGTAGTTTACTAAGGAGGTTGAATCTCTTGTGAAGAGGAAGAAGGAGACTTATGTTAGGATGAGACGTGAAGGCTCAGTTAGGGCGCTTGAGAGTTACAAGTTAGCCAGGAAGGACCTAAAGAAAGGGTTAAGAAGAGCCAGGAGGGGACATGAGAAGTCTTGGCAGGTAGGATCAAGGAAAACCCTAAAGCTTTCTATAGGTATGTCAGGAGTAAAAGAATGACTAGAGTAAGATTAGGGCCAGTCAAGGACAGGAGTGGGAAGTTGTGCGTGGAGTCTGAAGAGATAGGCGAGGCACTAAATGAATATTTTTCGTCGGTATTCACACTGGAGAGGGACAGTGTTGTTGAGGGGAGTACTGAGATGCAGGCAGTTGGACTGGATGGTATTGATGTTCATAAGGAGGAGGTGTTAGCAATTCTGGAAAGGGTAAAAATAGATAAGTCCCCTGGGCCAGATGGGATTTATCCTAGGATTCTCTGGGAGGCTAGAGAGGAGATTGCAGAGCCTTTGGCTTTGATCTTTGTGTCGTCATTGTCTACAGGAACAGTGCCAGAAGACTGGAGGGTAGCAAATGTTGTCCCCTTGTTCAAGAAGGGGAGTAGGGACAACCCTGGTAATTATAGACCGGTGAGCCTTACTTCTGTTGTGGGCAAAGTATTGGAAAGGATTATAAGAGATAGGATTTATAATCACCTAGAAAGGAATCATTTGATTAGGGATAGTCAGCACGGTTTTGTGAAGGGTAGGTCGTGCCTCACAAACCTTATTGAGTTCTTTGAGAAGGTGACCAAAGAGGTGGATGAGGGTAAAGCAGTTGATGTGGTGTATATGGATTTCAGCAAAGCGTTTGATAAGGTTCCCCATGGTAAGCTTTTGCAGAAAATACTGACACATGGGATTGAGGGTGATTTAGTGGTTTGGATCAGGAATTGGCTAGCTGTAAGAAAACAATGGGTGGTGGTTGATGGGAAATATTCATCCTGGAGTTCAGTTACTAGTGGTGTACCACAAGGATCTGTTTTGGGGCCACTGCTGTTTGTCATTTTTATTAATGACTTGGATGAGGGCGTGGAAGGATGGATTAGTAAATTTGCGAATGACACTAAAGTCGGTGGAGTTGTAGACAGTGCGGAGGGAAGTGGCAGGTTACAGAGGGACATAGATAAGCTGCAGAGCTGGGCTGAGAGGTGGCAAATGGAGTTTAATGCGGAAAAGTGTGAGGTGATTCACTTTGGAAGGAGTAACAGGAATACAGAGTACTGGGCTAATGGTAAGATACTTGGTAGTGTGGATGAACAGAGGGATCTGGGTGTCCATGTGCATAGATCCCTGAAAGTTGGCACCCAGGTTGATAGGGTTGTTAAGAAGGCGTACGGTATGTTAGTTTTTATTGGTAGAGGGATTGAGTTTCGGAGCCAGGAGGTCATGCTGCAACTGTACAAAACTCTGGTGCGGCCGCATTTGGAGTATTGCGTACAGTTCTGGTCGCCGTATTATAGGAAAGATGTGGAAGTGTTGGAAAGGGTGCAGAGGAGATTTACCAGGATGTTGCCTGGTATGGTGGGAAAATCATATGAGGAAAGGCTGAGGGGCTTGAGGTTGTTTTCGTTAGAGAGAAGAAGGTTAAGAGGTGACTTAATAGAGGCATACAAGATGATCAGAGGATTAGACAGGGTGGATAGTGAGAGCCTTTTACCTCGGATGGTGTTGGCTAGCACGAGGGGACATAGCTTTAAATTGAGGGGTGAGAGATATAGGACAGATATTAGAGGTAGGTTCTTTACTCAGAGAGTAGTAAGGGCGTGGAATGCCCCGCCTGCAGCAGTGGTGGACTCGTCAACATTAAGAGCATTCAAATGGTCATTGGATAAACATATGGATGATATTGGAATAGTGTAGGTTAGATGGGCTTTAGATTGGTTCCACTGGTCGGCGCAACATCGAGGGCCGAAGGGCCTGTACTGCGCTGTAATGTTCTATGTTCTATGTTCTATTCAATGATTCAAACCTTGGAAAATGTTAATGCTCATGATGGAAGGAACTTCCTTCCCAGTGACTGAACAGGGGAAAATCCCCACTTGGTGCAAAGGGTTTAGCTCTTAAAGGGTAATTTCATCACAGCTACCAGTATGTTTCCCAATTACAATTACAGCTTTCATCATAAACTGCAGCTTAGGACTGAGTTCATATGCCACGTGCCTTTATCAGATCAGATTCGCATCTGCACTCTGGCTATTGGAGTTCCATGGATTTGATCATTTCTCAAGGACACATGTTTACAGGATAAAACTGCCTTTTATCATCAATTTGAGAGTTCTTAGCTCTGACACCAAGCCCTAGATGTTCACGGAGATGTGGAGACTCCACACCTTATCCAAAATGGTGCCAAGACCCCAGACCCGTAGGATCCCCCCACTTTTCAACAGATCCTATTTTTTTAAGTATGGGATTGGGGGCAGGAAAGTGGAATGACTCACGCACATGGAAATCCCAGACCCAGCCATTTGACCTCGGCTCAATCAGACACCATTTTGCTGGAGTGAGGACTTTATCCCACCATGTGTGACTTGCAATATTTTTTAGAGTTGACATAAATGCTCATAAAGAAAGGATAATGTCTATGGAACTGTCAAGCTGTCAAGTTATTTAAATCCCCTGCCCTTTAACTTCTGAAAAAACACAGCCTGTCTATCACTGACTTGAAAAGAATTGCTTGCAGTTTCAACATCAGTTTGTTGACATAACTCGAAGGGTTTTCATAGTATTATTACTGATTCCACAACCCTGTCATTATCACAGTGAGGGACAGGGGTGAGCTTTAAATACATGATTTGACAGCTTCAATAAGTTATTAAGGGATTAGTTGCCTTTGGTGTAGGGTTATGAATACAAATGTTTCTTAGGGATGAAGTACTTGTGGGGATTTAAATGTAGTGAGTAAGGTGAGTGCTGGAGAACAGAATATTGAATAATACAAGTAGAATGAAGTCCCAGGGACCCAAGACTCGACAGTCAGCAGCCTCCATGGCTGCCTCCAAACTGCCAGACTCCAGAATGCACCCACCCCACGAATCTAATCCCACAATTTGGGCACATTTTTTCGAGGTGGGTGCGGTGAGCCAGGAAACAACCCAACTCCGCACACCCACGTCAGAAGCAAAGGTATTGTACTTGCTAACACCCTTCAATCCAAAGAAGAGTCATGTTTGACTCAAAATGTTAACTATGAGCTGAATTCTCCCAAAAAATCACTAAGTGTCATCTCCAGCGGGAAAAGCAGTGAGAATTCCATTAGGTGGGCCAATGCGATACAGACCGTAATGCACCCACCCTTAGTCATGTTATTGGAGCTTGGGGAGATTCCCGTCGACAAAGTACAAGACCAAAGGATGCCAGCAAGACCAGCTCCTTGGAGATTGAGGTGCCATTTTTAATGCCATGCCCCTGACTATCCGAGGGCTACAATGACCACTGAGGCCTCACCAGCGAGGTCATCACATCTGGTCTCTGTTTGTGGAGACCTGTAATGAATTCCCATTGCGCTGGTGGGTTGGTGAATACCAGGAACTGGGTGATTTCGGCTAAACCCTGGAAATGCTTACTTAAATTCTAATTTAATTATTCTAATATGGCTCTCACCCACCCTGGCTATGAACCAGGTTATATTGCCATGCGGGGTGGTCAGGGAGAAACCCAAAGCAAGTGCGAATTGTATTTGGCCCATCTTGCACGATTCTCTGGCCGTCACAGGATATGTCAGAATGTGCGGGGCCCCGATGTTTCACAGGATGTGTGTCAGGCCACGTGGGGCCCCGATGTTTCACAGGATGTGTGTCAGGCCACGTGGGGCCCCGATGTTTCACAGGATGTGTGTCAGGCCGCGTGGGGCCCCGATGTTTCACAGGATGTGTGTCAGGCCGCGTGGGGCCCCGATGTTTCACAGGATGTGTGTCAGGCTACACCAGGCCTCGATGTTTCACAGGATGTGTGTCAGGCTACACCAGGCCTCGATGTTTCACAGGATGTGTGTCAGGCCGCGCGGGGCCCCGATGTTTCACAGGATGTGTGTCAGGCCGCACCAGGCCCCGATGTTTCACAGGATGTGTGTCAGGCCACGCGGGGCCCCGATGTTTCACAGGATGTGTGTCAGGCCGCACCAGGCCCCGAAGTTTCACAGGATGTGTGTCAGGCCACGCGGGGCCCCGATGTTTCACAGGATGTTTGTCAGGCTACACCAGGCCCCGATGTTTCACAGGATGTGTGTCAGGCCGCACCAGGCCCCGATGTTTCACAGGATGTGTGTCAGGCTGCACCAGGCCTCGATGTTTCACAGGATGTGTGTCAGGCCGCACCAGGCCCCGATGTTTCACAGGATGTGTGTCAGGCCACGCGGGGCCCCGATGTTTCACAGGATGTTTGTCAGGCTACACCAGGCCCCGATGTTTCACAGGATGTGTGTCAGGCCGCACCAGGCCCCGATGTTTCACAGGATGTGTGTCAGGCTGCACCAGGCCTCGATGTTTCACAGGATGTGTGTCAGGCCGCACCAGGCCCCGATGTTTCACAGGATGTGTGTCAGGCTGCACCAGGCCTCGATGTTTCACAGGATGTGTGTCAGGCCGCACCAGGCCCCGATGTTTCACAGGATGTGTGTCAGGCTGCACCAGGCCTCGATGTTTCACAGGATGTGTGTCAGGCCGCACGGGGCCCCGATGTTTCACAGGATGTGTGTCAGGCTACACCAGGCCCCGATGTTTCACAGGATGTGTGTCAGGCTACACCAGGCCCCGATGTTTCACAGGATGTGTGTCAGGCTGCACCAGGCCCCGATGTTTCACAGGATGTGTGTCAGGCCGCGCGGGGCCCCGATGTTTCACAGGATGTGTGTCAGGCTGCACCAGGCCCCGATGTTTCACAGGATGTGTGTCAGGCTACACCAGGCCCCGATGTTTCACAGGATGTGTGTCAGGCTGCACGGGGCCCCGATGTTTCACAGGATGTGTGTCAGGCTGCACCAGGCCCCGATGTTTCACAGGATGTGTGTCAGGCTGCACCAGGCCTCGATGTTTCACAGGATGTGTGTCAGGCCGCACGGGGCCCCGATGTTTCACAGGATGTGTGTCAGGCCGCACCAGGCCCCGATGTTTCACAGGATGTGTGTCAGGCTACACCAGGCCCCGATGTTTCACAGGATGTATGTCAGGCCACGTGGGGCCCTGTGATTCACAGGATGTGTGTCAGGCCGCACCAGGCCTCGATGTTTCACAGGATGTGTGTCAGGCTGCACCAGGCCTCGATGTTTCACAGGATGTGTGTCAGGCCGCGTGGGGCCCCGATGTTTCACAGGATGTGTGTCAGGCCGCACCAGGCCCCGATGTTTCACAGGATGTGTGTCAGGCTGCACCAGGCCTCGATGTTTCACAGGATGTGTGTCAGGCCGCGCGGGGCCCCGATGTTTCACAGGATGTGTGTCAGGCCGCACCAGGCCCCGATGTTTCACAGGATGTGTGTCAGGCCGCACGGGGCCCCGATGTTTCACAGGATGTGTGTCAGGCTGCACCAGGCCTCGATGTTTCACAGGATGTGTGTCAGGCTACACCAGGCCCCGATGTTTCACAGGATGTGTGTCAGGCTACACCAGGCCCCGATGTTTCACAGGATGTGTGTCAGGCTACACCAGGCCCCGATGTTTCACAGGATGTGTGTCAGGCTACACCAGGCCCCGATGTTTCACAGGATGTGTGTCAGGCTACACCAGGCCCCGATGTTTCACAGGATGTGTGTCAGGCTACACCAGGCCCCGATGTTTCACAGGATGTGTGTCAGGCTACACCAGGCCCCGATGTTTCACAGGATGTGTGTCAGGCTACACCAGGCCCCGATGTTTCACAGGATGTGTGTCAGGCTACACCAGGCCCCGATGTTTCACAGGATGTGTGTCAGGCTACACCAGGCCCCGATGTTTCACAGGATGTGTGTTAGGCTGCACCAGGCCCCGATGTTTCACAGGATGTGTGTCAGGCCGCGCGGGGCCCCGATGTTTCACAGGATGTGTGTCAGGCTACACCAGGCCCCGATGTTTCACAGGATGTGTGTCAGGCTACACCAGGCCCCGATGTTTCACAGGATGTGTGTCAGGCTGCACGGGGCCCCGATGTTTCACAGGATGTGTGTCAGGCTACACCAGGCCCCGATGTTTCACAGGATGTGTGTCAGGCCGCACGGGGCCCCGATGTTTCACAGGATGTGTGTCAGGCTGCACCAGGCCCCGATGTTTCACAGGATGTGTGTCAGGCTACACCAGGCCCCGATGTTTCACAGGATGTATGTCAGGCCACGTGGGGCCCCGGTGATTCACAGGATGTGTGTCAGGCCGCGCGGGGCCCCGATGTTTCACAGGATGTGTGTCAGGCTACACCAGGCCCCGATGTTTCACAGGATGTGTGTCAGGCTACACCAGGCCCCGATGTTTCACAGGATGTGTGTCAGTTTGCATGGGGCCCCGATGTTTCACAGGATGTGTGTCAGACCGCACCAGGCCTCGATGTTTCACAGGATGTGTGTCAGGCTGCACCAGGCCTCGATGTTTCACAGGATGTGTGTCAGGCTACACCAGGCCCCGATGTTTCACAGGATGTGTGTCAGGCTACACCAGGCCCCGATGTTTCACAGGATGTGTGTCAGGCCGCACGGGGCCCCGATGTTTCACAGGATGTGTGTCAGGCCGCACCAGGCCCCGATGTTTCACAGGATGTGTGTCAGGCCGCACCAGGCCCCGATGTTTCACAGGATGTGTGTCAGGCCGCACGGGGCCCCGATGTTTCACAGGATGTGTGTCAGGCTGCACCAGGCCTCGATGTTTCACAGGATGTGTGTCAGGCTGCACCAGGCCCCGATGTTTCACAGGATGTGTGTCAGGCTACACCAGGCCCCGATGTTTCACAGGATGTGTGTCAGGCTACACCAGGCCCCGATGTTTCACAGGATGTGTGTTAGGCTGCACCAGGCCCCGATGTTTCACAGGATGTGTGTCAGGCCGCGCGGGGCCCCGATGTTTCACAGGATGTGTGTCAGGCTACACCAGGCCCCGATGTTTCACAGGATGTGTATCAGGCTACACCAGGCCCCGATGTTTCACAGGATGTGTGTCAGGCTGCACGGGGCCCCGATGTTTCACAGGATGTTTGTCAGGCTACACCAGGCCCCGATGTTTCACAGGATGTGTGTCAGGCCGCACGGGGCCCCGATGTTTCACAGGATGTGTGTCAGGCCGCACCAGGCCCCGATGTTTCACAGGATGTGTGTCAGGCTACACCAGGCCCCGATGTTTCACAGGATGTGTGTCAGGCCACGTGGGGCCCCGGTGATTCACAGGATGTGTGTCAGGCCGCGCGGGGCCCCGATGTTTCACAGGATGTGTGTCAGGCTACACCAGGCCCCGATGTTTCACAGGATGTGTGTCAGGCTACACCAGGCCCCGATGTTTCACAGGATGTGTGTCAGTTTGCATGGGGCCCCGATGTTTCACAGGATGTGTGTCAGACCGCACCAGGCCTCGATGTTTCACAGGATGTGTGTCAGGCTGCACGGGGCCCCGATGTTTCACAGGATGTGTGTCAGACCGCACCAGGCCTCGATGTTTCACAGGATGTGTGTCAGGCTGCACCAGGCCTCGATGTTTCACAGGATGTGTGTCAGGCTACACCAGGCCCCGATGTTTCACAGGATGTGTGTCAGGCCGCACGGGGCCCCGATGTTTCACAGGATGTGTGTCAGGCTGCACCAGGCCTCGATGTTTCACAGGATGTGTGTCAGGCTGCACCAGGCCCCGATGTTTCACAGGATGTGTGTCAGGCTACACCAGGCCCCGATGTTTCACAGGATGTGTGTCAGGCTACACCAGGCCCCGATGTTTCACAGGATGTGTGTTAGGCTGCACCAGGCCCCGATGTTTCACAGGATGTGTGTCAGGCCGCGCGGGGCCCCGATGTTTCACAGGATGTGTGTCAGGCTACACCAGGCCCCGATGTTTCACAGGATGTGTATCAGGCTACACCAGGCCCCGATGTTTCACAGGATGTGTGTCAGGCTGCACGGGGCCCCGATGTTTCACAGGATGTTTGTCAGGCTACACCAGGCCCCGATGTTTCACAGGATGTGTGTCAGGCCGCACGGGGCCCCGATGTTTCACAGGATGTGTGTCAGGCCGCACCAGGCCCCGATGTTTCACAGGATGTGTGTCAGGCTACACCAGGCCCCGATGTTTCACAGGATGTGTGTCAGGCCACGTGGGGCCCCGGTGATTCACAGGATGTGTGTCAGGCCGCGCGGGGCCCCGATGTTTCACAGGATGTGTGTCAGGCTACACCAGGCCCCGATGTTTCACAGGATGTGTGTCAGGCTACACCAGGCCCCGATGTTTCACAGGATGTGTGTCAGTTTGCATGGGGCCCCGATGTTTCACAGGATGTGTGTCAGACCGCACCAGGCCTCGATGTTTCACAGGATGTGTGTCAGGCTGCACGGGGCCCCGATGTTTCACAGGATGTGTGTCAGACCGCACCAGGCCTCGATGTTTCACAGGATGTGTGTCAGGCTGCACCAGGCCTCGATGTTTCACAGGATGTGTGTCAGGCTACACCAGGCCCCGATGTTTCACAGGATGTGTGTCAGGCCGCACGGGGCCCCGATGTTTCACAGGATGTGTGTCAGGCTACACCAGGCCCCGATGTTTCACAGGATGTGTGTCAGGCTACACCAGGCCCCGATGTTTCACAGGATGTATGTCAGGCCACGCGGGGCCCCGATGTTTCACAGGATGTGTGTCAGGCTGCACCAGGCCTCGATGTTTCACAGGATGTGTGTCAGTTTGCATGGGGCCCCGATGTTTCACAGGATGTGTGTCAGACCGCACCAGGCCCCGATGATTCACAGGATGTGCACATGGAAAAGTCAGCCATTTTACTCTCGGCAGGGTGTTTGGTTGGCTCAGGATGAGATTTCCACCCACATCTTGGGAGGCGGTCCCGACTTAGAGAGCTGTCAGCCAATCTGATTGGCTGACAGTTCGACAATTCCACAGTGCCAGCTTTGAGCATTGGGAAGTGCTGGGACTGCAGGCAGTGCCCTGAACAAAAGGAGAGCATGGGAACGGGGCTGAATGTAATTCTGGGGCATTTTTGGGGCCAGGCTGGCATTCCTCAGCAATAGGCTTGAGGGAAGTTGGTGAGGGAGGGGGGAGAGTGGAGGGGAGGGTTTGAGAGGCCAGGGGGAGGGTTAAAGGTGGAGTATAGCTTGTGGAGGGGCGGGGTGGGTGGGTGGGGGAGTGGAGATGTATCTGATGTCCCAAGGAGGTTCCCCCCACTTCTTGCCCAACATCAGCTTGCCCAGTACAAGCTGTCAGGCTTCCTGCTTGGCCAGAGCCTTCCCCACCATGGGTACATTAGAGGTGGAGGTGGGATGAGGCCCTTTATTGGCCACTGAAAGTCCTCAAAGGGGCCAAGCGAGGGCAGGCCACCAAACACCCCAACCCTGTGCCTCGGGCTAGGTCGAGGGTGGAGGGGGAGGCAATGGGTATCTTATCAGTTGCCCTCCAAAATTCCCCACCACCATCAGCCTACCACCCTCCCCCTCACCCCACCACCCTCAAGCACACCAGTGCAAAAATCTCGCCCAATGTTTCAAACCTTTCATCAGAATTATTCTGCTGATGAAGCAGTTCTCTCGGCCTTTTGGCTAAGATCAAGTGTAGTATCGACATGCTGTGCTTGGTTGAAGTCATGAGGTTACATTTTAGCTTCATTTGAAGCAATTTTTTAAAGCGGCATCTCGGCCTTTTGGCTAAGATGCAAATGAGATCAAGCCTTGGAGGAGGAGCTATGCCTACTCCAATCAGCTTGGATCATATAGATCAAGCCCAAGACAGGAGGTGAGAGTCTTGTCAGCTTGGATCGGGAATGGCTCAGCTTGTTGAGACTCTGAATTGGACTTGATTTGATTGAATTGGAATAAAAATACAAAAAGCAGTTCTGATACAAGGTCACCAAGCTGAAACAGTAACTCTGTTTCCCTCTCCACTGGCACTATTGGGTCGACTGAGTTTCCAACATTTTTTGGCATTTTTTCCCAATTTAACTGAAGGGAATGCAGATTCTCAAAGTACTGTCTGGACTGGAATTTCTCTGGCTTAATCCCGAACTTTCAGATCACTAGCTGAGCAACATAACCACTACACTACTGTATACCTGCACATAGACTCTGGAGATGTGAAACATAGAATCCCTGCAGTGCAGAAGGAGGCCATTAGGCCCATTGAGTCTGCACCGACCACAATCCCACCCAGGCTCTATTCCATGTAAAATCGCCGGCTCCAACGCACCCCTCCCTGATGAACTCAATGCATTCTACGCCCGTTTTGAGCAAGAGGTCAGTGAGAGCATGCCCTCCACCCTGGAAGCTGTGGATGAGCCTGTATCTGGGGTCACCATTGCAGATGTCAGAGCAGCTTTCTCAAAGGTCAGCCCACGGAAAGCGACTGGCCCTGATGGGGTACCTGGACGTGCACTCAGATCCTGTGCGGATCAGCTGGCGGAGGTATTCACAGACATCTTCAACCTCTCTTTACAACAATCTGAGGTCCCCATCTGCTTCAAGAAGATGACCATCATCCCGGTATCTAAGAAAAACCAAGCAGCGTGCCTTAATGGCTATCGTCCGGTGGCTCTGACATCCATCGTTATGAAGTGCTTCAAAAGGCTAGTCGTGGCACGAATCAATTCCAGCCTCCCGGACTGCCTGGATCCACTACAGTTTGCCTCAGTTTGCAACAGGACCACAGCAGACGCCAGCTCTCTGGCCCTGCACTCAACCCTGGAACACCTAGATAACAAAGACTCCTATTTATTGACTATAGCTCAGCCTTCAACACCATTATTCCCATAAAACTCATCTCCAAACTCCATGGCCAGGGGCTCAGCTCCTCCCTCTGCGACTGGATCCTGAACTTCCTAACTCACAGACCACAATCAGTAAGGATAGGCAGCAGCACCTCCTCCACGATCATCCTCAACACCCGTGCCCCACAAGGCTGTGTTCTCAGCCCCCTACTATACTCCTTATACACCCATGGCTGTGTGGCCAAATACCCCCCCAATTCGATTTTCAAGTTTGCTGACGACACCACCACAGTGGGACAGATCTCAAACAATGACGAGACAGAGTACAGGAATGAGATAGAGAATCTGGTGAACTGGTGCGGCAACAATAATCTCTCCCTCAATGTCAACAAAATGAAGGAGATTGTCATCGACTTCAGGCAGCGTAAAGGAGAACATGCCCCTGTCCACATCAACTGGAATGAAGTAGAAAGGGTCGAGAGCTTCAAGTTTTTAGGTGTCCAGATCACCAACAACCTGTCCTGGTCCCCCCATGCCGACACTATAGTTAAGAAAGCCCACCAACGCCTCTACTTTCTCAGAAGACTTAGGAAATTTGGCATGTCAGCTACGACTCTCACCAATTTTTACAGATGCATCAAAGAAAGCATTCTTTCTGGTTGTATCACAGCTCGGAATGGCTCCTGCTCTGCCCAAGACCACAAGAAACTACAAAAGGTCGTGAATGTAGCCCAATCCATCACGCAAACCAGCCTCCCATCCATTGACTCTGTCTACACTTCCCGCTGCCTCAGCAAAGCAGCCAGCATAATTAAGGACCCCACGCATCCCGGACATTCTCTCTTCCACCTTTTTCGATCGGGAAAAAGATACAAAAGTCTGAGGTCAGGTACCAACCAACTCAAGAACAGCTTCTTCCTTGCTGCCATCAGATTTTTGAATGGACCTACCTTACATTAAGGTGATCTTTCTCTACACCCAAGCTATGACTGTAACACGACATTCTGCACACTCTTCTTTCCTTCTCTATGAACGGTATGCTTTGTCTGTAGAGCGTGCAAGAAACAATACTTTTCATTGTATACTAATGTGACTATAATAAATCAAATCAAAAAAAACAAATCAAAATCAAATCACTGCACCGTGCCACCCTGAGAGAAAAAGGAAATTCAATGTGGCCGTAAATAAAAGCCAAACGCTGAGAATTGTAAATAAATTCTGATTTTCTTGCAACGTCAGAGTGGGTAAACAATCTGAAAAAGAAATGGGCAGGTTAACCAGAGTTCCTGTTTATGAAATGGGCAGGTTAACCAGAGTTCCTGTTTATGAAATGGGCAGGTTAACCAGAGTTCCTGTTTATGAAATGGACAGGTTAACCAGAGTTCCTGTTTATGAAATGGGCAGGTTAACCAGAGTTCCTGTTTATGAAATGGGCAGGTTAACCAGAGTTCCTGTTTATGAAATGGGCAGGTTAACCAGAGTTCCTGTTTATGAAATGGGCAGGTTAACCAGAGTTCCTGTTTATGACATGGGCAGGTTTATGAAATGGGCAGGTTAACCAGAGTTCCTGTTTATGAAATGGGCAGGTTTATGAAATGGGCAGGTTAACCAGAGTTCCTGTTTATGAAATGGGCAGGTTAACCAGAGTTCCTGTTTATGAAATGGGCAGGTTAACCAGAGTTCCTGTTTATGAAATGGGCAGGTTTATGAAATGGGCAGGTTAACCAGAGTTCCTGTTTATGAAATGGGCAGGTTAACCAGAGTTCCTGTTTATGAAATGGGCAGGTTAACCAGAGTTCCTGTTTATGAAATGGGCAGGTTTATGAAATGGGCAGGTTAACCAGAGTTCCTGTTTATGAAATGGGCAGGTTAACCAGAGTTCCTGTTTATGAAATGGGCAGGTTAACCAGAGTTCCTGTTTATGAAATGGGCAGGTTAACCAGAGTTCCTGTTTATGAAATGGGCAGGTTTATGAAATGGGCAGGTTAACCAGAGTTCCTGTTTATGAAATGGGCAGGTTTATGAAATGGGCAGGTTAACCAGAGTTCCTGTTTATGAAATGGGCAGGTTTATGAAATGGGCAGGTTAACCAGAGTTCCTGTTTATGAAATGGGCAGGTTTATGAAATGGGCAGGTTAACCAGAGTTCCTGTTTATGAAATGGGCAGGTTTATGAAATGGGCAGGTTAACCAGAGTTCCTGTTTATGAAATGGGCAGGTTTATGAAATGGGCAGGTTAACCAGAGTTCCTGTTTATGAAATGGGCAGGTTTATGAAATGGGCAGGTTAACCAGAGTTCCTGTTTATGAAATGGGCAGGTTTATGAAATGGGCAGGTTAACGAGAGTTCCTGTTTATGAAATGGGCAGGTTAATGAAATGGGCAGGTTAACCAGAGTTCCTGTTTATGAAATGGGCAGGATAACCAGAGTTCCTGTTTATGAAATGGGCAGGTTTATGAAATGGGCAGGTTAACCAGAGTTCCTGTTTATGAAATGGGCAGGTTTATGAAATGGGCAGGTTAACCAGAGTTCCTGTTTATGAAATGGGCAGGATAACCAGAGTTCCTGTTTATGAAATGGGCAGGATAACCAGAGTTCCTGTTTATGAAATGGGCAGGTTTATGAAATGGGCAGGTTAACCAGAGTTCCTGTTTATGAAATGGGCAGGTTTATGAAATGGGCAGGTTAACCAGAGTTCCTGTTTATGAAATGGGCAGGTTTATGAAATGGGCAGGTTAACCAGAGTTCCTGTTTATGAAATGGGCAGGTTAACCAGAGTTCCTGTTTATGAAATGGGCAGGTTAACCAGAGTTCCTGTTTATGCAATGGGCAGGTTTATGAAATGGGCAGGTTAACCAGAGTTCCTGTTTATGAAATGGGCAGTTTAACCAGAGTTCCTGTTTATGAAATGGGCAGGTTAACCAGAGTTCCTGTTTATGAAATGGGCAGGTTAACCAGAGTTCCTGTTTATGAAATGGGCAGGTTAACCAGAGTTCCTGTTTGTGAAATGGGCTGGTTAACCAGAGTTCCTGTTTATGAAATGGGCAGGTTAACCAGAGTTCCTGTTTATGAAATGGGCAGGTTAACCAGAGTTCCTGTTTATGACATGGGCAGGTTAACCAGAGTTCCTGTTTATGAAATGGGCAGGTTTATGAAATGGGCAGGTTAACCAGAGTTCCTGTTTATGAAATGGGCAGGTTTATGAAATGGGCAGGTTAACCAGAGTTCCTGTTTATGAAATGGGCAGGTTTATGAAATGGGCAGGTTAACCAGAGTTCCTGTTTATGAAATGGGCAGGTTTATGAAATGGGCAGGTTAACCAGAGTTCCTGTTTATGAAATGGGCAGGTTAACCAGAGTTCCTGTTTATGAAATGGGCAGGTTTATGAAATGGGCAGGTTAACCAGAGTTCCTGTTTATGAAATGGGCAGGTTAACCAGAGTTCCTGTTTATGAAATGGGCAGGTTAACCAGAGTTCCTGTTTATGAAATGGGCAGATTAACCAGAGTTCCTGTTTATGAAATGGGCAGGTTTATGAAATGGGCAGGTTAACCAGAGTTCCTGTTTATGAAATGGGCAGGTTTATGAAATGGGCAGGTTAACGAGAGTTCCTGTTTATGAAATGGGCAGGTTTATGAAATGGGCAGGTTAACCAGAGTTCCTGTTTATGAAATGGGTAGGTTAACCAGAGTTCCTGTTTATGAAATGGGCAGGTTAACCAGAGTTCCTGTTTATGAAATGGGCAGGTTTATGAAATGGGCAGGTTAACCAGAGTTCCTGTTTATGAAATGGGCAGGTTAACCAGCCTTCCTGTTTATGAAATGGGCAGGTTAACCAGAGTTCCTGTTTATGAAATGGGCAGGATAACCAGAGTTCCTGTTTATGAAATGGGCAGGTTTATGAAATGGGCAGGTTAACCAGAGTTCCTGTTTATGAAATGGGCAGGTTTATGAAATGTGCAGGTTAACCAGAGTTCCTGTTTATGAAATGGGCAGGTTTATGAAATGGGCAGGTTAACCAGAGTTCCTGTTTATGAAATGGGCAGGTTTATGAAATGGGCAGGTTAACCAGAGTTCCTGTTTATGAAATGGGCAGGTTAACCAGAGTTCCTGTTTATGAAATGGGCAGGTTTATGAAATGGGCAGGTTAACCAGAGTTCCTGTTTATGAAATGGGCAGGTTAACCAGAGTTCCTGTTTATGAAATGGGCAGGTTAACCAGAGTTCCTGTTTATGAAATGGGCAGGTTAACCAGAGTTCCTGTTTATGAAATGGGCAGGTTAACCAGAGTTCCTGTTTGTGAAATGGGCTGGTTAACCAGAGTTCCTGTTTATGAAATGGGCAGGTTAACCAGAGTTCCTGTTTATGAAATGGGCAGGTTAACCAGAGTTCCTGTTTATGACATGGGCAGGTTTATGAAATGGGCAGGTTAACCAGAGTTCCTGTTTATGAAATGGGCAGGTTGATGAAATGGGCAGGTTAACCAGAGTTCCTGTTTATGAAATGGGCAGGTTAACCAGAGTTCCTGTTTATGAAATGGGCAGGTTTATGAAATCATAGAAATCATAGAAACCCTACAGTGCAGAAGGAGGCCATTCGGCCCATCGAGTCTGCACCGACCACAATCCCACCCAGGCCCTACCCCCACATATTTTACCCGTTAATCCCTCTAACCTACACATCCCAGGACTCTAAGGGGCAATTTTTTAACCTGGCCAATCAACCTAACCCGCACATCTTTGGACTGTGGGAGGAAACCGGAGCACCCGGAGGAAACCCACGCAGACACGAGGAGAATGTGCAAACTCCACACAGACAGTGACCCGAGCCGGGAATCGAACCCGGGACCCTGGAGCTGTGAAGCAGCAGTGCTAACCACTGTGCTACCGTGCCGCCCCAAAAATGGGCAGGTTAACCAGAGTTCCTGTTTATGAAATGGGCAGGTTAACCAGAGTTCCTGTTTATGAAATGGGCAGGTTAACCAGAGTTCCTGTTTATGAAATGGGCAGGTTAACCAGAGTTCCTGTTTATGAAATGGGCAGGTTAACCAGAGTTCCTGTTTATGAAATGGGCAGGTTTATGAAATGGGCAGGTTAACCAGAGTTCCTGTTTATGAAATGGGCAGGTTAACCAGAGTTCCTGTTTATGAAATGGGCAGGTTAACCAGAGTTCCTGTTTATGAAATGGGCAGGTTAACCAGAGTTCCTGTTTATGAAATGGGCAGGATAACCAGAGTTCCTGTTTATGAAATGGGCAGGTTAACCAGAGTTCCTGTTTATGAAATGGGCAGGTTAACCAGAGTTCCTGTTTATGAAATGGGCAGGTTAACCAGAGTTCCTGTTTATGACATGGGCAGGTTTATGAAATGGGCAGGTTAACCAGAGTTCCTGTTTATGAAATGGGCAGTTAACCAGAGTTCCTGTTTATGAAATGGGCAGGTTAACCAGAGTTCCTGTTTATGAAATGGGCAGGTTAACCAGAGTTCCTGTTTATGAAATGGGCAGGTTAACCAGAGTTCCTGTTTATGAAATGGGCAGGTTAACCAGAGTTCCTGTTTATGAAATGGGCAGGTTAACCAGAGCTCCTGTTTATGAAATGGGCAGGTTAACCAGAGTTCCTGTTTATGAAATGGGCAGGTTAACCAGAGTTCCTGTTTATGAAATGGGCAGGTTAACCAGAGTTCCTGTTTATGAAATGGGCAGGTTAACCAGAGTTCCTGTTTATGAAATGGGCAGGTTAACCAGAGTTCCTGTTTATGAAATGGGCAGGTTTATGAAATGGGCAGTTTAACCAGAGTTCCTGTTTATGAAATGGGCAGGTTTATGAAATGGGCAGGTTAACCAGAGTTCCTGTTTATGAAATGGCAGGTTAACCAGAGTTCCTGTTTATGAAATGGGCAGGTTTATGAAATGGGCAGGTTAACCAGAGTTCCTGTTTATGAAATGGGCAGGTTAACCAGAGTTCCTGTTTATGAAATGGGCAGGTTTATGAAATGGGCAGGTTAACCAGAGTTCCTGTTTATGAAATGGGCAGGTTTATGAAATGGGCAGGTTAACCAGAGTTCCTGTTTATGAAATGGGCAGGTTTATGAAATGGGCAGGTTAACCAGAGTTCCTGTTTATGAAATGGGCAGGTTAACCAGAGTTCCTGTTTATGAAATGGGCAGGTTTATGAAATGGGCAGGTTAACCAGAGTTCCTGTTTATGAAATGGGCAGGTTTATGAAATGGGCAGGTTAACCAGAGTTCCTGTTTATGAAATGGGCAGGTTAACCAGAGTTCTTGTTTATGAAATGGGCAGGTTAACCAGAGTTCCTGTTTTTGAAATGGGCAGGTTAACCAGAGTTCCTGTTTATGAAATGGGCAGGTTAACCAGAGTTCCTGTTTATGAAATGGGCAGGTTAACCAGAGTTCCTGTTTATGAAATGGGCAGGTTAACCAGAGCTCCTGTTTATGAAATGGGCAGGTTAACCAGAGTTCCTGTTTATGAAATGGGCAGGTTAACCAGAGTTCCTGTTTATGAAATGGGCAGGTTAACCAGAGTTCCTGTTTATGAAATGGGCAGGTTTATGAAATGGGCAGTTTAACCAGAGTTCCTGTTTATGAAATGGGCAGGTTTATGAAATGGGCAGGTTAACCAGAGTTCCTGTTTATGAAATGGCAGGTTAACCAGAGTTCCTGTTTATGAAATGGGCAGGTTTATGAAATGGGCAGGTTAACCAGAGTTCCTGTTTATGAAATGGGCAGGTTAACCAGAGTTCCTGTTTATGAAATGGGCAGGTTTATGAAATGGGCAGGTTAACCAGAGTTCCTGTTTATGAAATGGGCAGGTTTATGAAATGGGCAGGTTAACCAGAGTTCCTGTTTATGAAATGGGCAGGTTTATGAAATGGGCAGGTTAACCAGAGTTCCTGTTTATGAAATGGGCAGGTTAACCAGAGTTCCTGTTTATGAAATGGGCAGGTTTATGAAATGGGCAGGTTAACCAGAGTTCCTGTTTATGAAATGGGCAGGTTTATGAAATGGGCAGGTTAACCAGAGTTCCTGTTTATGAAATGGGCAGGTTAACCAGAGTTCCTGTTTATGAAATGGGCAGGTTTATGAAATGGGCAGGTTAACCAGAGTTCTTGTTTATGAAATGGGCAGGTTAACCAGAGTTCCTGTTTATGAAATGGGCAGGTTTATGAAATGGGCAGGTTAACCAGAGTTCCTGTTTATGAAATGGGCAGGTTTATGAAATGGGCAGGTTAACCAGAGTTCTTGTTTATGAAATGGGCAGGTTAACCAGAGTTCCTGTTTTTGAAATGGGCAGGTTAACCAGAGTTCCTGTTTATGAAATGGGCAGGTTTATGAAATGGGCAGGTTAACCAGAGTTCCTGTTTATGACATTTTGAATCTTTCAGATTCGCACGGACTTTCCTGAATTTCCATTTTATTCCAAATGCACTAGTTGGTGGTTTGAACGCTCACCGGATGCCGATTTCCTTCCCGTCTTTGGACTTCTGTTTTTTTTGTAAAGTTTCATTATCATCAGGAATAGTAACAATTATGAAATGAGCCTCGATACACACGCACACTCCCGATCGCTGCACCATCCTGGCCGGAAGGTGAAGAACATCGGGACCTATAGTCCAGTAAGTATTTTGCAAAACTTAGTCTTTCAGTGAGTACTTGTCAAACAGAGAAGAATAGGAGAGTAAAGAATCTATTCTAGGAATCTTTATTGGTTCAGTATTTGGAAGACACTGGATTGGAAACTACAGAATAAGGTGCATGCGTTAGATTGTCCTGAATCAGGTCAATTGTTTCTCTAAAGGGAAGCACAGGCTGACGTAGATTTAAACGGGGAGAATTTGGATGTGGGAGTTAAGAGAGGAATAATCAAAGGAACCAGCTGGGACAAGCCAAAATCAATAAGATCACCAGTGTAGTAGGGCAAACCCCAGGGAGCATGGGCTGCAGCAGGAGAGGAATGTATGGAAAGGGTTATGATGTGGAGATGCCGGCGTTGGACTGGGGTGAACACAGTAAGAAGTCTCACAACACCAGGTTAAAGTCCAACAGGTTTATTTGGTAGCAAATACCATAAGCTTTCGGAGCGCTGCTCCTTCGTCAGATGGAGTGGAAATGTGCTCTCAAACAGTGCAAACAGACACAAAATCAAGTTACAGAATAGAGGATTCTGTAACTTGATTTTGTGTCTGTGCCCTGTTTGAGAGCACATTTCCACTCCATCTGACGAAGGAGCAGCGCTCCGAAAGCTTATGGTATTTGCTACCAAATAAACCTGTTGGACTTTAACCTGGTGTTGTGAGACTTCTTACTGGAAAGGGTTAAACAGATAGCACTGGAGCATCCACACTCACTGCAGACAGACAGGACAAAATACAAATAACCACAGTGGTTGGGGCGGCACGGTGACACAGTGGTTGGGGCAGCAGGGAGGCATAGTGGTTAGCACTGCTGCCTCACAGTGCCAGGGACTTGGGTTCGATTCCCAGGTTGGGTCACTGTCTGTGTGGAGTTTGCACGTTCTCCCCGTGTCTGCGTGGGTTTCCTCTGGGTGCTCCGGTTTCCTCCCACAATCCAAAGATGTGCGGTTTAGGTGTATTGGTCATACTAAATTGCCCTTTAGTGTCGGGGGACTGGCTAGGGTAAATGCATTGGGTTATGGGGATAGGGCCGGGTGGGATTGTGGTCGGTGCAGACTCGATGGGCTGAATGGCCTCCTTCTGCACTGTAGGATTCTATGAGATTCTATGAGATAACCATATGAGAATTAATATCAATTATCAAAATCAGTTTGACAAACACAATGCTTTGATATTGTAAACAGGTGGACAGGAGGTGTCCAGAAAACAATTAAAAACTAAAGCGCACAAGACAATGGAACCGAATAATGTAATCAAAAACAGAACTGTAACCAATTCAAAGTAACAGTACGATGACCTGAAGTGGATGTAACGCTTTGTAACATAAAGAAAGGGCTATAAGAATCTGTAAGAGCCAATGCTCAGTCGAGTAGCTCGGCAGCAAGCTGTAGTTACAGCCACAAGTTCTGCTCTCCCTCATGCATGTTGAATAAAGCTGTTTTTGTTGAAGTTCTAGACAGTTCGTTCATTCCCTTCTACAACCAGAAAGATGTGAAAATTCAAAGGGAACACCTGGGTTTGATGACTAAAACTAAACTGAGAGAAGGCGAGAAATACAAGAAAGGGAAACAGTCGACAGAGGCACAAGTTAAGATGGAGGCTATGGGCGGAATTTTCCCCAATGAAGGCTTACCATTCTAATCCATTGCGATTTTACCAGGGCGGCCCGCTGGTCGATTGTTGTGTCGAGCTGGTATGAGGGGGCAAGAGGTGAAAAATCGAGTTCGGGCCCAGTTTCTTGCCTCTTGCAATCTTACCGGCACTGTTTTGACGGGGAAATCAGCCTCGCGACAGAAAGGGCATGAAGCCAATATTAATATTAATGAGATGATTCACATGCCATTAACACGTCCCAGATGCCATCATCCAGGCTCACTTACCTTAGCCCCCTCGCCAGTCGAGCTCCTCACCGGCGAGAATCACTGATGGTTCCCACAAACGGGCCCAGATGTGATGGCCTCAGCAGGGGAATCGGAGGCCATTGAAGCCCCCGTGTGGTTGGGGGCAGGATTGGGCAGTGCCCATGGGGCAGTGGCAACCTGGCAGTGCATTCCTGGCACCCTGGCACTGCCCACCTGGCAACCTGATGGTGTCAAGGGGGCAGGGAACGGGGGTGGAGCCTGAGAAGGAATGGAGCCTGATGGTTGAGAGGTAGGGGGAGCTCTGTACAGCGGGGAAGGAAGGGGAGAACTCTGCAGAGGAGGGGGGTTGATCGTTGGAGGTGGCGATCGGGGGGGCAATGTCTATGGGGGTCGTGGGGCGGACTGACAGGAGATCTCCCAGTAGGAGATCAGGGTGCCTGCACAGTGGCACCCTAGGGTTCAGCAGCTGGTTTCACCCCCGAGCTAAGCCTCCTCCTCCTCCTACTGGCGAGAATCGCTTGACTGCTTCTGTTTTGCACAGAGTGCCATAAATTCACGATATTTACCTCAACTTAAGAAAACAGCAAAAAATCCGACCTTTTCGCACCCATTAGAATTTTTTGGAGAAAATTTCGGCCTAAGTGTCAAAACAGCGAGAACACCGGAATGATCCATGCCGGTCTGCCAGGCTCGCTCTGGACCAGAATCGTCCCACACACCCCCACGGACATCATGCCCCCCCGCCTCACTGACGGCATGTTTCCCCACCCAGCACCGGGGTCCTTGAGATTGCCAGATGATTGAGACTGCTTCATCCTTCTATTGCATCTGGCAATGTGGAAAGTGTTAATCAGTAAGTTTAGAGAGCAAGTTTTTTCATGGAATGTTGGCATTGCTGGTGTCGTAATGCTGTTTGGTGTCTCACTAAGAAGTCTAGAGGCTTGTATAGTTGTACACAAACCACTCATTGGTAACTCCTAACTATATACATATCCAAGGTGCAACACTGCCTGGGTGCAGCCCTATTGCTGGCCGCTTCTTTCCTACATCTATTTATTCTTTCATGAGATGTGAGGTCAGTATTTCTTGGCCATCCCGAGTAGCCCTGGAATTGAGTGGATCGCTCGGCCATCTCAGAGGAGCCGTTGAGAGTCAACCACATTGCTGTGGCTCTGGAGTCACATGCAGGCCAGACCGGGTAAAGATGGCAGATTTCCTTCCCTAAAGGACATTAGTCAACCAGATGGGTTTTTACAACAATCGATGATTGTCATGGTTGTCATTACTGGGACTAGCTTTTCAATTGCAGATTCTATTAATTGAATTTAAATTCCACCAGTTGTTGCAGTGGGATTTGAACCCATGTCCCCAAGGTGTTAGCCTCTAGATTACTAACCCAGTCCCACTATTTCACTAGCTCCCCAGGGAAGGAACTTGTGTGCAGACAGAAGGAGTCGCGGGAGGGGTGGGAGATGTTGAGGGTTGGGGGTGGATCTTAGCGATTTTATTAGTTTCAGTAAATGAGCTTTCTCATGATATGACCAGATTAACATCAGATCTTAAAGGTGAACAGAACAACCAGGAACTGTGGGGCAGCGGTGGTTAGCACTGCTGCCTTATATCACCCGGGACCCAGGTTCAATTCACGGCTTGGGTCACTGCCGGTGCAGAGTTTGCATGTTCTCCCCGTGTCTGCATGGGTTTCTTCCCACAGTCCGAAAGACATGCTGGTTAGGTGCATTGGCCATGCTAAATTCTCCATCAGTGTACCTGAACAGGCGTCGGAACGTGGCAACTAGGGGATTTCCACAGTAACTTCATTGCAGTTTTAATGTACGCCTACTTGTGACATTAATAAATAAACTTTAATTTTAAACTTAATGACAACGGGACAAATGTAAAGCCAAGGAAACAGGGCAAAAAGAAGCAAAAAAGGATGGAAATCCTAAGTAAAATCCCGAGAGCTTTTTGTTTGCAAATAGACATCAGCCACTGCCAAACATTGATAAAGTTGATTAAGTCCCAGCAGCAAAGACAGTCAGAAAGGGAGAGAGAACCAGCCTGCACAAAGATATCAGCTGGAATTTACCATTCACGTCCTTCCGCTGCAAACAAGGACAGAGAATTTGGCGCTCAGCTCTATTCACTGCAGCTGGACTGGAGAATCCCACCGGCATGAACAGCTGGAAAATTCCAGCCATCAGTTATCAAAGCTAGGTCACAGAATGATCCATGTGGAGGAAATTCATTGCTCAGGAAAATGATCCAACAACAACAATCTGGCTCATAAAGCAACAAGAAGGGTAAGGAGACTCCAGGGCACGGAAAGCAATACCTAAGGACAACACAAGATGGTGGCAGACCATGTCAGTGCTGTGGTGCCATAAGACCTCACAGGTGCGAGCCAGCAATCATTGTGCAGTGCTGGGACAGTTTGGAAAGATGTGTAAGTTAGAGACATGAGGAGGATCCCAAAGGAGTCCTGGATATAGACAAGCCACAACATGAAGCCCAATAACACTTCTTGGGACAAATCAATGATCCCAGATTCACATCTTGGAATATTGGCATATCTGTAAATGGTCAAGACACAAATTTCAAGTTAGACACAGGAGCCAGTATGACGGTCCTGTCAAATCAGGAACAGTGGCTAAAAGACCTCTGGCTACAGACAACAGACTCATCTACATAAGGTCCCGAAGGAATCCAAATACCAGTCACGATTCAAGAGCTGCTCTGCTGTGGCAACAAGCAAATAATCAACATTCTATATGTCATCCGCAATCCTGAGCAGACATGCCTTTGTTGTACACCCGCCTCAAAATGGCAGAAGATGTCAAAGCAAATATTGTAGTCAACTACATTAACTTGGAGACTCCTGGGAGGTCCACCAGTGCTGATGCTCTTGACTGAGGCTTCAGTTCAGAATTGTCTTCACTCTTTACAGAGGCAGTGGTTCCAGTTCCTCTGCAGACAGCAGAAAACATTCTTCTTTAGTCAGAGCAGTCAAAGCTCCAGACAAGCACCAACATACTTCAAACAGAAGATACAGAAGAGAAGGAGCAGTAGTAGAAAATTGAGCCCGAATCCCAAAGACAAACAGTTGCTGTCACATAACAAGGAAAGACTACAGTAATGAATCTGAAGCCAATCCTGGAGCATGAAAGAAGCAACCAACTCACCAAGACAAAACTTAGAGAGGCACATGTTTACAAAATAGTACGACTGAGATGGTGCTATCCAGTCCACTGAGGAGGGTAAATATGTGGAGTTACGGGGATAGGGCCTGGGTGGGATTGTTGTCGATGGAGACTCAACGGGCAGAATGGCCTCTTTCTGCACTGTAGGGATTCTATGGTTCTTTCTTTGAGGGAGTGGCAACTCAACTGGTCTGTGGGAAGCCCCACAATGTGATGTAACAAGCTTCAACTTCCAAAACGCACCTAGAAAAGTTCCACACAAAATTAAAATAAAGGCAAAATACTGCAGATATTGGAATCTGGAACAAAAACAGAAAATGCTGGAAAATCTCAGCAGGTTTGACAGCATCTGTGGAGACAGAATCGAGCCAGCATTGAGCCTTCGTCAGAGCCCAGCTGAAAGATTAACGCCGTCGCTATTCTCTCTCCACGGATGCTGTCAGACCTGCTGGGATTTTCCATCATATTCTGTTTTTGCTCGCCACACAAAATCAAACCTGAAGGAACAGGGATTTCAGAGTAAACCCAGGGAATGGAGAAGGAATTTAATGGGCAATACATGTTAATGGGTGTCAGAGTGGAGGGAGGGGGGGAACATTGATCAGGGTAACGCAGGATTCAGTAATGGGGCCATTATTATTTTGAATTTAGATAACTACCCTGAACTCAAGAACCGAACAGATTGCAAAGGCATATTAGGGCACATATTAGCTAAGAAAGCTTTGGGGTTATGGAAGCCAAGTGTGTTTCCTGTCAACAGTTCTGATATTATTTATAATTATTAAATGCAGAGAATTACTGTAAAAACACATCTCCTGATATTCACACTGTGGGTGCTGGAAATCTGAATTAAAAATGAGAAATGCTAGAAATGCTCAGCATGCCCAATAGCATCTGTGGAGAAAGAGAAACAGTTCATGTTTCAGGTCATGACCTTTCATCAAAAACTCTGACCATTATCAGGAGGTTCTGATGAAAACCCGTCGCTGTGAAAGAGAATTTTTAATGAGCTCTATTCACATGCTGCAGAGTGTGAGGGGGAGAGGAAGGTGGCCAGACCACGGGCTGTGAACCAGATTCCTGCTGGAACCGGCCTGTGTGTGGTTCCTTAACATGGCCGTTAGTGTCCAGCTTCCCGCTTTCTCCACCAAACACAGATGTTGATGACCTGTCAGTGAAAGGACTTTTAAAGGCTCAGAATGGCTTCATTTGATCGCAGGAATAGAAGACCAAAAGCTGCCTCTTGTTTCATAGAATCATGGAATCCCTACTGTGCAGAAGGAGGGCATTCGGCCCATCGAGTCTGCACCAACTCTCCAACAGAGATTTTACTCAGGCCCACTCCCCCGCCCTATTCCTGTAACCCCACACATTCATCTCACTAATCCCCTTAATCTACACATCTTGGGACACTAAGGGGCAATTTATCCTGGCCAATCCACCTAACCTACACATCTTTGGACTGAGGGAGGAAGCCGGAGCATCCAGAGGAAACCCACACAGACATGGGGAGAACGTGCAAACTCAGCACAGTCACCCAAGACTGGAATCGAACCCGGGTCCCTGGCACTGTGAGGCAGCAGTGCTAACCACTGTGCCACCTGTGTCTCTGATGTCTCCCTGGGGGTCAGTGCTGTGAGGGTCCACAGAGAGGAATTGTTTCCTGTGGACAGGGGGAGTAGGCTCGCATGGTTGGAAGTGGCAAAGTGGTAGGGGTCAGTAATGAGCTCCCTCACAGCTGCTTTCAGTGCTGCAGGGGGTTCAATCACTTCACAAGGGCAGGAAAAGTGAGTGACATTCCCCAATCAGATTCCAAAGCCCCCACTCCAACATTCCCTGCACAGCACTCCTCCGACCAGCACACCTTTCAGTTCCACTGGTCCCTCTCTCAAGAGGAACTTCCTCACATCTCCATCAGCCTGATCTTATTAATGTCGCTGGACTACTAATCCAGAGGCCCAGGCCAATGCTGGGGGGGTCGTAGGTTCAAATCCTGCCACAGCAGCTTGTGGAATTTAAATTCAATTAATAAATCTGGAAATAAAGCCAGTCTCAGTAACCATGATAACTATTATCGGTTGTTGCTAAAACCCACCTGGTTCTTCAGAGAAGGAAACCTGCCATCCTTACCTGGTCTGGCCTACATGTGACTCCAGACCCACAGCAATGTGCTTGACTCTTATACACCCTCTGAAATGGCCTAATAACCGCTCAGTTCCACTCAGTTCAAGGGCAATTAGGGATGGGTAACAAATGTTGGCCCAGCCAGTGATGCCTACGACCCATGAAAGAATTAACAAAAAATGAAAATAACACCTCACACTCACCTCCACAGTCATCCTCCTCAAAATATTGCCGTCCCCTCCTCTCCACATAAACCATTCTTCTATCACAACTCTCTACTCTCTCTCCCTGTAGGAGTTACAGGAATAGACCAGGTGGCACTGAGTTTATAGTCACCTCGATGGTCATTGGCAATACCAGGTGGCCACTTGGTCTGCTGGGAAGATATTGTACCAGGTTACAGATATCCCAATGACCAAGGGAACTGAGCCTCCCAGACACTGGTGCTTGGACTTAAAATCATAGAATCCCTATAATGCAAAAGGAGGCCATTGGGCCCATCGGTTCTGCACTGATCACAATCCCACCCAGACCCTATTGTCGTAACCCCACCTGCTAGTCCCCCTGACACTAAGGGGCAATTAAGCATGGCCAATCCACCTAACCTGCACATCTTTGGAGTGCGGGAGGAAACCGGAACACCCAGAGGAAACCCACATAGACTTGAGGAGAACGTGCAAACTCCATACCGACAGTGGCCCAAGGTTTCTGTCAAGGCATTCATAGGTAACAAAATTGGTGTCATTGCCATGGAGACACAGACTAGGTAGAGTTCTTGCACCTTCTTCAACAACATTTCCTTCCCAAAGTTCTACAGTGTCATTGCCACACAATTCCATGCCCATTCCTTCCCTTGTTCAAATTCCTATACTCCATCATAGAATCTCTACAGTGCAGAAGGCCATTCGACCCATCGAGCCTGCATAGACAACAATCCCACCCAGGCCCTATCCCCGTAACCCCATGTATTTACCCTGCGAATCCCTTTGACACACTAAGGAGCAATTTAGCATGGCCAATCCACCTAACCTGCACATCTTTGGACTGTGGGAGGAAACCAGAGCACCCGAAGGAAACCCACGCAGACTCCACACAGACAGTGACCCAAGCTGGGAATCGAACCCGGGTTCCTGGCGCTATGAAGCAGCAATGCCACCGTGTCGCCCCACTGTTTGGGAGGGCTGATCCTCTCTGACTGTGTACGCAGGGTTGGGAGGTTGGGGGTTTTGCCTCCTTTGATCTGTCTATCCCCTTTGTCGCGGGGAGCGATGTTTGGCCAAGGGTGAAACAAAGCTGGTGTTGTGCTGCTGTTTCTCCTGCTTCTCCCTGAGTGTTGGTGTCACTGCTCCCCCTCAGCAGAGCTCCCAGGCTGCAGTGAAGGCCAGCAGCAGGGATGTGCCGATCGAAGTGAGAGACACCCATGGTTTCCAAACTGTTAGAAGTCACCCATAAAGCAGTGAAACAACACTGTCACAACAAACCCTGCGAGCAGCAACCTTTCAGCTAGGTAAGGAAGCAGTTATGTTGTATCAGACTTTCAAGGTTTGCCAGCCTGTATATTTCACAAAGCGATGAGTCGTCACTGGGCCCTCGCTGTTAAAGCCAGAATGCTGGGTTAAAATAAAACTTAATTGCCTTGTTGCAAATTCAGATGACAGACTCTTTTCTTTGACTGCCCCACACTTGCACCAATTCAAGTGGAAGTAGCAGGGTTACATTAAGTTTCCAAAAGGCCAGCATTCCGTAAAACCATAAGATATAGGAGCAGAATTAGGCCATTCAGCCCATCGAGTCTGCTATGTCATTTGATCATGGCTGATAAGTTTCTCAACCCCATTCTCCCGCCTTTTCCCCGCAACCTTTGATCCCGTCACCAATCAAGAACCTATCTATCTCTGTCTTAAATACACTCAATGATCTGGCTTCCACAGCTTCTGTGGCATAGATTCACCACCCTCTGGCTGAAGAAATTCTTCTTCATCTCGATTCTAAAGGGTCGCCTCTTTACTCTGAGGCTCGGATCCTCGTCTCTGCTACTAATGGAAACATCCTCTCCACATCCACTCTATCCAGGCCTTTCAGTATTCTGTAAGTTTCAATAAGATCCCCCCTCATCCTTCTAAACTCCATCAAATACAGACCTAGAATCCTCAAACGCTCCTCATATGACAAGCCCTTCATTCCCAGGATCATTCTCGTGAACCTCCTCTGGACCAAAGGCCAGCACATCCTTCCTTAGAAACAGGGCCCAAGATTTCTCACAATACTCCAAACGGGGTCTGACCAGAGCCTTTACAGCTTCAGCAGTACATCCCTGCTTTTGTATTCTAGTCCTCTCGAAATGAATGCTAACATTGCATTTGCCTTCCTAATTACCAACTCAACCTGCAAGTTAACCATTCTTTGAAGCTTTAAACTGAACACATAAACCTGTGCCCACCTTGCCACTTAAAATTCTGCCATAGCTGCTGAGTGTTTCCAATGTTTTCTGTTTCTGTCCCAGAGATATAGCACTCTTTTACCAACACTATATTCGCTTGGCTCCCAAAATTTGTACAATCTGCCTCAACATTGCTGTGGGATCGTCAGTCGAGAAGTTCAATAAATGACTCTTATTTTTGTATTTCTAGGTTGTTCCTCCTGAAGAAATGAATAATTCATTTGTTACAATTGCAGCTAATGCAACATGTCTGTTGGATGAGACGTTCCTCACATTAATGATGCCTCCAGCCCTTTCAATCTTCTTCGTTTTAGCTGCCAGCTTCAACAGTCTCACCCTCTGGATATTGTGTTTCCATGTAAAGAAAAAGACTCCCATTGATATTCTGATGGTCAATTTATGTGTGGGAGACTTGCTTTTCTCATTAACCTACCCCTTGGTCATTATTTACCACGGCAACAACAATCATTGGATATTTGGAAACTTCATGTGCAAACTCCAAACATTCCTCATCTATTCCACTTTGTTGACAAGCGTCTTCTTCTTGATGTTTATCAGCAATTATCGATGTTACGTGATTATCCAACCATTCCAGTCCCGGTGCAGAATAACAAAGAAATTCACCATTGTCCTGTGTGTTGTGATCTGGTTGTTGGCTGGTGGGTTCATGAGTACAGCCTTTCTGAGGGTCAGGGTCTTTGAAATGAATGGGAAACTTTATTGCATGAGTTTTAATCAACCAAATGCACTGAAACAATTCCAGTCTTCCACTGTTCTATTATTTGTTCTGAGCTTTGTGATTCCATTTGGATCCCTGCTGGTGTCCACTTTGCTTATCCGAAAGAAACTGGCCAATTCTCCAGTAACATCCCAATCCCAAAGAGGCCAACATGCTATCAAGATGGTGATAGTAGTATTGTGCATCTTCATCATATGCTTTCTTCCTGCAAATATAATACGTCTCACCCTGTCTGTTGTGGACCGGAGCGACTGCACCCTGTTACAAAGGCTTGTGGTAGTTTACTACTCATGTGTTCTCGGCCTCTATCTCAACGGTGTCCTGGACCCGATTGTGTATTTTTACGCTGGCACCAAATACAGGTCAAAGCTCATTAATGTTTTTAAAGGCTTTAACTTTTGTAACAAACTCCCTGTAGTCTCCAGCAGTACCCAGTATACCAGTGAGTGAAAACTGTGACACAGTCCTGCAAATAGTCATGGATTTGGAATGTGTTAACATAGAACCAGATTCACTTCAAAGGAATGTAACTTTTACAGTAATTCTAGAACTTTAGTTACACCATTAACCTACAGATCAGCTGTTAAATTAAGGCCAGTTGTCCTATTCCTATGTTTCATGATCAAGCTTCTGGAACATTAATTTATTCATTTTAATCGGGTGTGGGTGTCCCTGGCTGGGCCCAGCATTTATTGCCCATCCCTAATTGCCCTCCATTTCAGAGGGCTTTTGAAAGTCAACCACATTGCTGTGGCTCTGGAGTCACATGTAGACCAGACCAAGTAAGGATGGTAGATTTCCTTCCCTGAAGGACATTAGCGAACCAGATGTTTTTTTACGATAATCAACAGTGGTTTCATGGTCCAGATTTTCAATTCCAGATTTTTACTGGATTCAAATTTCACCATCTGCTGTGGTGGGATTTGAACCCTGGGTCCACAGAGGATCCTGGGTCTCTGTATTCTAGTCTAGTGACAAGACCACTGCACCACTGCTTCCTCATAGAGGAAGAGCAAGTTCACACAGTGTCCTGGCCAACATTCTTCCCGTAACTAACATTACCAAAAACAGATTAACTGGTCATTCTTCTCATTTATTATTGACAACTTATTGCTCTGTGCATAGTGGCTGGCGTATTCACCTAATAACAATGGCTTAAATTTCAAAACTGAATCATTATGACCAGCTTTGGAAAACCCCTGAAATATGCAAGAAGATTCTCTCTAAATATATATATGCAAATTCTTTGCAAAACTGTGAATCCATTTTTGGCTTTATATTATACCAATGTATTTTTGCAAGTATTTTTGTTGTATATCTATATATATAAATAAAATTTTTGAATCCAGCATGTTTCCAATCTGAAACTGTTGTTAGAAAATAGAGCTGGTTTAAACAATTTATATTTGCATTGTGGGTATTAGAAATAAGATATCAGTTTACGTTTGAGCTTATTTGCTGTTTCTGTATTTGTGTGCTAAGAAAAGGTTGAAACTTCAGTTGGCCTCGCATTTAATAAAGATGCCTGCATGTCTATAGATTTTAGTTTCACTTTAAATTGTGAAGTCGGGTGCAGAGAGAGGCTCCCAGTTAAAGGCAAAGCTGCAAGAGGCAGGCCTTGTGAAGTTGGCTAGCAACAAGCCAGAAGTCTGAAGTAATTCTAAGATTGGTGTCACCTTAATACAGCCTGTGGAGCATTGGTGTTGTTGGTGTGACTGGGTACCTGAAAAATTATGTGGAGGCTTGAATACACATGGCAATCCAGAGCAGAAGAGTATGGAAAGAAGAGATTGAAATCCTGGAGATGGATCCTTGGTGAAGGCATCCAAGAGAAAGCCTTGTGTGGGAGAAAATTTCAAGTGTTCTTTGAGAGTGGCGTTTGGAAACACTCATGCAGAAATCAGAGTTCCAGTGAGATCAGTTGGTTCACAGTGTAGCATCCGGGGGAATTTGATGAGAAGTTTACATATTTCGTACTGGGTGGCACCTATCTCTTGGTTTCAGAGTGCGGTGTGTCTGACTACATTTCACCTATTGGTTTATATGGACTGTGTACTTACTGAGATCATTAGAATAAAAGATATGTTGTAACATATATAATCCTTATTAATCTGTATATACCTATAAAGGTATAATGGGGTGAAGGAGCAGTGTAATATAGCTAATCTTTTCTTGTTTAATAAACATTCTTTCCTTAAAAGTTAATCGGCATCCTGTGACATTTCTAAACAAAAAATAAAAGTTACGATCTACTGAGCTAGAGTTCCGTTCTGGGACCTGACTGTTCAGCTGAGATCCTAACACTGTGATTTCAAAGCTATCACAATAACAATCAGGTGAAATCAAATATGTGATTGGTTAAATATGAAAGGTATAATTGAGTGACATAGCAATTTTAATACAGAATACATAATACGCCATTAAGGACAAATTAATAAAATGTTAAGGGAATTTTAGAGTACATTGTAAGGAGGCTTGATTTAATACTTTGGGGCTTTCAGAAGATTTTAAATGGAAGTGAGATGGCAGTAGGGCAGCATGGTGGCACAGTGGTTAGCTCTGCTGCCTCACAGCACCAGGGACCCAGGTTCAATTCCCGGCTTGGGTCACTGTCTGTGGAGTCTGCATGTTCTCCCCGTGTCTGCATGGGTTTCCTCCAGAGTCCGAAAGATGTGCTGGTTAGGTGCATTGGTCATGCTACATTTTCCCTCAGTGAACCCGAACAGGCGCCAGAGTGTGGCGACTCAGGGATTTTCACAGTACCTTCATTACAGTGTTGATGTAAGCCTACTTGTGACACTAATAAATAAACTTTAAACTTTAAAAATGTTAAGGCTTAGAGAGAAGCTTCAGAAAGTAGAACAAAACTGGTGGGATGAAAATAAATACCTAAATAGCTAAAATCTAATTTTAAGGTCATATGTTCTTGTTCTGAATCTCACTACCAATGGAAACCATCATTTCAGCATCTATTTTATTATTTCGTGGGATATGGGTGTCACTGGCTAGACCAGTGTTTGTTGTTCATTCATAATTGCTCTCGGGAATGTGGTGGTGAGCCGCTTTCTTGAACTGCTGCAGTCTGTGTGGTCCCTCTATTAGTTACTGTCCCATTCATAAAGTTTAAGGTTTATTTAGTATTGTCATAAGTAGGCTTACATTAACACTGCAATGAAGTTACTGTGAAAATAATGTTAGAGTCAGATCTTGCCCCATTTAAAGAGAGGTTCACAGCTCCATACCCCTGCTTGAGCTGCTGACTGTTCCTGAAAACTTTTGGATGATAATTCAGAAGAATACACCTCCTTGCCAATTAACTTTCCAGGAAATGGAAAGATGGTGAAAAGGGGGAGAGGTTTTCCCTGCTACACGCTGCAATAAGTGCAATACATGTGGTACATGGGCGGTGTGGTGGTTAGTACTGCAGCCTCCCAATCTCTGGTGGTTATCACAAGCACATCAGTGGGAGATTGGGCACTTTTTAAATTAAGGTACTGAGGTAGCCAGTCTTTCTTCACCATCCAACAATTGGTGAATCTCAGTGAGAAAGACAGGTGAATATATTGATCAAAGGTCTTGACCAACACATTAAGCTGCCTCTTTATTTAACAGCATTTCTGTTTCTGTTCGAAGAAGCAGCACTTTCCATTGGTGCTTTGACAAACTGGGCAATGGTCCACTTCTGACCTGTAGCCTGAAATGCAGAAATCTTTCCCAGTCTAGGCTGACACTCCAGTGCAATATGTGGAGTCTGCATGTTCTCCCCGTGTCTGCATGGGTTTCCTCCAGAGTCCAAAAGATGTGCTGGTTAGGTGCAGATGGTTTATTGACAGGTCGCGGTGGAAGAACGCAAAAAATAATATCAGGTTATGTGAGTGGGTGGGGATACTATAGAAAAAAAAGAAAATTACCATCTCACAATCTCAAACATGCACAAGTGTACATTCAGGTACAAAGTTTATCTGCTTTCCATTTTGTATTGCTTTCCCACATTGCTCCTGTTTTTCAGATAGTTGACTAGAGTGTATGGCCATAATAAACAGACATATGATATCAGTGACCACCAGTGACCAGCTGTACACTGGGAACAGATACAGTGATCAGCTGTACACTGGGGACAGATACAGTGATCAGCTGTACACTGGGGACAGATACAGTGATCAGCTGTACACTGGGGACAGATACAGTGATCAGCTGTACACTGGGGACAGATACAATGACCACCAGTGACCAGCTGTACACTGGAGACAGAAAAAGTGACCACCAGTGACCAGCTCTATACTGGGAACAGATACAGTGACCACTAGTGATCAGCTGTACACTGGGGACAGATACAGTGACCACCAGTGACCAGCTGTACACTGGGAACAGATAAAGTGACCACCAGTGACCAGCTCTACACTGGGAACAGATACAGTGACCAGCAGTGACCAGCTGTATACTGGGAACAGATGCAGTGATCAGCTGTACACTGGGAACAGATGCAGTGATCAGCTGTACACTGGGGACAGATACAGTGATCAGCTGTACACTGGGGACAGATACAGTGACCAGCTGGACACTGGGAGTGAATATTGAGCCAATCGGAGGAAAGAGGTCAGTTACGGAAGGGGAGTTCATTGGGAGAAATATATAGATTTTAAAAGGCACAACAAGTGATTTAGACTGACTAACAATGAAGATGGAAGCCTGAAAATGACAGTTATATTAAGTAAGACTATAGACAGCATTATTTACATCCATTGGATATTTCGAAGGTATTTTCAACCAATGAAATATATTTGAGGTGAACTCGCTGCTGTAATGGAGGAAACACAACAGCCAATTAGCACTCAGCACATCCCACAAGCAGCAATGTGATAATAACCAGATCATCTGTGATGTTAATGAGGGATCGGCCAGAACAATGGGGAGACCCCCCCACACCCTACGCCGCCCCCTCCCCCATGCGCACACCCCACTGCGCACCCCCACACGTGCACACCCCACCACGTGCCCCCCCCACACGCGCACCCCCCACATGCGCACCCCCATCCCGCACCCCTCCACCCCGCACCCCCCTCCCTCAATCCCTGCTCTTCTTCAGATTAGTGCCCAGTTGTAGGAGAAGGCATTCTCAGCTAACGTCTCATCTGGCACACAGCGCCTCTGACAGTGCAGCACTCCCTCTGTATTACACTGGCATCTCAGCTTGTTCCCAAGTTCAGGGATGAGGCTTGAACCAATGATTTTCTACTACCAACTGAGTATATAGAATTAGAATCCCTACAGTGCAGATGGGGCTATTCGGCCCATCGAGTCTGCACCGACTCTCTGACAGACTATCTTACTCAGGCCCCCTCTCCCACGCTACCCTAGTAACACCACACATTTCCCATGGCCAATCCACCTAACCCGCACATCTTTGGACTGTGGGAGGAAACCGGAGCACCCGGAGGAAACCCACGCAGACACGAGGAGAATGTGAAGCCTCTGCACAGACAGTGACCCAAGGCCAGAATTGAACATGGGTCCATAAGGCCATAAGATATAGAGCAGAATTAGGCCATTTGGCCCAGCGAGTCTGCTCTGCCATTCGATCATGGCTGATTAGTTTCTCAACCCCATTCTTCTGCCTTCACCCCTTAAACTTTGATCCCCTTATCAATCAAGAACCTATCTATCCCTGTCTTAAAGACACTCAATGACCTGGCCTTCACAACCCTCTGTGGCAATGAATTCCACAGATTCACCAGTTTCTGACTGAAGAAATTCCTTCTCATCTCAGTTTTAAAGGAGTGTCCCTTCACTCTGAGGTTGTGCCCTTGGATTCTAGCCTCTCCCACTGTTGGAAACATCTCCACGTCCGCTCTATCCAGGCCTCTCAGTATTCTGTAAGTTTCAATGAGATTCCCCCTCATCCTTCTAAACTCCAACGAGTACAGACCCAGAGTCCTCAACCATTCCTCATACGACAAGCTCTTCATTCCAGGGATCATTCTTATGAACCTCCTCTGGACCCTTTCCAAGGCCAGCACATCCTTCCTTAGATATGGGACCCAAAACTGCTCACAATACTCCAAATGGGGTCTGACCAAAGCCTTATACAGTCTCAGAAGTACATCCCTGCTCTTGTATTCTAGCCCTCTCGAGATGAATGTGAACATTGCATTTGCCTTCCAAACTGCCGACTGAACCTGCAATTTTACCTGAAAAGAATCTTGAACAATGACTCCCAAGTTCCTTTGTGCTTCTGATTTCTGAATTCTCTCCCCATTTAGAAAATAGTCTACGTCTCTATTCTTCCTCCCAAAGTGCATAACCTCACACTTTCCCACATTATATTCCATCTGCCACTGTTCAAGGTGCCATCTTTTGGATGAGATGTTGAATCAAGGCTCCACCTGCCCATTCTGGTCAATGTAAAAAGATCCCATGGCACTATTTTGAAGAAAAGCAACGGTATTTAAATCTTGTCTGATTTTCCTTGTGATCAGCTCTGACAAAGGGTCATTTTGATGGCTCAATTCTCTCCCCACAGCTGCTGTCAGATCTGTTGAGATTTTTCAGCATTTTCTATTTTTGTTTCAGATTCCAGCATCCGTAGTAATTTGCCTTCATCTTGGTATTTAATCCCCAATGTGCTGGTCAATATTTATCCCTCAACGTTGCAAAACCAGATTGAGCGGCCATTATCACTGTTACGATCATGTCAGAAGTGGTAGAATGGTTCTCCTCTTATCCTACTCTTTGTTTGACTGTAACAGGTTCTTTTTAAAGAATATGTTTGTCAATTCAGTAAGTGTTTTAACTGTTTATGTGCTGAGACTGTAAAAGAGACACGCATACAGGTTTTTGTGAAAGCTTTTAAAAATAGTATTTATTGCACGTAACACCCAACCTAAATAAAAATGCTTTGACACGCCACACAGACAGCAGCTGCTGGGTTGATTTTTAAAACACTGCTTGCAGTGTGTGGATAGTCAAACAGGCAGGATGGATGGAAAGAGACAGAGCGACTGAGAGTGAGAGAGAGCCCATTCTCAGGGTCCTGTTTCTTCTGCATTGCTTTTGCTTCTGTTCTGTGGCCTGAAGAAAAAACATTTCTTAAATCACAAAACAGGGTTAGTTGATCACGTGATCCCCTCTAGCTAACTGACCAGTTCCCAAACATGGTCATAGCAAGTTGATTCCAGATCATGAGTAGATTATGGCTGTAAGTGTTCCCATTTCAGCCAGGGCCCATTGTCCTAAATAATTCTTTCTAATAGCTTGTTCCTCACCCAGTTGAATACACAGGTGATTGTCTGAATGGTTCAGGAGATTGGCCATTCACATTCCTCGTAGGTCACTGTCTCTGATGGGTTCTTCCAGACACCCAGATTCCACATTTTAATTGCTTTTGAATTTGCGGATTACAGGGATGTTAGTGTATGGCCTCTTGGAAGCTGCTGCCTTGAGTCACTGAAATACTATTGCTCCATTCAAAACTCAGCTAGTGGCTTCAGCCCAATAAATAAAGTCTTTTTCGATATGAGGCATTGCTTCCCACCAGTCACCTTGCTGTCTGAGTTTCCTGTGTGCAAATTGGCTGCCTCATTTCCTACATTACATTAGTGACTTCAAAACTTACTTCATTTGCTGAAAAGTGCCAAGCACTACAGAGGTTTTTTTTCCCCAAATGATGTCATCACTGTTGAGAGATGTAGTAATAATTGTGAAACAAAGTTTAATGTTCATTAATCGCAGCATTGTCAAGCGTGTAAGCTGAAGCAGAGAGCGAAGGCAATCTGGTAAGATGATTGAATTTTGTCACTTCTATCAGTCGTTGCAAAATGTGTTTATCCTTGTTCCCCAACAGGACCAAAATAAAACTGAGTAGCAAGGTTTTAGGTTCAGTACCTCTGTCACAATACCTCTGACACACAGATAGAAAGAGAGAGACACACACACAGATAGAGAGAGACACACACAGATAGAAAGAGAGACACACACAGTTAGAAAGAGAGACACACAGATAGAGAGAGACACACACACAGATAGAGAGACACACACACAGATAGAAAGAGAGACACACACAGATAGAAAGAGAGACACACACAGATAGAAAGAGAGACACACAGATAGAAAGAGACACACACAGAGAGACACACACGCAGATAGAGACACAGATAGAAAGAGAGACACACAGATAGAGAGAGACACACAGATAGAGACAAAGAGAGACACACACAGATAGAGACACACACAGATAGAAAGAGAGACACACACAGATAGAGAGAGACACACACAGATAGAGAGAGACACACAGCGAGAGAGAGAGACACACAGATAGAGACACAGATAGAGAGAGACACACAGATAGAGAGACACACACAGATAGAGAGACACACACACAGATAGAGACACACATAGATAGAGAGACACACACAGATAGAGACACACACAGATAGAGACACACACAGATAGAAAGAGAGACACACAGATAGAAAGAGAGACACACACACAGATAGAGAGAGAGACACACACAGATAGAAAGGAGAGAGATAGAGAGATAGAAAGAGTGAGAGATAGAAAGAGTGAGAGATAGAAAAAGTGAGAGATAGAAAAAGTGAGATAGAAAGAGTGAGAGAGATGTGGGGGGGGGGGGGAGAGAAAGGCATCAGGCTAACTGTACTGTAAAGCTGAATAACCTGGTTAAATTCACCATTGAGGCAACTTAACTGAGGCATCAGAGGGAAGTCAATGTTGAAAGAAACACATCCCAATGGAAAAAGCACCTTCAGGAAAGGAGGAACATCCTTGGGAGAGGATAGAAGGAATGAAATGGGAGAGAAGCAGATGTTTCAGTTGGCTGTACTCCAGCGTGCAGAGTGGCAGATAACCTTCCATCGCAAAAACTGCTCTTGCAATTCCCAATCTTAGATGGTGGAAAGATAATTGGATTAAGTCAAGTTGGCGTGGCTCTACATTTAATCCAATAACCAGTTACACTTTATTAACAGTAGGCAGCAAGCACCTCCTGACTAAACCTATCAGGAATCATTGCAACATGTAGTTCATATGAAAAAAGGACAGCATTTTGCAAGATTATTCAGTTGTGTCTATAACATGCGTAAATTCAAAAGGAAAAACAGCTTGTAATAGATCATCTTCATGTGGTGCAGACTCGATGGGCCGAATGGCCTCTTTCTGCACTGTAGGGTTTCTATGATTCTATGAATGAGTTAATAGCGAGTGGTTCTGTTTACCAGGTATTGTAGAGGCCCTACCTCATTCCCCTTTTCTGACTGACCTGCTATAGACATCTTCAACTTCCCATTCAATCTCACCATTCACTATTGCTCACCTCATCTAGCAGTCAGCACACAAAGTGTCAATTCATTCCTTCTTCAGGCACTACAGGACCATGTGTCAGTAACTTCAACCAGCAAAACCAATCAATTGGTCACCACGCTGATTGCTATTCGTGAAATCTTGCTGAATGCAATATCTGCACCTATGATACAATTACTGGGCTTCACAACTGACTGCGTATTGCTTTAAAGCTGTGCTCAGGTGCTATTCAACATGCAAATCTTTTCTACTTATTCAAGAGTACAGATGCTGTTAAACCTTTAAATGGTCTTCTATTTGAAAGAGAATGGATTTTTCTGGTGAGGTTAAACACTGCGCTTGGTGTGCTACTGAGTCGTAAAGACGAGAGAAGCACATTCAATCCTCAGACTGTGTTAGCTGATCTCAAAGTTGAAGTAGGGATGTTATAATTTGCTCCAGTGATTAGAAAGGGAGAAACAAAGATGGTCATAGTTCACACTCTGGCTTGTTGTCCAGTGAGGACAGGTTTGAACTTTACTTATGGCTGAATGGCTTGGTGATACAGCACTTGAGGCCAATGGAACTCATAACTGTCATCCATCTGTCCTTCGCCTATGGCTCTTGGCAGCCTTGCTTCTTGGAATCAGTAAGCAGGGATTGGTGATGTCTGAAAAAGCGGAGAGGGAGGCAGGGCAAAAGATGGATGAGGGATGGGAGGAAAATGAGGAGAGGACCTGGGAAGTGTCAAAACAGGCAGAAGTAACTAACTCAGATCTTACATTACATCCAGTTTTTGCCCACAGATGGTTGCTTTTTTGTGGCAGCCATAAACTGTAAAAAAAACAATATTGCCACTAAGGGGGCAATTTAGCATGGGCAATCCACCTAACCTGCACATCTTTGGATTATGGGAGGAAACAGGAGCACCCAGAGGAAACCCAGAGAAACTCCACACAGTCACTCAACCCCAGAATCAAACCCGGGTCCCTGGCGCTGTGAGGCTGCAGTGCTAACCACTGTGCCACCGTGCCACCCAAAGGAGTGTTCTGGGACAAAGAAGGATATAAAAGACGTGTGGAGAGAAGGCATGAATAGCAGGATAACCGTCATCCACATATCAAGTGAATGAAGTAAGAGAGAAGCAAAAGTAAAAGACAAAGCCAAAAAATACATGAAATAAAATGGGGGCTAAGTTGGTGAAGGTAATGTTGAGGCCAGAAGGTTGTAAGGTGCCCGGTTTAAAGATGAGGACTGTTCCTGCAGCATGCACTGAACTTCACTACATCAATATAGCAGGCAAGGACAAAAAGATCAGAGTGGGAGCAAGGTGGAGTGTTAAAATTTCTGGTGACTTACAAATTGAACAGAAATGTTCGACAATGCAATCACCCAGTAACCTCTCCAATGTAGAGGAGGCAGCGAATACAGTATACAAAATTGAAAGAAGCACAAGTGAATCAAGTTTCACCTGGGAGGAGTGGTTGGTACCCTGGACAGCGAGAAAGAATAAGTACCAGGGCGGGTATCACATCTCTTGTGATTGCATGGAAAGGAGTCATGAGAAAGGGGAGGGGGTTTTGGCAGTGATCAAGGGGTTGCATTAGGGTTTCCTGGAGTGAACAGCCGCTTCTGAAATGGTGAAAGGAGAGGGAAAGAGACACTTGGCGGTAGCATCATTCTGGAGATGGCAGACGATGGTCAATTGAATATGGAGGTTGGCGGGATGGGAGCGGAGGACAGACAAAACCCTACCAAGGCTCAGGGAAGGAGGGAGGGCAAAGTGTGACAGCACTTGGTGAGCAAGAATAGACACTATGGAGGGTCCTGCCAACTATGGTGGGAGGAATTTAGGGGGAAGACTATTGCTGGATTATTAATCCAGAAATTCAGCTAATGTTCTGGGGACCCGGGTTCGAATCCCGCAATGGCAGATGGTGGAATTTGAATTCAATAAAACAAAAATCTGGAATTAAGAACCTACTGATAACCATGAAACCATTATCGATTGTCGGAAAAATCCATCTGATTCACTAATATCCTTTAGGGAAGGAAATCTGCCGTCCTTACCTGGTCTGGTCTACATGTGACTCCAGACCCACAGCAATGTGATTGACTCTCAACTGCCCTCCAAGGGCAACTAGGGTTGGGCAATAAATGCTGGCCGGCCAGCAACGTCCATGTCCAAATGAATTTTTTAAAATCTTGGCAGAGGAAGAAAGGAAGCACCAATATGGAAAATTGTACCATTGGGAAAGATGTGACAGAAACAGAGAAATGGGAGAATGGAATGAAGTTCTTACAGGAACTGGGATGTGAAAAAGTGTAGTTAAGGTAGCTGTGGACATCAGTGACTCATAGTGCATATAAGTCTATCCCCAGAAATGGACAAGAAAAGACAAGAAGGAGCCAGAGATGGGCCATGTGAAAGTGAGAGAAGGTTAGAAATTGGAAGCTTTCCAGTTCAGGGAAGAGCAGGTGTTGTAGGGAAAAATCCCTTGTACCAGTGCATTCAAAGAAGTCGAGTCGCAAGGCAACATTCAAAGTGTTTTTCTTTATTGTACAATTACTGGGAACCCAGGGAGAACCAACGTAACCAGCTCCGAAACAGTGGCTTGGCCACGTTGATCTCAATCCTTTCACATCAGCTCTGGATCTTTATAGGGATCCAAATTCGAGCGGGAACATTTGATTATGCATTTTTACAATATGTATAAAGTGGTCTGTCGGGTCAGGAAGTTCTCTGGGAGGCTTGTCAATTTGCATTTGTATGGTGTGTGTTTGTGTTAATGGGACTACCTGTTCTTGCGCCGGTGTTTTAATGTGTTTCCCATTATCCCCTCTATGTGTCCCCTTATCTGAATTGACCTCATTGTTTTGTGTCTGTGTTCCCTGCTTGCGAGATTAGGTGTTAATGTCATTTTGTCCTGCTGTGTGTAGGGAGATTTAATCTAATCTTTTATTCCTTTTACCCTAGTTTGTTAAGTTTCTTTGCCTGCCTTGGCCATTTTATTCCTGTAATATTTTATTGATAGTCTGGTTATGCCATATAGCCCACTCTCGGTCTTGACTCGCAGATATCCCGATCTTCCTTGGCCAAAGGCCGGTTTAAAATGCAGCTTCGCGCTGTTGCTGGGCAGAATAAGGATCTTTCGTTGGCTTTGAAATTTAAAGGTCTCTCAGCTGTGCAGAGGGGGTTTGAACGAATATCCATCCGGGTGTTCCCCTCTGCATTGTAGGCACGTTATGAATGGTGCCAATATGGCTTTTGGAAAATTGCCTACTTCACAGGAAACAGCACTGGTACAGTCACCAGAAAAAAAAGTTGAGGAAGGGGCTTGAGTAGAACTGGAGCTCAGAGTATTCCAATCCACAAAGACAGACATAGCTGGGAGCAGGTATTCATGGCAACATCTTTTATTTGGGGGAAGCGAGTTGGGTTAATAGACAAAAACAGTCCTGACAGTATCTGTTTTTGTTTTAGATTCCAACATCTGCAGTATTTGCCTTTATCTGAGTTAATAGAGAAGTTGTTCACATTTAGCTGGGAAAAGGAGGGTGGTGATGCATGCTGACTGGTTGGGCCTCTATTCAAAGAAATGGAGAACTCTTTGGTCATCTTGGTGAGGATGAAAATGTAGAAGGAATGGATATCCATTTTGAAAAGGAAATGAGTTAGGGCAAGAAAGTGCAAACGGTTAAAGAAACAGAGGGCATTGGAACAGTCACTGTCGTGGATGGGGAGACACTGCACAAGGGGGAAAATATAAATAGGAAGAAAATACTAGCCTCGCCAAATAATGAAATGCTAACAATGCAGCAATCTACATTTACATAACCTTTTAACAAAAGAAGTTTCACGCCCTGTTCTATGGGGGCATAAGAAAACCCTCAGCATACAATGCAACACACCCACAAGAAGAGAAATTAAAAGATGCAAATATCAGTTTATAACTCACTCACTCCCTCTCTGTCCCTTATTCAAGATTAAAATTAAACCTTGTTCAGGGTAACAACCGGACACAACTCACCCTATCAAAATCAAAGCCCACAGGTTTAAAAAAACAACAGATTGAGACACAGCAACACGCTCACACACACAGAAGCACAGTGGGAATATTTTCAGAGATTGTGGTTCGGGAAGTGAAGGCTCTTGTGCATGTTGCTGTCTTTATTTTTTTAGTTCATTTTAAAACTTTCTTTCCCCGTTGATCATGTTCCTTTAATTCACAAAACCTGACCTCGACACAAGGTGCCAAAATTCTTGCAGCCAGTCCCCACAACACAGGCAGTGGAGAGTAGGGATGTGGTACTAATCTGACTGTGGATTGACCACATCCATGTTTCAAGACTCTTTGCGAGTTATGTATGGTATGGGCAGTACGGTGGCACATGGGCAGCACAGTGGCACAGTGAAGCTGCTGCCTCACAGTGCCAGGGACCTGGATTCAATTCCTGGCTTGGGTGACTGTGTGGAGTTTGCAAATTCTCCCCGTGTCTGCATGGGTTTCCTCTGGGTGCTCCAGTTTCCTCCCACACTCCAAAGGGTTAGGTGGATTGGCCATGCTAAATTGCTCCTTAGTGTCAGGAGGACTTGCTAGGGTAAGTGCATGGGGTTTTTGGGATATGGCCTCCGTGGGATTGTGGTTGGTGCAGGCACAATGGGCCAAATGGCCTCCTTTTGCACTGTAGGATTCTATGATTTGTATGGATAGCACGCAAAACAATACTTTTCACTCTGTCTCAGTACATATGACGAAAATAAATCAAATCAAACTAAATGTGTAACCAAAGGGATGGATTCTAAAGGCAAGTGTTGAAGGGAAGGAGCATATGTAGTGTGTACAGTTAGCCTGGCATCAAAGAGGCTGTGGAGACTGTGAACAGTCTAGTTCAGGGTAAGACAAGGTCTGGAGAATGGATCGAGGCAGTAGCACAGGCCAGAGCCATTGTGGCTTTGGTTTTCCCAAGTTTGGTGAAGGAAACTACAACTCATCCAAGACTGCTTGCCAGATGAGCAATGTGACAGCACAGAAGCAGCAAACAAGGTCAAGTGGGGTGAAAGAGCAATCCAGGAGCTAAGTGTCTGTGACTTTAGTCTGATTAAAGATTGTAAACCACTTGACTCCTGTTCCTCTCAGTCGACTTTGCTCAGCTCAACTTTCAGCAATGATGTGGAGCTGCCGGCTGGGGCAGGCACAGTAAGTACTCACCTGATGAAGGGGCAATGCTCCGAAAGCTCATGCTATCAAATAAACCTGTTGGACTTTAACCTGGTGTTGTGAGACTACTTACTGAACTTTCAGCAAGGTAATGCCACTGGAAAGAAAAAGTAGAAATACTGAGAAGTTAACTTTTCAAAACATACCAGAAAATGATGAGGGTCTGAATAATTTGATAAACATTGCAGCAATGCTGATTATGCTACACAAATATACTAAATACACAGTACTGCAAGGTAAGTGTTTCATGGTAGAAACATGTTTTTTTTACAATGCTATTTTTGCTTCCCATCCAAAATGACACTGTCTGGTTATCACATTTTAGAAAACCGGCATTCTAATGTAGTATATGGCACTTCTATCTTGCAGAAATAGGCTGTTTCAGCTGAAGAAATGGGCAATTCATCAGTCACAAGCGCAGTGAATACAACATGTTTGTTCGATGAAGAGTTCCTCATCACAATGATGCCTCCAGTGCTTACAATCTTCTTCATTTTAGCAGCAAGCTTCAACAGTTTCTCGTTATGGATATTGTGCTTTCAAATAAAGAAGACTCCCATTGACATTTTGATGCTCAATCTGTGTGCAGGTGATCTGGGGTTTTCACTCACCTACCCCCTTTTGATCGCTTACCACAGTAACAACAATCAGTGGATATTTGGAAACTTTATGTGCAAACTCCAAGTATTCTTCATCTCTTCCAGTATTTTGGCCAGTGTCTTCTTCCTGGCATGCATCAGCAGCTACCGATGTTACATGGTCATCAGACCCATCCAATCTCAAAACAGAATTACAAAGAAATGTACCATTGTCCTCAGTGTAACAATATGGTTGGTGACTTTTGGTCTCATGAGTTCGAACTTTCTCACAATCAACGTTTTTGAAATGAATGGAAAACTGCATTGTATGAGCTTTAATGAAGCCAGTATATCAGACAATTTACTGCCATCAACTATTAGCCTAAGTGTTTTGGGTTTTATGATTCCGTTTGGATTTCTGCTCGTGTCTACAATATTAATCCGATGGCAATTGGCCAAACCTGCATTAACATCTCAATCGCAACAAAGGGGCCAACATGCTGTCAAGATGATGGTCATCGTATTGTTCATCTTCATGATCTGCCTTTTTCCTCCAGTTGTGGCACGTTTTTTGATCGCCAGCGCGGATCGCAGTAACTGTCCACTTTTCCAAATGTTTGGCAAAGTTTACTATTCAAGCCTTCTCTGCCTTTACTTCAATGGCGTTCTGAATCCCATTGTGTATTATTACGCTGGCACCAAGTACAGATTAAAGGTCATTCAAGCCATGAGAAGCTGGAAATGCTTTAAGAAATCGATGGCTGCCAGCAATAACCTGAATGTTACTGAATCAAAGCTGTGACGGTTTTGGCACGTTGACAACTAGCCTAACAAAACATCGCTGCAGTGACAAAATTCACTCATCTCTGATTTCTCAAAATTATTTGGAGCTATTTCTTCTTTGAAACTTTTGAAGTGAACCATGTGGATTATTACATTAGACATTTACATCTGCATGCTGTTCCAGTCTGTAAATCTTCTTTCCAATATTATTATTCTTTGCTCACACTGGTGTTAAATTTTCCAATTGCCCCATGTAACAAATTCTGTACCATGGGGCGGCACAGTGGCTCACAGCTCCAGGGACCTGGATTTCAATTCCCAGCTTGGGTGACTGCCTGTGTGGAGTTTGCACATTCTCCTTGTGTCTGCGTGGGTTTCCTCCGGGCTCTCCGGTTTTCTCTCTCAGTCAAACGATGTGCAGGTTAAGTGTATTGGCTATGCTAAATTGCCCCTTAGTACCCCAGGATGCATAGGTTAGAGGGATTAGCAGGGTAAATGCGTGGGGTTTGCAGGGATAGGACCTAGGTGGGATTGTTGTCGGTACAGACTCGATAGGCCAAATGGCCTCCTTCTGCATTGTAGGGTTTCTATAATTTCTACTGGCATGATGATCTTATTGAATGGTGGTGCAGGCTAAGTGGCTTACTCCTGCTCCTAATTCGTATGTCTGTATATAGCATCACCAGTTTTCCCCATCCTTTCCAATTGTGGCATTACCCTTACTGCCACAGCATTTAGTCCTTCAATGGCATGATCCAAAGATCCTAATAATGAAACACCTCGTGTGTACTGGATCCTATAATCCTGTATATTTCTCCCATCTTCCAGAAGGCAGACTAGTGTGCACCTGTCAACTGAAAAGTGAGCAAGCTTACTTCAGTATAATACTGATGAATTGAACACATCACTCTTTGTAACTTCAAAAATAACTTAGCTCAACACCGACAGAGACACTTCTACAAGCCAAGTTGCTGAAGATGCTCTAGGGAGATTTTCTCCTTTATTCAATTATAGGATGCGAACATCACTGACAAATTCAGCATTTATTGTCCATGCCTTGAGAAGCCACCTTCTTAAAGTGGGGCCGACAGTGAGGTGTGAGCACACACACGTGCTAGTTCCAGGATTTTGGCAGTGATGATGAAAGAATGGCAATATATTTCCCAATTAGGATGGTGTGTGACACAGAAGAACCTGTAATTGGTGACAATCCCATGTGTCTGCTGCCCTTACTCTTTTAGGTGGTAGAGGTCATGGGCTTGGAAGGCACTGTCGCAAGTTTTTGCGGTGTATCTTGTAGATGCTTCACACTGCTGCCAAAGAGATGTTATGGTAAATGACCAAAGTTTGGTCAAAGAGGTAGGTTTTAAGGAGCATCTTAAAGGAGGAAAGAGAAGTAGAAAGGTGGAGAGATTTAGGGGCACATTGCCCAAACCTAGGGCCTTGGCAGTTGGAGGCCTACTGCCTATATCAGAGCAATTAAAATGGGGAATACTCAAGTGGCAAGAATTAGTGGAGCAGAAGCATTGGTGGAGCAAGTAGTGACTGGAGGATGCTGTAAGACCGGATATGATTACAGAAATATGGAGAAACAAAGCCACAAAATTATTTCGAAAGTCGATTGCTAAACTGGAGGTCAACATAGGTCAGCTTTAGATTGTGACCTGTCTCCTCTATCTTAAACACCATTTTTATAAAAATATCCCATACACATATTGCCTCAATGAAACTACCCTCCCCACACCAGACCATCTGCCTTTTGTCCTTAAAGTTGCTGCTTCTTGTTTAGCAGTTTAGTAAGACTATCACCTAGAGAACAAAGATCTCACTGGCGAGATGAGCTCAGAGAGGGCATATGGGGAGATGGGAGTGAAACTAGGTGATAAAATTCAGGGTTAAGGCTGGGACACGTACTTTGTACTTTGACTGAAGATGGTTGCAAATACTTCAGCCAGTTTTCTCACACACATGCTGAAATCTGCCTTCAAGAATTGAGATGTTTGTGGAGGATCCTTTTCCTGTCAGTTGTTTAATGGTCCAGCACCATTCACAACTGGATATGGCACTATTGCAGTAACATAATCACTGTTTTACAGGAACATGCGGAATAGAAGCACGGCAGTTAGTCCCTTCAGCCTGTTCTACCATAGTGAGGTTTGGTTGATCTGTACCTAAAATCCATTTGCTCCATGCCTTTACATCTCAAAATTTACTTTTAATCGTCAAAATCAACTCACCCAGCATCTGGAGTACTTTATTAGCTGTGAATTCCTTTAGGATGCTTTGAATTCATGACAGACAGTGAATTCGGGAAAATCCTTCCTTTGTTCATGATCTTGTCTTTCACTCTTTCCTGTGTCCGAACATCTCACTTTCCCAAGCTCCGGTGTCTGAATTCTGATAGATATTTTGTTCTCTCTCATCTCCCCAAATTGGACGAAAATGTCAATCTGCCGTTAAGTACTCCCAATTAATATTGCTTACTAAATCTGATCTTGTGTTGCTCAAAGTTATTAGATATGTTGGCTGGAATTTTCCAGCCATTCACGCCGGCGGGATTCTCTGGTCCTGCTGCAGTGAATGGAGCAGAGCGCCAAATTCTCTGCCCTGGCTTGCAGCAGCAGCAGCAGGATCTGAACAGCCAGAGAATTCTGCCCATTGTTTGCCTTCTCTGTGTTGAGTTGCTGGATGCATCTCTGCCACTTTCCCCTCTTTCCCTTTCTTTATCGACTGTGCTCTGGTCTCCAGTATTCTCAGCACACCACCCATACCATCCCAGACCTATCATATTGCCCCCATCCCGCCTGCTGCCCCTAGTGTTTGTCCACTGGTGATCATTCCGTCCTTTTAGACTCCACATTCTCCTCTTGTTCCTTTCTCATGTTTTGCCTCTGCCTGACCTCACCCTTTTTCTTTCTCTCTTCATCTTCCTCTCCACTTGATCTTTATTCTTCACCCTTCTTCCTTTCGCTTTATTGTTCCCTTCTTCTTTCACCACATCACCCATCCCCCAAACTCCAATTTTCCCCCATTTGTCCGCTTGACCCCTAAGGCAGCAAAAGCAGTCTCTGAGGGAGTTAGGTGTGTTTGGGTGACAAAGAACACAGCCAGCAGTTTACAGAGCCGAAGTCGCTTGTCGGTTTTATTTTTGTTGCTACCTTGCCCCCTCACCTGCATTATTAAATGGTGACAAGTTAGTCTGTTTTTATTAAAAGTATGCTACTTACTGATGTGGGAGGACCAATTGCTCACGACATTACTGATCCTCAGAACAACCCAGAAACTGGTTAAAAAAAAACAATTACATGAAGTCTTGAAGAGTCTAAAATAAAATACATTTTGCATTTGTCAAAGTTAGTCAGTAAACACAAATGTCACCATTGGGCGTACAAACCACTCCAATGGGATGCACTCTTGCAGAGAAACCTTTGCCAGGCAAAGAAAAATTTGGGAAGTTTTGGACAGAACTCCAAATGATTCCCCCCCCCCCACCCCCCGGCCCCCTCCCCGCCCATTTCCTTACTTACATTATTGCAAATTGAGCTTCAATAGGGTATTTTGTCAAGCTGCAAATGGGAGGTGCAGGGAACTGGGCAGGAAATAATCTTGAGTGAAGAGAAGATCAGGTTAAAGCAATCCATCCATTGTGACTGAAGGAGGAGATCCCCGATGGAGTATGGTTGCAGGAATCCAACAACAAACGAAGCCCTGTGTGCCCAATTGAAGCAACCGGTAGTGCATAAGCTGGTCTTGGGTTGGGAAACAGAAGAACTGAAATTCAAAGAATAAGTCAAGAAATTATTTGTCCATCTCCTATATGGCTTGCAGGCACCAATTCACACCAGGGTATGGTTCCCACAGTGTCTTGTCCGAGTAGCAATCCTCCAGGTGCTTAGATGTTACCTCACTGTGTGGCAGGTGAGACATCACAACTAAATCCTTACATAACACCCACAGGGGTTACAGGAGAGTGATCAGGAACAGGAAAATCCCAGGCCAAGTAACATGGAGGCCATATATGATAACCCCAACTGCTGCTTGACTAAGACCAGCTAATGCAGTACAGCCCAAAGAATCAAACTATATGGCTCTGAACCACGCCAAGCCATCCACTGGGTGGGCCATCAAGCCGAGAAGAGGAAAAAACACCTTCTGCAAACTTTACCTGAATCCTCGTCTTCAATTAAACCTTGTTCCACAATTTATTACCTAATTTAAGTTCAAGAATCAAAAGGTCAGGTCATATACAAATGCATTTGTATTGTCAAAAGTCATTCCAAATTGATGTACTTTTAGGGGTACTGTAGAATTCAACCAGAAGAATACAATATTTCTGTTAGCTGTAGAAAGTCTTGGTGACTCCAGGTTAAACGCTAGCAATGCTTTACAAGAAGTTGTGCTTCGCACTTTGTTCTGTAAGGTAGTATCCCCATAAGGACTGAGGGTTGCAATGTACATTCCCATGGCCTCGAATACAGAGAAGTACAGCACCACAGTACAGTAATCACCTATATGTGTCCCAAAAAAGGAGTGTTAAAGAAAGTGAAGGCAATTGCAGCACCTCCTTGCTTCAGTCTTCCTGCTAGGCAAGTCTACAAATGTACACGATACTAAGTACAGAATTCCAATGTGCCAAAATCATTCATTCCCCATGACACAGAAGTCTTAATTACAGGTGTAAAATTTCTTGGAAAAAGTACTCGGATCTGAAATTGGAGATCTTCACCCTCTTGTTTTGAGCAGTTATGCTGGAGATTGAAACCTATCAGCATGGCGGAACCAGCTTTCTTTTCTTGATGCACTCCCAGATCCAATTCACAGAGACACATTTGGCACATGTATCACCCTTCATGTCACCAACCACATGTGTTGCTGTAGCCAGGTCATATTCTGCAACCAGATCTCCATCGTATGCAATGAAGTACCGGCGGAGTCTGCTGAAGTCTTGCACTGATGCAGGCAAATAAAGCTTTACTCCTGTAAATATGTTCAGCAGGGTCTGAGGAAAGATAATATTTTGTGAATATGTGAGGTCTCTCAATTTTTAGGATCCACTGAACCAGTCCTGCCCTAATTTCAAATGTCTACTATCAATTACAAACTTTAGCACCTAACTCAGACCAGCGATTACCATCTAGGAGGTTCTAGAGGATCGGGCAGTGGCAAATGTGACACCCTTACATGAGGAACGGTGCGAGGACAGTGCTGGCAAATACAGGCTGGTTAGTTTAATGTCAATGGTGAGTAAGATTTTAGAAACAAAACCATGGGAATAAAGCAATAGGCACTTGGAGAGGTTTGAGTTAATTAAGGAGAACTAGCATGGTTTCATGCTCCATTAATGTAGCTGGATTTTTTAATGAAGTAACAGTGCAAGTGGCAAAGGGAATGAAATGGATGTTGTCAAACACTCTCTTAAAATCCATATAGACAAAGTACCATCTAAAAGGCTGGTTAACAAAATTGTAACTTTTGGAATTTGAGGCCCAATGTGATCTTGGATAATAAATGGTCAAGGACAGAAAACAGAGACTTGTGACAAATGGCTATTTTTCAGGCTGGAGGGTGCTGAACAGTGGGAATTTAACACCAAGAAGTGCGAGTTGATTCATTTGGCAAAATGGTCAGGGTGAGGCAATATAGACCTAATGGCGCAGTTACGAAGGATGAGGGACGTCCATGTAACATGTAGGACATGAAATTATAGCACAAGTCCTTATAAACTATAGCATTAAGTTAATATTGCTCGGCTTTGCTTACTATCTTTTACATACAATCCTTTTTTAGTATTAAAAGCAAGAAATCTTGGGGGGCATAGTTCTACCAGTTAGTGTTTGGATTTCTCCAAATGTCAACAGTCCCTATCAGGAACGTAACATAAAGAATATGGGACTTTGGGCTTCATAAGTAGAGGCTCCAAGCAGGGGAACTTTATTGAACTTTTGTAAATTTCTGCTCAGGCCACAGCTGGAGTACTGCATCCAGTTCTGGTCACCACACTTTATGAAGGATGTGAGGTCCCTTTAGCACGGTGCAGAGGAGGTTGACCAGAATGCTTCCAGGAACGGGGGATTTTAACTACAAAGGTTAGGATGTTGAGGAAGTTCAGGGATGGTGAACAGTTATTTGAATTTAATGGTAATATTTGAAGGTCAATTGTAGCTAATGCACTCAAGAGAAATTTAAGACCTTCCTCAGTTCTACAGCACAAGGAACGCAGAACACAACTTTTTAACAGGAAAAGTAAACTTGCTAGCAAACCTTTAAACAATCCTTTTACATAAAACAGAATTAGGACATCAGGCATGTCTGTTGCAACATCAAGAAAACATCTGTGTGCTATGTGCATGAGGCAATCAAACTATTTTTGCAAGGCTTTAGTTGCACAGGATATTTAACTGAACATAGAGCACTCAGTGAATTCTAGAAACCTAATGAATGAAGAAGTACAATGCAAGTTCCCCCATATAGCTATTGCCACATAACCAGCATGACACTACGCCGTGATCAAAGCCTAGCAGTGAAATTGCAGAACACAGCAAAGATCTCAGTGACCCAATGCGAACTGAGTCCTAATCTGGTTGGATTTGAACAATGCAGGGATAAAAGAAATTCTCCCAGAAAAGTCCTACAATACCATTTATAGTAAATGGCTTAGCAGAAACTTTTATTTTAACGCCATAATGCCAGGAGCTGCAGGCCTGAGACTTCTTGAGCAACAATGCCTGCATGGGGTCAATTGGGGTCACTGTCTGTTTGCATGTTCTCCCCATGTCTGCATGGGTTTCCTCCGGGTGCTCCGGTTTCCTCCCACTCTCCAAAGATGTGCGAGTCAGGTTGATTGGCCATGCTAAATTGCCCTTGGCATCAGGGGGACTAGCTAGAGTAAATACATGGGGGTACAGGGATAGTATCTGGGTGGGATTGTGGTCAGTGCAGGCTCGATGGGTCAAATGGCCTCCTTCCGCACTGTATGATTCTATGAGTAGTATCTACTGATTCTTGTGGAAGACAATTCTGCCCTTCTATTGCCCTTTGCACAAAGTGTTTCTTCAATTCTCTCCTGCCTAACTCCAATTTTAAAATCACTCCCCCTTGTCCTAGACTCCTCCACAGCAGAAAAATAAACTTCTCCCCATCAAACCTATCAATTTCTTCCAAAATGTTAAAAGCCTTTTGGATGTATTGTTGGAACCCACAGTGTAAGGATTGCTAAATAAAAGGCAGAATAATGAGAATTGCAACATTTGAGCCGGAATTCTTCCTTAAAAAAGAATAAAATACCTGGTTAGGAGAAGGCGGCAGAGATGGACTGGAAAGCAAAGAGCCGTTACTCTTTTTGATGCCAGGTGATTTGACCTGCTGTGGAAAATAAAACATAGGTCAAGTTAAACTGGCACGAATATATTTCCAGTTAAACTCTGTAGGCATGCAGGGTGAATTTTAACCAGGTTTCATTCAGGTGTTGTGGTTGAGTGGTCGTAGGCTGATGTGGCAATTCGACAAGTAAATGTCAGGTCTTTCTTCTGCATGAGCCGAGGCCATCATAAGAGATGGGCATTGTTGTGCAGGGCAGCAGGATAAAGTGTGGATCCTTTAGCAGAACGAGGCAGATTAATTTAAGATCCCATTTTTAGTTATTTTATCAATACTGTGGTCAGTATGGTACCATTGCGATTAATCGCTCTTTTCAATCTTCACCTCTTGTTCCCACCAAGTTGTGAATACAACTTCTTCCAAAACACTTCTCTACCACGGGAGTGAATCAAGAGTCATCACACTATCTCCTAATGTAACATATTCTGTCCCAGAGTCTGAAAGCTGAGCAAACCCTTTACCATCTTAAGACCATAAGACATAGGAGCAGATCAGGCCACTCGGCTCATCGAGTCTGCTCTGCCATTCAATCATGGCTGATATTTTTCTCATCCCCATTCTCCTGCCTTTCCCCATAACCCCTGATCCCCTTATTAATCAAGAACCTATCGCTGTCTTAAAGACACTCAATGACCTGGCCTCCACAGCCTTCAGTGGCAAAGAGTTCCACAGATTCACCACTCTCTGGCTGAAGAAATTCCTCCTCATCTCTGTTTTAAAGGATCGTCCCTTTAGCCTGAGGTTGTGCCCTTTGGTTCTAGTTTTTACTACTAGTGGAAACATCCTCTCCACATCCACTCTATCCAGGCTCGCAGTATCCTGTAAGTTTCAGTAAGTTTCAATAAGATCCCTCCACATCCTTCTAAACTCCAATGAGTACAGACCCAGAGTCCTCAACCGTTCCTCATATGACAAGCTCTTCATTCCAGGGATCATTCTTGTGAACCTCCTGTGGACCCTTTCCAAGGCCAGCACATCCTTCCTTAGATATAGGGCCCAAAACTGCTCACAAAACTCCAAATCTTTCTTTCTTCCAGCACTCTTTATGCTGTTTAGAAATAAGCTTAGCATCATTTCAAACACTATTTCCAGCTCTGCTCTGTCTTACTCAATTTTATTCTTTCCAGTCTTGGTTTTTCAAACTGAAAAGCATCTGCCAGCAAAGCGACTTTAACATCCAGTCAAAAGGCAGCATTATTGTATCTTCCTTTCTCATTTTCTCCCCCATCAGTTCTTCTCGGATTCCTTGCTCTGATACGATTTCACATGCACCAGCCACCTTGCACTATCTACCTTATTCAGAGTCTTGGCACACATTTGGTTATGGGGTGTGGTGCTGGTGTTTCAGGCACGCCAGGTCGTCGCATCATCTAAATCCAACACACGCCCCCAGACATTGGATCAGTGAATCCTGACTAACTGTCCCACCCTCCCCAAACACAACGATAGTGAGTTCTCCGTGATCTTAATGGTCCCATGAGATTAACTAGCTCTATTGAGAGCGAGCAGAAAGCTGGGGTAACACCAAAGCTCAGTTACTCATTGGATAATCTCACTGAGCCATTTGGGAAGTTATACACACACACACTGTAAACAGTTCGATCAGTGTTTGCCCTTGGAGAAAACACCTGGGGCAACACAACGCAACAAAGTCTGTGGCCTTTCTCCCCAAACAAAAGCTCGTCATCAATCCTTCTGTATGACAGCACAGCTACAAGTGACATCTCAGTTTGGAAGCACAGGCACTGACCCCAGTCCCCTCCAAGCACCAAAGGACAGGCTATAAAATTCAATCACTAATACAATACACAGGAACAAACTTTCTTCCTGAAGAAATGAGTTTCACCTTCTTCCCGTTCTGTTCGATTGCCGGTAATTTCCTCTTCATCCCTTTTCCTATTGATGAATCGGAAGTTTCGGATGGTGATTTTTTGGAGGCGCTGTTAGCTGAAACGGTTTCCAACAGAAACATTACATTTTGACAACAACAAACAAGACATTTTAAAGAAACAGTTTAATTGGGATGGGTGGAGCCTGTGCAGTTCGTAAAACATTCCACTAATTGTTACAAATCGGATGTATGACTTGAAGATGCTCAATTCTCTGCTGGTCTCCGTTACTCAGTTTTGTAACCTACCATCGAGTATAATTGATATCCACCTTTAATAAAAGTTATTTCACCAGAAGGAGCTTTATTACTCAGGTCATAACTTGATGCAAGACTTCAATTATACAATTTACTTGTCAGCTTTCCTTTTCCTCCTCAGTCTTTGTTCCCTCCCACTCTTTCTCACACTATAATTGTACGTTTAGTACAGTACTGAGGGAATGCTGTGTTGTCAGAGATGCTGTCTTTCGGAAGAACATTGAACAGAGGACTGGTTTGCCTTTAAAGTTACACCTAAAAGATTCCGTTTTAGGGAGAGGAATAGGAAGTTCTCCTAGTGTCATCAAGCAATATCCCTGAAACACAAACAGTTAACTACTTCATTGTTTGGAGGACACTGTGGGTGGGACTTTCTGGCCTCGCTCGTCCCAAAACCGTAAAATCCCTCCTGAGGTCAACGAACCTTTTCATGGTCCGCTCCTCGCATGCTCCGGTTCTCGTGGCGGGCGGGACGGTAAAATTCTGGCCTGTGAGTGCAAACAGGCTGCCATATTTCCTACATTATAACTGCGATTACAAGCAGTCATTGGCTAGAAAGCACTTTTAAGATGTTCTGAAGTTATGAAAGGTGCCATATAACGGAGAATTTCTTTCTTTCATCCATCCTGTCCATCAGTCTAGATTGGATTCAAACTCCAACCCCAAGGTTTAAGCTACTGCATCATCATATTGCCAGAAACTTAACTTGCTGAACAAGGAGACACTCTCTCACCTTCTTGGCTCTTACTTTTCTTCCCAGGTGATTTTGAAGGGGCTTTTGAACCTCGGGGTGTCACTTCGGTGTTTCCAGAACCACCTGAGGGCCATTCATCATCATCTTTCCCAGAAGTCACAATAATATCGGTCTTCTCTTTAGAAATCCTGTATAATTCCTGCAAGATCCAGTTGATTGAGAAGCTCAGTAAAAGCGAAGGGAGATTTTTTTTTTAAATGGCTAATTCCTTTAACAATGTGTAATTAAACTTCTATTATTTACCAGTAGACAGTAATGCAGGAACCAGTTACAACAGGTCACATGAGTGCTGATGTAGCATGACTTGCAACATATCCAAAAGAATACCTAGCATTCGATTCCCAATGCCACAGACAAACCTCAAAGCTCCAAGCACGAACCCATCACCTCCCACTCTCTGCAAGTGCATAGGGGAGTCGATGGCCGAGTGGTATTATCGCTAGACTATTAATCCAGAAACTCCGCTAATGTTCTGGGGACCCAGGTTCGAATCCCACCACCACAGATGGTGGAATTTGAATTCAATAAAAATTAGCTGCAATTAAGAATCTACTGATGACCATGAAACATCTGGTTTGCTAATGTCCTTTAGGGAAGGAAATCTGCCGTCCTTACCACGTCTGGCCTACATGTGATTCCAGAGCTACAGCAACGTGGTTGACTTTCAAATGCCCTCGGGCAACTAAGTATGGGCAATAAATGCTGGCCAACCAGCAACACCCATGTCCCACAAATGAACAGAAAACTAAGGGCCCTATTTTACCATTTTGATTCTGAGTGCTGGGCGGACTTGAAACTGGGAGTGTTTCAGATCCGATGTTTAGACCTGTTCTCAGGCGCCCCCATACGCACTCTGCCTGAAAAAATATCAGCAAGTCCGAGTCATGCTGCACAAGCCTGTGGGCGGGGCTTAACGTGCCCGAAATCCTGCAGTTCCAATCGGTGCCTCCAACTGCGCATGCGCAGAAAAAAAAATGATAGAATGTGGCTCCCCTGCCACATCCCTCCCGGGCCGGATATTGCCTCCCCCTGGCCCCCACAGACATTGCCCCACCTCCACAACATTACTGACCCCCTTATTCCCCTCCCACCCCCTCCGACACCCAGACCAATCGCAGACCACTCCTCCCCCTTGCCCCTCACTGATCTCAGGCAAAGTGTCAGCGGTCCCCCACCCCCACCAATCTCAAGCAGAGAGCCGTCGGACACTCAGCCTTTACCTCCTCACTAACCGGAGCGCCCGAATCAGACTTTTGTAGAGCATGTCTGTTTTGCGCCGAATCTGGATGGGCGAACGCGGTGGTAAAGGGGGAAGTGCCGGTAAGGTTGGGTGTGCAGCCCATTTTTGGGCCCTTGGTAAAAGGGGAACCAGCGCTGAGGCGGACGCGGATCGCGCTATTCGCTTCATGCCTGACTTTACCAAGTCTTCGTGCCTGAAAACAGGCGTTATGTGATGGTAAAATCAGGCCCATAGTCTCCCCCAAGCATCAGAATGGATGGGAAAAAGTAGGTTGACAACGTCAGATTCCAATCCTTAGCTCCTGTCAGACATGTTTTTTTTTAAATGTTTTCATAACCTGGACAGTCAATATTACATCTGCAATTGCTTTTCATATTTATCCCGAGTTCTTTGCGAAAGCACACCATCGGCATGTTGCACAGAAAATGCACAGTCTGTAATGCCATTTACCCTGAGCTGAGGGAGATTGGTTGCAGTTTGCCAGTCTTTGTCATCGCGAATGCGCGTGCAACGCGGGAAGCGAATCGAGATGCCATCTGCAGAGTGGGCCTCCGATTTCGAGAACTCAGCTCCTGTGATTTCCCACACTGGTGCTTTCTGCAAGACAGAAATAAAGTCAAGTCTTGTGAGAGGAACTTGTACAGAATTCTCCCGAAATAGGCCTAGAGGACACAGAACCTCTTCTTGCAGGAAGTGAAATTTGAACAAAAAACCATACCCCCCACTACTTGGACAGGACAAGTGACAAAAAGAGGGATATTTCACCCAACGCTCAATAGATCAATCAGGTAGAGGGGCCTCTATGGCAATATCTAATGTAGGGACAAGTGACAACTTACCTTTGGATCTCTGACAATAAAGTCGGGTGTATAGTTCTTACTGACATTTAGCCAACCTGGCACCTTGCTTGGATCCTGCACCAAAAGAACATTTATTCAAATGGCTATAATCAGAAACCAAATTTAATTTTAGCATTTCATAAAAGTTTAAATAATTCTATTAACTTACAGCAGTAACAACGAATGATTAGAAACATCGCGTTACCTTGCTTATTTTTACCATATCCAGTTCATTCTGCAATCGTGCCAATGTTGCATCATCATGGCCACCTCCACACTTAGTCACTGTGCACCATTGTGAAGAATCAGGATCGTAGCAGCCCATCAAGAAAATGGACATCATCCCACCTGAAAGCAGCCCAATGAATCCATTAAATTGATTCAAAGTGGGGTTCGGCAGTGATTTGATAGGCAAGGGCGTGTTGCGCAGACAGGATAGTGGGGATGAGATCACAACCAGATCAGACAGGGTCTGATTGAATGGTGGAGTAGGCCCAGAGGGCAAAGTTACCTACTCATAAGTCCCATGTTCCTATTAACTCCACTGACTCACAACCACCCATACACCAAAGGGAACTTGTTTAGGGTAGGAATTTAAAAGAAACATGGAAACAGTGAATAGATCGATCCATCGATGATTGGGGAGAAATAAAGAATGGAAACACCTCCTTCATTTCCAAGAGAATACTGAAAGGCCTGGATAGAATGAATGTGGGGAAGATGTTTCCATGAGTAAGCGACTAGGATCCGAGGGCACAGCCTCAGAGTAAAGGGATGACCTTTTAAAACCAGGATGAGGAGAAATTTCTTCAGCCAGAGGGTTGTGAATCTATGGAATTCATTGCCACAAAAGGCTATGGTGGTCAAGTCACTGAGTGTATTTAAGACAGAGATAGATAGGTTCTTGATTGATAAGGGGATCAAAGATTATGGGGAAAAGGCAGGAGAATGGGGTTGAGAAACTTATCAGCTATGATTGAATGGCGGAGCAGACGCGATGGGCCCAATGACTAAACTCTGCTCCTATGTCTTATGGTCTTAAGGACTTCTAGAGGTGACTGGCCAATTTGAAGATACATTACCACTAGATTTTGTAAGTAAAATTCCTCAACTATTATTTGGTTCAGATTAACTGGGATGGTGTTCTGTCAATAAGAGCCTTCTCATTAGTTCAATGTACAGGTCTGATTCCTGGCCTCTGCTGAGATTTCACATTTCGACCGGGGCAGATGTGAGGCTGCTAAAATTGGTTCCAATATTTCTGAATCAGGGCAAGGGTGGCAAATACAATTCAACTACTCGCTGGTTATGCCAAAACTGAAGTAGTGTGTGCAGCTTATAGGAAGGATGTGATTACACTGGAGGGGGTGCAGAGGAGTTTCACCAGAATGTTGCCTGGGCTGAGGGTCTGAGCTCTAGGGAAAGATTGGATTTGCTGGGGCTGTTCCCCTGGGAGCAGCAACGGTTGAGGGGGAACCTGACAGAGGTGTACAAGATTATAAGGGGCATTGATCAGATAAGATGACACTTTTTCTGAGGGGTCAATAACCAAGGGTCATATATTTAAAGTAAAAGGTAGAATGCTGAGTGGGGAGTTGAACAAAAATGTTTTCACCCAGAGGGAGGTGGGAATCTGGAACTCGCTACCTGAAAGGTTGGGTGAGTCAGAAATGCCTGTAACATTTAAAGAAGTATTTAGATATTCACTTGTGTTGGCGTAATCGCCAGGGCTATGGCCAAGTGCTGAAAAATGGGATGATCTTTGTTGACCATGGACACAATGAGCCAAACGGCCTCCTTCTGTGTTGTAAATATCTATGAATCTATGATTACTACTGAGTGACTCTGCTGGAAATGTAAACAATTTCACATTGACATCACAGGAATTGTGGCTCCCTCATCAAGTCTTCCCATAGTACACAAACTCCTTCCCACACCAATTCCCTACTTATGGTGCATCCTAGTAAGTCTTTAGTTAAAAGTGGTTAAGGTGGTTTTTGGAAGGCAGCACTGCGGACAATCTAACCATACAGTTTACTGCTCCAGAGACAAAAGCTATAAAGCAGCATGCAGTATAAATATTTTATTTCACGCAAGTGCCACCATTACCTTTATTTCCTTGCCCATAGAACGCTCCCAGCACCACAAGGTCCGCAGTATCAGCCATCGCACCTTCATTCAGATAGTCCTTCTTTACTTTCAGCCAATGGCGTTTGCCCGGTTCATACAGACTCTACCCACCGAGAACAATGTCAGTCACAATCAGAACAATAAAAGTGAAAACATTTCAAAAGGTAACATTTCCAAAATTAACTTTGTTACATCAATTTTGTTCCAAACTTCTCAAATATGAAATTATGCCTGCATGTTACATGTAACTACAATGCAGCAGCAAGTGGTCACTCAGTGAGGATAGTGGAATCCTTAAGCCATTCACACTTGGGCTTTCCTAACCAGTAATATTTAAGAAGAAAGACTTGTATCTGTACAATGCTTTTCATGACTTCAAGATTGCAAGGAACATATTAGCCGGGATTCTCCCAAAACAAAACTAACTGCCCGATGAGTGGGAAAATGGGAGTATTTCCCGCTCATTTTTTGGGTAAACTTACTCGAAAGAATCTCTAACACTTTGCATTGCAGAATGTCTCAGCGGGATCCCCTCTGGTAAGTAGGGGGCGGGGCCTATTCCCACCCAAGAAGCTGGCAACATAGTGCTGAGTGGGCCATTGCGCATGCACCAATCTGTCAGTGTGGAGATCAGTGCATGTGCGCTGGCTCCCCCATCACCAGCCTCCAATGTCTTATCTTTAGTAAGATAGAGCTCTTAGGGAGCTCTTATTTAGTGTAGTCCTGTACACAGTAAAGACAGGACCATTAGAGACAACCATAAAGGTCATGACATTCACTATTTCATGATTTGTTGCAGTGTCACAAATGGGAAGTGGCGAGTCGAAGAGCTGGGGGGGGGGGGGCCTGCTAAAAAAACTTTCGGATAATTGGTGTTTCCAAATTCGAGAGATTACACTGTGGGGAATCTTGCCAAAAAGCGACAGTGTTGTTTCTGGCGAGGAAACTGGCATGTTTTCTCTCCGGATTCTACCACACTCTGCAAAAAAAAAATCAAGGGGGCACGATTCACACCATCAGAGGGGGGATGCAGGGCCGAAACATACCGGCAAAACCCGGCTGCTCAGAGATCAGAACGCCATCTTTAAAGGATGCCCTGATCACAACTCTAATAAACCTCCCCCCACCCCACCACTGAAGCCTTAGGAGCTCCCCCCCTCTTTACCCTCAATTGGAGCCAGCATTCGCTCCTCCACACCCTCCACCCCACCCCACAGTGATCATCAGCCCCTGGTACACCATCCCACACCCTGTGATCATCAGCTCCTTCTCCCCCCCCCCGACCCGTGACCCCATGCGCTCATCGCCAACCCCCCTCTCCCAGTCAGAGCCTGGTATCCCAAACCCCACCCACCCACAATGGCCTTGTGGTGGGACTGTCATAAAAACCCAGCTGGTTCACCAATGTCCCTTAAGGAAGCAAATGTGCACCTTTAACAAAGTAAAATGTCCTGTGATGCTTCACAGTAGCAATTAATTATCAGCCTTAAAATTTGACAGCAAGCCACAAAACGAGATATTAGGATGGATGGTCAAAGGTTTAAGCAAGAAGAGAGATGTATTGATGCAATCTTATAAATAAGATAAAGATGATCTGCCTGAAGGAATTCAACATGACTTCCAAAAGGGAACTCAATACTTGGGAGAAGAAAATGTTTAGGGCCAAAAGCACTGACCAACAAAAGTGGCATTAAAAGGATAGAGCAGGCACTGGCATTTTGACGCACATGATCTGCTACAGTTCTCTGTGAGTCAAACAAATCAAATTGCGGTAAAAGGTAACCTATCATGCTTACTACATCTGGCCAAAATATGACTCCAGTCCCAAAGCAACATGGTCAACTCTCAACATAGAAACATAACAAATAGGAGAAGTAGGCCATTCAACTCATCAAGCCTTCTCCACCATTCAATAAGATCATGTCTCGCCCTCTACCTGAACGCCATACTCCCACTCTCCCCATTCCCCTTAACACCTTTATTGTCTAGAAATCTATTTCTTTCTTAAATACATTCAGTGACCCACAGCCTTATGTGGTAGAGAATTCCACAGGTTCACCACCCTATGAGTGAAAAAATTTCTCATCTCCGTCCTAAGTAGCCGACCCCACACTCTGAGATCACGACCTCTTCTTCTAGTGCACCCGGGAGGGGATACAACATCCCTGCATCCAGCCTGTCAGAGATTTATACGTTTCAGAGATCCCCTTTCATTCTTCTAAACTCCATACAGGCCCAGTCAACACAAGCCTTCCTCATATGATAATCCTGCCATCCCAGGAATCAGTCTGGTTCCATCTGACATCTGAAGTGGCCTAGCAAGCCAGTCAAGTTTCACAAGGATAGCAAGGAATGGGCAATAACTGCCATCCTTGCCACAACCCGAGAATAAACAATTTAAAGAAGACACATACAACTGACAATGTCGATACAGGCACAGTTTGATTACTTTAATACATATATACTTTGCCCATTAGTCCAGCCAATTCTGCCCACTTAGAGAAGACAGGGCTACAGTAACATACCATGTTGAGATTATCTCACCTTAACATCCTTCAGTACCAATCCCTCCAGGCCCTCTCTAATAACTCGATTAATCATTTCTCCCAGATCAGAGGCCCTCTGTAAAAACAGGGTGCAAAGATTTTTAAAAATCAGTAAAATGTACACATATTATTTCGAATAAACTGATTAGCCACGGAGATGGTCCAAGACTAATTTATTTCAGTAATGTGTCAAAATTGCAACTTTGCTTGATTTGAATTCTGTTTCAAGTATTTACATAAGCTAACAAGAGGGTCGGTGAGCAATTTCCCCACAGAACAGTTTGGTTTCTTGCAATTTTAGAGTGAATGAACTTGACTAGAATGAATGAAGGCATTGGTTATTTAACACAAGCCGAATCTATAGAACTCGCCAGTGTCTAACTTTACAGACCCAGGATCCACTCCTTAAAAAAGGAACCAAAGATAAAGGCACATCAAGTGCATCACAGGTCGTGTGAAAAGACAGGAGATGAATTGGAGAGGATAACTGCATACGGCTTTATAACAGTGATATAAGCAAGAGTTTTCCTTATCAGAACCTGTCAGATTTATACTTAAAAAACCTTCAGGATTGCATTGCCATCTCTAATAAATAGTTCTAGACAGCAATCAGTGGATATACAATATTTATAGTCTTGGTTTCCATTTTTTGGTACTATTGTGTGTTCAGGATAACCAATGTTAACGAATGTTATTATTGCAGAATTAAGATGAGGCTTAGGTGGAGAGCAGTAGAATCACCAGTTGACAGCAAGTGGCAAAGAAACAACTTCTATTTATCATAGAATCCTACAGTGCAGAAGGAGGCCATTCGGTCCATCGAGTCTGCACCGACCACAATCCCACCCACGCCCTATCACCATAACCCCATGTATTTAACCTACTAGTCCCTCTGACACTAAGGAGCAATTTAGAATGGCCAATTCATCTAACCTGCACATCTTTCAACTGTGGGGTGAAACCAGAGCACCCGGAGGAAACCCACGCACACACAGAGAGAACGTGCAAACTCCAAACAGACAATGACCCAAGCCGGGAATCGAACCCAGGTCCCTGACGCTGTGAGGCAGCAGTGCTAACAACCGTGCCACCCCCGGTGTTTATTTAACACTTTTTATCTGGGAAAGCATCCCACAGCACTTCACAGGTGCACGGAGCCAGAAACTGAAATATTACAATATTAGGAGGGGTGACTAAAGGCTTGGTCAAAGAGGTGAGTTTTGAGAAGAGAGAGATCAATGCTCCCTTTAAGCTGTACCTGTACATTGTTTTTTTTGCCAGTAGTTCACATTTGTTTGCATGGTGGGACATGTATAACATGTGGCAGAGGTTCCATTCTGTTCCAGCAGGTTATGGCACCTCAGTGTGTTGAAAAATAAAATCTGTATAACCCACTTTAGAAGATCCACTGGCATCAATGTCTGAAGCTCTGGCTGAAGCCACAGACCAATTAGTGCCTGGATTTTAACCAAAATATCAGGAAAAAACCTAAATAACTGGCAATATAAGAAATTGAAGTAACAAGGAGTAACAGAAGGGCATTCAGATCATTTAGATCTGTGTTGGGGTGTACAAAGGCTATGGAAGGGATTCTCTGGCCTCCCCACAGGTGTTTCCCAGCGGCGGGAGGTGGGCCGGTAGTGGGATCTTTCAGTCCAGTCACTGTCAGTGGGATTTTCTATTGAATCCCCATGCTGCTGGGAAACCTGCAGCGGGCATGCGCCGTTGGTGGGACCAGAGGATCCCACTGGGGATAAATCCCACCCTGCGGAGCAGATTTTATGAATTTATTCTTTGGCACAGAAGTATGATAGAATTACAGATTTGCCACTCAGAAACCTTCTGGGATATGCAGAGCATCATACCCAGATTCCCAATATGCACCCTCATCATGCAAGCTTACGCAGAGAACGCTAAATTATATAAAATCTATCTTGAGGTATTTCCCTCCTGTTTGATCACCTTATCCAGATCCTCGTGCGTGCTATTGGATCACTAACTTCAAAAAACCTTCAAATAAATTGGTGTTATCTTCATCATTGAACACCATTCCAAAAAGCAAACAATGAAAATCCAGACCATTCCAGTAATGACCACACGCAGCATTGTGAGGCATTTGTAAAAGGTGCCACTTAAAACATGACTGTACTCACAGTCACATGCTTCATCTCTGAAAACATGATCCGGTTGGGGATTTCAACCATGTTGTCATTAAGAAATTGCTTTCGCTCACTGATTGGTCTGCAAAGACATAAAAGGCATATTTAAATAAATCACAAGGATAAGTGCACATAAAGGAAGCCACTGGGCCAGTCTAGCTCATTCTTCCATTTATTATAAGTGCAGGTTTCTGAGGAGATGATGGAAGCTATTGAGCCCTTTTTTTTAATATTGGGAGCCAAATTTCTAAATGATCCAAGAGAAAATGTTGGAATGTCCACGCAATCTGGAGCACCACCAAGGATAAATCTGCCAATTTTACCAAGGCTGGTGTACCAAAATCAAACTTGCCTTACTGTTGAGAGTGAAAGGTCGAGAATGTCAACTCCCAATGGATCTTAGTACTTCTATGCATACGCAGCCTGGGAGCGGCTACACACACGCAGTTCTGCACTTTTGTGTACTTTGAAAGATGGCGTGAAAACACAGGTTATGTGACCAGGAGCTGAGCACCATTGCCAGCAAGAGTCCAGGCAGGAAGCAGGGAGAGGACCCAAAACAAAGTCCCAGATAGAAGCCAAGAGATGGACACAGGTCCCCGTTAAGGTAGAGAGGTGAACAGAGAAACAGGTTCCAAACAGAAAAGGGCCGCTGTTATCAGCCTAAGTGAAAAGTGCTCAGGAAAAGCCATGAAGATCCAAGAAGGCAGCTGCAAGATTGGTGACTCAACGCTGCAGGCCATTGGGGCAATGGTATCCCTTTGGAGCAGTGGTGCTCAGCTCAGTGCGGCTCAAGAGCCTGCGAATGGGTGCTTGAGTGCTAACTCAGGAACAGAATCTCAGGAGTTGAGATTGAAATTCAGCAAGGTGGACCATTGTTGACGCCATCTGAGTTGGAATGACTTTTGGAGAGAATTCCCAGGTTAGATCTTCAAAGGTGAAGAGGGAAATCCCTCGTGAGAGAGAGAGGGAGAAAGATCAACAAAATTTCAGTGATAGTGACTGATTCTCAGTGTTACTGACATCTGGGTTGGTTATTGAGAAATGTGGACTCTGTCTTGGTCACATATGTTACCTGGAGTGCAGTGTGTTCACCCACAATTGCCTGTTAATTCACATGTACCTCATATTTACCCTGAATGCCTGAATATAAGGTGTTGTAAATTGTTATCTTTCTGAACTGGTATGGTAAAGTTCATTACTATTTGTTAAAAACCCATGGATTTATTCACTGAGCAAGTGGCTTCAATCACAAACTTGTCTACTTTGAACAAAACGTTATTGGTTCCTAACCAAATCTGACCAACAGCTTGGGGTCTGGTCAAGGATCATAACACTGATGAACAGAGATACCTTTCTGTTTTTTTTTAAGAAGGATCTTTCTGGTTGCCAGCTTTTGGATATTTAAGAAGTTTATTTTTTGGGATTGTTTCATCAGCAACTTGAGAGTGTAGAGTGAGTGTCACTGGCACAACATAAAGACAGTAATCCAATTATACAATAAGCTCCATCGTGTCTGTTAAGGCCCAGGATCACAAGGAAATTCCTACTGTACATAGACTTAATAAGGGATGTACAAACCTGTTCATGAGGCTGACTCCATTGAAGTAGATGCAGTCGAAGACAAAAAGACAAACATTAGCATCCTTGAAGGCGGCTTTCTGGAAACAGAAGAAAATAGAATTCAAATGGCTTGTTGAACTAATTCTAGTTCTACTGTTCACTTGTCCAAAACAATGTTCCACTTCCATCCTTCAGACTCAAGACACAGATTCTTGCTGAACTTCGGGGCGGCACGGTAGCACAGTGGTTAGCACTGCTGCTTCACAGCTCCAGGGACCCGGGTTCGATTCCCGGCTTGGGTCACTGTCTGTGTGGAGTTTGCACATTCTCCTCGTGTCTGCGTGGGTTTCCTCCGGGTGCTCCAGTTTCCTCCCACAGTCCAAAGATGTGCGGGTTAGGTTGATTGGCCATGCTAAAATTGCCCCTTAGTGTCTTGAGATGGGTAGGTTAGAGGGATTAGTGGGTAAATATGTAGGGATATGGGGGTAGGGCCTGGGTGGGATTGTGGTCGGTGTAGACTCGATGGGCCAAATGGCCTCTTTCTACACTGTAGGGTTTCTATGATTCTATAGCTTCACTATCTGCAACCTTCCGCTACCTCACCTCAGCACCATTCTTTATAAATGGGCCTATACATCTTCAGCAAACACGGCTTTGGGATATATCCCAGATGAGCCAAATTAGTCCAGATGGGTGCGCTAGATAATGATCAGGAATGAGAACTTCATCTGAAGTCTCTTCTACCTAACCCAGGCAGCTGAAACTGTAGACAACCAGTTGAATAAAAGCAAATTCTGCAGATACTAGAAATCTGAAATTAAAACAGAAAGTGCTGGAGAAATTCAGCAGGTCTGGCAACATCTGTGGAGGGAGAAACAGGAGTTATCAGATATCTGGGGTGGGATTTTGCGTTTGCGTTCGGCCCAAGGTCAGAAAATCCCACCCAAGGTCAACGAACCTTTGCATGGTCCATGTCCCGCCCGCTACAATTCCCGTGGCAGGCAGGACGTGAAAATTCTGTCCCTGGACTCCAAGAATAAACGCTGTTCCCTTTTCAACAGATGCTGTCAGACCTGCTGAGTTTTTCCAGCATTTTCTGTTTTTGTTATGTTCATGAGATGAAATCAGCTGTTACAGTTCAGGCACAAATCCTGCGTCCCTTCCACTTTGTACAGCCGACAATTCTGAAGAATTTTCAAATCACTTTATGACCAGAGAGAGAGAGTTTGGGGAAGGAGCTTAGGGCCCAACCAGTTTAAGGCACAGCCAACAATGGAGGAGCAATTTAATATCGGGGGTTAATCATGAGGCCAGAATTAGAGGAGCACAGATATCTAGAGGGTTGCTGGCCGAGAGGAAATGAGACAGACTGGAAGTGAGGCCATGGAGGGATGTGAAACAAAGGTGAGAATTTTAAAACCAAGGTGTTGCTTGACCATGACCCACTGTAGGTCAGCAAACACAGGGATGATGGGTGAACAAACCTGGTACCCATTAAGGACATGTGTAGCGGTGTTTTGGATGACCTCACATTTACAGGGGATAGATTGAGAGAGGCTGGTCAGGAGTGCATTGAAATATTCAAGTCTAGAAGTAACATAGGCATGAAAGAGTTTCAGGAACAGATGAACTGAGGCAATGGTGTATTCAAGTGATGTAGAGGTGAAAATAGGCAATCTTAATGATAATGTGAATATGTGATCAGAAGCTTGTCTCAGGATCAAATGGAATACCAAGGTTGGAACACGCACAGTGGCAGCACAGTGGTTAGCACTGCTGCCTCACAGCACCAGAGACCTGGGTTCGATTCCCAGCTTGGGTCACTGTCGGTGCGGAGTCTGCACGTTCTCCCTGTGTCTGCGTGGGTTTCCTCCACGTGCTCCGGTTTCCTCCCACAGTCCAAATATGTGCAGGTTAGGTGGATTGGCCATGCTAAATTCTCCTTCAGTGTACCCGAACAGGTGCAGGAGTGTGGCGGCTACAAGATTTTCACAGTAACTTCATTGCAGTGAATGTAAGACTACTTGTGACTAATAAATAAACTTTACTTTTGCATGCTCAATCTCAGATGTTGCAAGACAGAGGGATGAAATCACTAGCTAAGATTATGAAGTAGGTGCTAAGGACAATGGTTGCAATCATCCCGATATTTGATTGTAGGAACTTTCTACTCATCCTGGATGTCAGACAAGCAGTCTAACAAAGCAACAACAGAGGAGTTGAGAGCGGTGTTGGTGAGGTAGAGCTGGCTGTCAGCAGCATACGTGTAATAGTATGTTTTCGGATGATGTCAAAGGGCAGCACATGAATGAGGAACAGGCGGGGGCCAAGGATAGGCCCTTAGGGACATTAGAAGCAATGGTGCAGCAGCAGAAAGGGAAACTATTGAAACTACCCTGTCCACTTTTGAAGGACTAAGAAAGGAAGCAAATGAGTGCAGTCCTCCTAGTGGGTAATGGTGGAGGCATTGGAAGATGATGTGATCAACGCTGTCAAAGGCTGCAGACAGGTTAGGAAGAATGAGGATGGACAGTTTACTTTTGTCAGTCAATTCGGATCCATGTGCAACTTTGATGAGAGCTGTTTTGGTACTGTGACCAGGGCAGAAACCTGATTGTTTTGGAGGGATTCAAAAAGAGTTCCGAAAAAGAGTACAGGAGGCAACAAGTTTAAGGACTTTGGAGAGGAAAGGGATTTTGGAGATGGTTATCTTATGAAGAGAGGGGCAATTACGGCAGTGGGACCAGGAGGTGGGTCTCACGGACAAGATTAACTCAGATAAGCTATGAGGGGAGACAATGAAGAAACTAGAAGGCTTTGCAAATTCAAGGCTGTGAGTATGGGAACTTTCGTGGATGTTAGAGAAGTGGCAGCTAATTGATGGTCTCAGCCTTAGATAGAAAGAAATTGATGAGTTCCTGCACTTATTTTAAAAAAAATTTTTTTTATTAGTGTCATTAACATTGTAATGAAGTTACTGTGAAAATCCCCCAGTCGCCACACTCTGGCGCCTGTTCCGGTACACAGAGGGAGAATTTAGTCAATGCGCCTAACCAGCACGTCTTTCGAACTGTGGGAGGAAACCAGAGCACCCAGAGGAAACCCATGCAGACACGGGGAGAACGTGCAGAGTCCGCACAGACAGTGACCCAAGCCGGGAATCGAACCCGGGTCCCTGACACTAAGAGGCAGCAGTGCTAACCACTATGCCACCTTGTTGAAGGCAAGGGTGAAGAATACAGGTAAGGCAAGTTCATGAAGACGGTTTGCAGTAGAGAAAGGGAGCTGGGGGTCATCATTGCACCGTAGGGTGATCCTGGTAATGAGCAGTTTTAGCAAACTAGAGCAAGAGACAAAGTGCTTTATGTGGTTTAGCCAGATCTGGTGGTGCATGGCTATACCATGTGGCATTCCATATCCATTCAAGTCTGCGTTCATTGAAGCTAAAGGGAGAGCGAGAGAGCATGATGGTTTTATTATGGACTTGGGCATTAAACTGAAGATGACGGTGGAGTTGAGCAAATTAGCTGTTGCAGAAATGTCATGATAAATAGCGGGCTATACACACATATGGGATTTTGAAATTGCAGAATCAAGTGAATTAGAGGATAATAGTTCCAGGGGCAGACACAGAAGGAAATAAGGTAGATAGAGGAAAGGGGGATTTGCAGTGGAGAGGGAGTGATACAAGGAAGTGATTGCAAATGGCATTATCTATGATTGCTTTGATGGTAGCAGTGAGGTCATGCGAGATGGCAAGTCCAAGGGAGGGGCGATGAATATCGGTTATTGTGCTTACATGGAGGGAATTAGGGATAAGTGGCAGTGAATTCATAGGAGAGAGTGAGAACATGAACATGATGGTTAAGATGATATAGAGGAGCTGTTCAATGTTCAACAAATTGTATTGCTTGATTGAAGAAGCAGAACAACTAGACAGCCTTGTCCTCAGTCTCTGTTGCTCTGTAATCTACCCTTACACATTGCTTGGATGCAGTGAGATGCCTACCCTCTCAATGGTCCAAAGTGAGAAATTCTCAGATACAGAAACAGTTTTGGTTTTATTACTTTAAAAATGATACATTCATTCTCTGCAGCCAATATCTCTCTTAAATATCAAAGATCTTGCATTCAGCAGCATTGAGTTCAGAAGTCTGAATCCTCTCATCCAAAGCTCTGTGGTTAAAGGCAACATGTCACTATGGCAAGTAGATCACAGGGGTCCAAAGTCAGGTGCTATAACGTGTGCGGTTTGCAGTTCTCAGCCAGCATGGTCGTAGAGAGGGTTATAATTGCTGGCCTCATCAGCATTCGTGTGTGCATTTCCAAAACCTCTGTGAAGCAGCCATTCAATCAATGTAAACATAACAGGAACAAATTAGATCTGGACCCTTTCATCACGTTACCTTGTGGACACCTAGTGTTCCAAAGGGGAGTGGTTTCCCAGTGTGCGTATCAATCAGCAGCACCTCAGAATCCAAAATCATGCTGTCACCTCCTACAAAAGCTTTGGGAATAAAATCCCTAAAATGAGCAACCTAGGAGGGAAAATCAAAAAAGGCAAAATTAGTTTCTGCAACAATGGAACTACGGAGATTGGTCCACTTTCATCATACCACAATACGAGAGCATACTTAATAAGTCACAGAATTATTACGGTGCAGTAGGAGGCCATTTGGCCCATCGTGTTTGCACCGGCTCTCCACACGAGCAACTCACCTTGTACCAATACCCCACCTTCTCCCTGTAACCCTACACATTCTTCCTTTTCAGCTAACAGTTTAACACCATAACTATGCAAACCACATAACCAGGGAAGTAGAGAGGGCTTTAAACTACATAGAGGGTGGGGGGTGGTTCTGGAAAAGGATGGGTAGGCTTACAAGGTAAAAGGATATGCCAGAATTGCAAGGTAACTATTTAGATAATTACAGTGTGACAGGAAGGGACAGAGTGTATAAACATAAAAAGACAACAGCAAGTAGGGCCAAAGGGGGAAAAATGGTAACAAGGCAAAATTAATGGCTCTTTACTTATACGCATGTAGCATTCAGCATAAAATAAATGCATAAATTGAGGTTAATGGGTATAATCTTATAGCCATTACAGAGGTGTTGTTACAAGGAGATCAAAGCTGGGGACTAAATATTCAGGGGCATATGACTTTTTGTAATACAAGGTCTCGAGAGGAAAGGGAAGGTGGAGATGGGGCACCAGTTTGCAAAGATAGAGGTGCCAGTTGAAAAGGGTGATGCTGGCAGATTTGAAGGACGGAGGAACAGAAGCCAAGGAGAGCGAACTGTTAACTTGGGAGCCAGCAAAGGAAGCTAGGGTGGCACGGTGGTTAGCACTGCTGTCTCACAGCACCAGGGACCGGGGTTCGATTCCCAGCTTGGGTCACTGTCTGTGTGGAGTCTGCACGTTCTCCCCGTGTCTGCGTGGGTTTCCTCTGGGTGCTGCGGTTTCCTCCCACAGTCCAAAAAAGTGCTGGTTAGGTGCATTGGCCATGCTAAATTGCCCCTTAATGTCCCAAGATGTATAGGATAGGGGGATTAGCGGGATAAATGTGTGGGGTTATGGGATAGACAGAGGGGTGGGCCTTGGCCAGATGCTCTGCCAGAGAGTCGGTGCAGACTCGATGGGCCAAATGGTCTCCTTCTGCACTGTGGGGGTTCTATGATTGCTCAATTTTTGTAATAGCTTCGAGAATGAGTGAGAGAAAACATGAGGAAGGACACACCACACACAGAGATCAGATTATCCCAGCAGTCACACTGATCATATTCCTAGGGCTATTCCGACACAAGACACTGAAATTCATAATTATGAGAATATTGGTCAAAACTATAATGTATGTAGATAATAATGGAAATTCATAATTATGAGTGTATTGGTCAAAAATGTGTAGGCATTTTGAGAGGTTCAGTGTTTTCAGTATTCTATCGCAACAATCACCAACATACCCATGCATTGGGGACAGATAACAGCTGCCAGTCTGCCACAGAATTTCAGAGATAGGAGAAATTGGGTGTAGAGCACCTATGAACACTGTCTTTTTACTTCAGAAGCTTATTGGTATGAAAATCTCCTCCTTCGCACACCATAAGCAAACAAGTCTGGCGGTCTCAAGCCATCAGGAATTGGACACAGGTCTATAGTATAAACTGCCCATATTGGGCACAATTCTCACTACAATGACAATCTCTCTGAGGAAGGCTGGTGTGAAGAAGTCACTTCTAAAACATTGCTGCAGATACAAACGTATCTGTTCAAAATAAATGGAGAGTAATTCAAACAGGTTAAGATAATTTTAAATAATCAAGCATATTAAAAGCTGCAATCTGGTTAGATTAAGTGAATGGAATGTCATGCTTGTTAATTGCTATAAATATCAGTGTTGGAGAATAGAACATTTTCCGCTTTCCGCACGTAGCATCATCAGCAAGCAAGAAGCCCGAGGCACTTACAACAATCAGATACTGAATGAACCTCCCTTCATTCTCCTGTAATTTGCTTCAAAATACTTGAAGGGGCCGACAGCCCAGAATTAATTACTGTCTTTGGAAAGAACTTGCTTCGCAGAGAAAGTGGAAAATTAAAATCAGGAACTCCAAGGTAGGTTGTGAACTTTCAAATACGTCACCTCCCCAACCAGCAATGGAGAGAGAAAAAAAATTCAAGAACAGCTTCTTCCCTGCTGCCATCAAACTTTTGAATGGACCTACCTCGTATTAAGTTGATCTTTCTCTATACCCTAGCTATGACTGTAACACGACATTCTGCACTCCCTCATTTTCTTCTCTATGAACGGTATGCTTTGTCTGTACATGCTCACTGTATGTAAATACATGTGAGAATAATAAATCAATCAAAAAAAAGCATTCTCTTTCTGCAGCAAGAAATGGGAAAAGGGTAAAGATTAATTCCTTTGGAAGAAGGAATGAGTTACTCACTTTATGCGGCAACACAGGTTTCAGGCTCCTGCTGTAGTATTGGAAGGTGTCCCCATTCTTGTGCACCTGAACTCTCTCCCCATCATACTTGATTTCTGCATACATTCCATTTGGGCATTTCTTCATGGCATATTCAATTGATTTGCAAGCTTCAGCCTAAATAGGGAAACAAATTTAGATTTCTTTCAAATCTGCAGGAAGATAAAAAGCTTAAAAATTTCTTATCACAGAGTCAAGTACCTTCCAAAGGATGCTGTGGTCAAAAATTAAACACTCGTCCTTTTGGTAAGGTTTATTTTCTACAATACAGTCTTCTCATCATGAAGAACTACCTGTGTTCAAGCCAATCTTGCAGGGAAGGGAATGAGGTGAAATGCTGAAAAGTTGCAGTTCAGGTATTTGAAATTGTGGCATTGTATCAGGGTTTCTGGGGGAGCAAGTTAGGAATCCAAAGCTAATTGTTGGAACTGATTTTCAGCATCCCTGGGACTGGGAAACAATTGTAGTGGCTCCATTCCCATCAATAAACCAGATCAATTTTTACAACAATCTGGGGGTTACATGGTCACCTTTATTAGTACTAGCTTTTTTATTTCAGATTTAGTTCATCAAATTAAATTCCCCACCTGCTATGGTCTCACCACCACAATTTCCCAGCAAAGCCCAACATAAACTCAGGCCTGAACATCTCTAATCTGGATCTGAACGTACTGGGTTGAATATAAAACCACAAGTCCAAACTTACTCTGCTTAACACAGCCTGGTATTTAATTTACAGTACATTTCGTATTGGTTCAGCCAAATTAATATTTGTAAAGAAAAGCCAAAATGGGGGAGAAAAAAACGTTGAGATTATCATCGCTTCCTTACCAGCATAGGCTGTACTGGGGTTAGAAGGTTGGCCTTGACGCTGAGAATTTTCTTCAATCCTGGTACTTGCTCAGATTCTTGTTGATTCTGGAGAACACGGTCAACCACATCTTGCAAATTACGTGAGGCTTTGAATGCATCGTAAGCATTGGGGTCCAAGGCATCCAACCTAAAAGGACAGTCAACCTGGTTTGCAACTTAAAAGAATGACCAGTGAAGTTGGTGTATTTGATCAACACCAGTCAAACAGTGCTAGTTAACCTGAAAATTCAGGGTATCTGAAAGAACTGTCAAAGTAGATTGGAAAGTTGGCTTAAAATTCCAAATCTTGAACACTTCTTTGATTTGAAATGCGGTGCAAAAATAAGCACAAAGTCTTGAAAGAACGGGTGGGGCCACAATCAATGAACTAGTTAATGGGGAGGGGAACCCACATTAACAATAGAATACTTTATTTTGGTTAGAGAATGGGTTGATGGAATGGCAATTGGTTACACAACATTGAAACTCAGTAAAATGTAACCTAGACTATAAAATGTAACCTGTCTGAAAGAGCCCATATGGAAAAAACAGGACAAATAGGTACTGCCAGATATGTGGCAATGAAAGGAATTAATCATCTGAACAGTGATCGGGCATTTCCCAATTACTAATGAAGCAACTGAATGCACAAAGGAAATAGTATAGCACTACAGCTGGGGGCATGTTGAGCATTCATGCATCAATACAACCAGACTGGTGAGTCTTGCCTTGCTGTTGTGAACTAAATGATGGTGCAAGAGCGAATTGCCAAGTATTCTGTAATAATGGAAAAAAAATCATTTTAGATATAGCAAGATTAGAAATCACAACTTTTCAAGATGAAGGGAATGGACGAAATGGAGTCTTGAGTTTCAAAGCCAAAAATTGAGCTTAGCAGCGGCAATAGTTTGAAGTGTCACAATGGTTCACCTAAATGAGGGCCAAGACGATGTATGATAGTAAAGAATAGAAAATGCAACAACACCATTGTAAAATACAAGTCTCGACGTGAAAGACAGAAAGGCTTTCATTTAAGTCGTGTTTTTATACGATCACTTGGGGGTCTCTTATTATTGCCAATGAAGTACTTTTAATGTGTAGTTACTGAAGTAATGAGTTGGCTAAATACCAAAAAAGACCTGGGGGGGTGGTGGGGTGCGCGATCTTACCAGCTCATCACGCCGGTCAGTGTGGCCAAGTGGTAAGATCGCGAAAAAGGGGAAAACAGGGTTCGGGCCCGGTTTCTCGTCTCTTGTGATCTTACTGGCCCTGGATTTCTGGCATGATTGGCCTCATACTGGGAAGACAGTGCCCCTTTGGAGGGGACTTATCGGGACAATATCTGGGAAGGCGGCGGTCGGGCAGTTTATTGGGCCGATAACCCAGGGGGGATCTCTCTGTTCCGTTGCACAGAACACAGAGATATGTGCAATAGCGCACTCTAGTGTGAGCAGCTGACTTTCCGGCAAGAATAGACTCCATCTACTCCCTCTATTGTGTGAATCACACTTTTTTGCACTTAGTGCCATATGATCAGTGAAAACAATGGGTACGATTCTCTCCCGTTTTCACGCTCGTTTGGCTCGTTTTTGGTAAGATTGCACCCTGCCCGTTGTTTCATCGAAAAATATTGATGTAGATAAATATTGTGAAACTGAAAGAAAAACTTAAAAAGGAGACTTTTGAAAAGGAGAAAAATGTTAAAAGTGAGTCAACATTGTCATTCCCAATTAGAACAACACATAATTCAGTTGTGTATTTACACAAAAGCAACAATGTAACATGGGAGTCAGTTAACGACCCTGAACGTCAGGTGTCCCACAGCAAGCATTGTGGGATGCAGCAAATCACAGAAATCCTACAGTGCAGGAGGAGGCCATCCGGCCCATCAAGTCTGCACCAACTCTCTGACAGGGCGTCTTATCCAGGCCCCTCCCCCACCCTATCCCCATAACTCTACACATTTACCATAGTTAATCGATCAAATCTATACATCCTGGGGCAGTAAGGGGCAATTACTATGGCCAATTCACCTAACCTGCACATCTTTGAAGTGTGGGAGGAAACTGGAGCATCCAGAGGAAACCCACACAGACACAGGGAGAACATGCAAACTCCACACAGGTAGTCACTCAAGACCAGAATTGAACCCGGGTCCCTGGCGCCGTGAGGCAAGCAGTGCTAACCACTGTGCCACCTAAAGTCTTGTATTGCTGCACATTAGACATTATTGAAAGCAGCAAATAAAAGTTTGCCAGGCAATCCGTTGAACTTGGTGAAAACTCAAGTATAGAGTCTTTGAAATAGAACATAGAACATTACAGCGCAGTACAGGCCCTTCGGCCCTCGATGTTGCGACAACCAGTGAAACCAATCTAAAGCCCATCTAACCTACACTATTCCAATATCATCCATATGTTTATCCAATAACCATTTGAATGCTCTTAATGTTGACGAGTCTACTACTGCTGCAGACAGGGCAATCCACGCCCTTACTACTCTCTGAGTAAAGAACCTACCTCTAACATCTGTCCTATATCTATCACCCCTCAATTTAAAGCTATGTCACCTAGTGTTAGCCATCACCATCCGAGGAAAAAGGCTCTCACTATTCACCCTATCTAATCCTCTGATCATCTTGTATGCCTCTATTAAGTCACCTCTTAACCTTCTTCTCTAACGAAAACAACCTCAAGCCCCTCAGCCTTTCCTCATACGATTTTCCCACCATACCAGGCAACGTCCTGGTAAATCTCCTCTGCACCCTTTCCAACACTTCCACATCCTTCCTATAATGCGGCGACCAGAACTGTACGCAATACTCCAAGTGCAGCCGCGCCAGAGTTTTGTACAGTTGCAACATGACCTCCTGGCTCCGAAACTCAATCCCGCTACCAATAAAAGCTAACACACCGTACGTCTTCTTAACAACCCTATCAACCTGGGTGCCAACTTTCAGGGATCTATGCACATGGACACCCAGATCCCTCTGTTCATCCACACTACCAAGTATCTTACCATTAGCCCAGTACTCTGTATTCCTGTTACTCCTTCCAAAGTGAATCACTTCGCACTTTTCCGCATTGAACTCCATTTGCCACCTCTCAGCCCAGCTCTGCAGCTTATCGATGTCCCTCTGTAACCTGCCACTTCCCTCCGCACTGTCTACAACTCCACCTACTTTAGTGTCATCCGCAAATTTACTAACCCATCCTTCTACGCCCTCATCCAGGTCATTAATAAAAATGACAAACAGCAGTGGCCCTAAAACAGATCCTTGCGGTACACCACTAGTAACTGAACTCCAGGATGAATATTTCCCATCAACCACCACCCTCTGTTTTTTTCCAGCTAGCCAATTCCTGATCCAAACCACTAAATCACCCTCAATCCCATGTGTCCGTATTTTCTGCAAAAGCTTACCATGGGGAACCTTATCAAACGCTTTGCTGAAATCCATATACACCACATCAACCGCTTTACCCTCATCCACCTCTTTGGTCACCTTCTCAAAGAACTCAATAAGGTTTGTGAGGCACGACCTACCCTTCACAAAACCGTGCTGACTATCCCTAATCAAATTATTCCTTTCTAGGTGATTATAAATCCTATCTCTTATAATCCTTTCCAATACTTTGCCCACAACAGAAGTAAGGCTCACCGGTCTATAATTACCAGGGTTGTCCCTACTCCCCTTTTTGAACAAGGGGACAACATTTGCTATCCTCCAGTCTTCTGGCACTGTTCCAGTAAACAATGGCGACACAAAGATCAAAGCCAAAGGCTCTGCAATCTCCTCTCTAGCCTCCCAGAGAATCCTAGGATAAATCCCATTCGGCCCAGGGGACCTATCTATTTTTACCCTTTCCAGAATTGCTGACACCTCCTCCTTATGAACATCAATCCCATCCAGTCCAACAGCCTGCATCTCAGTACTCCCCTCGACACTGTCCCTCTCCAGTGTGAATACTGATGAAAAATATTCATTTAGTGCCTCTCCTATCTCTTCAGACACCACGCACAACTTCCCACTCCTGTCCTTGACTGGCCCTAATCTTATCCTCGTCATTCTTTTACTCCTGACATACCTATAGAAAGCTTTAGGGTTTTCCTTGATCCTACCTGCCAAAGACTTCTCATGTCCCCTCCTGGCTCTTCTTAGCTCTTTCTTTAGGTCCTTCCTGGCTAACTTGTAACTCTCAAGCTCCCTAACTGAGCCTTCACGTCTCATCTTTACATAAGTCTCCATCTTCCTTTTCACAAGAGGTTCAACCTCCTTAGTAAACCACGGTTCCCTCACATGTTAGGAGAGAGCCAAAATCTTCTGAAAACTCTTTTCTAAAGTTAAAATTAAACCTTGAGGAACAAAGCTCTCTGGATGGCAGGGCTGACAGTATTACCAAGGTCAGTCGACTGCTCATAATGCAACACAGAGTCAAAAACAACACAGAAAGAGGCCAGTCAGCCCATCGAGTCTATGCTGGCTCTCTATAGAGCAATCTAGTCAGCCCCATGACCTGGGTCCATCCCCATAACCCTGCATGATTATGTTCCTTAATTGCCCATCTAATTTCCATTTGAAATGATCCATCGCCTCTGTTGCTGTGGAGGGTGGTGGAAGCGAGTTCCAGCTCATTACCATTTGCTGCATTAAAAAGTCCTTCCTCACATTTCCCCTTGCATCGCTTTCCCAAAATCTTAAATCTGCGTTCTCTTAGTCTCTGCATCATCAGCTGATGGAACAGCTTTGCTTTGTCTACCTTGTCTAAACCGATCATATGCAGTAACGTAGCATCTTTGATTGCCATGCTTAGATGCAAAATCAGTTCCAGAAAGTGGTAAGTCTTAATAGTATAATTGCCAGATACAGCTTGCAACAGGTCACCCACAAACTCTCTCAGCTGAGGAATGGTACACCAAAGTATTTCTGCAGATAAGAAATGAGAGTCTTCAGGATAGTTTGAACAAAAGCATTCACAAGCAAATGAAAACGGTACATTAAAATGTCCCACTTTAAACCTACAATTATAGAACATTATTAAAAAAATACTCCTTTCCTAATTATAAATGAACAGACACTTACACATGTTTTGCTCCAGAATTCATTCTGAGATCGTGCTTGATCAACCTGATAATGCATTTCAGATCATTGGCTGTACATCTGGAAGACACAAAAGACCATACTGTAGTTTCATTCAGAAGGACACGGAGAATAAAAGCAGGAGTAGATTCTAAGGTTCCTCAAACCAGCTCCACCATTCAATGGGATCTTGGCTGAACTTTAACCTCAGTTCTACTTTGCCACTTAATCGCGATACTCCGCAATTTCCTTACAGCCCAAAAATCTCTCTCAGCTTTGATTATACTATATTCGAACACTAAGCATCCTAGCCCTCTGGGTTGCAGAATTCCATAGGTTCACAATCCTCCAAGAAATCGCTCTTCATCTCAATCCTAAATGGCAAATCCCTTTAGACTCATCAGCCAGGAGATCAGTCGCTTGGCATTTACCATGTCAAAGCCTCTCAGAGCCTTACTTGATTCCGAGTGCTCACTTCTCATTCTTCTGAACTCCAGAAAGTACAGGCCCATTCTATTCAATCACCCCTCATCCCAGAGATCAATCAAGTAAACTTTCACTATACTTGCTGGAAGGCTAGTAAATTCTTCCTTTTGGTACAGAAACCAAAATTGGCAGTGCACCAGTTGTGGTCTTACCAAAACTCTATGGAATTGCAGAAATAATTCCTTACTGCTGTACTCCAACCCTCTTGCAATACAGGCCAATATGCTACTTGCTCTCCTAATTGCTTGCATTGCTGACTATGTTCTGTGTACAAGGACATCCAAATCCCTCTGAACATTGGCAATGGGCAATAGCTTCCGCGAGTGGTAATTAACAGTGATCTGCCACTCCATGCCGACTTACCGACACTTAAATTCTTAAAAGCCTGTCTCACCTGCCCAAGCTTCCTAATTCAGGCTGGGTGAGATTCAAGCAGCGCAGCGGATCCATGGCTCCAGCTACAAAGTGTTGAAGACAAGGAGCAAAGGAGGAGCCACCCCTTTCCTATGGCACTAGTTGCCTTAAAGCAGGTATGTTTAAATGTCCCATTGAAAATACCAGGCCAAGGAGAAGAGAAGTGACTAAGATAAATGAATGGCAAGTGGGAGTTTGGACAATGGGGGTGTTGGACATGGGGGCTGGGGAATCTTGTACAGGGGGTGAGAAATAACGTTGGGGGGGGGTGAGAAATAACGTTGGGGGGGGGGGGTGAGGTCTGCGCAGGGCTCACTCCAAGTTTTTATAAACAGTTACATTGAAATTAGAAGTGCTTTTATTTCTTCTATTTCCTTCATAGTAATTATTAATATAACATTGGCAGAACCATCTTAAGTTAGCGATTTAAATTGCTTTATCGGATGGTTCCCAGCGAAGCACAATTGTCCAGGGGAAGTTAATGCCTCTGGACAATTACTAGGTAAACACTTCCACCCTTACCTGGGAACTTCCAAAAGGGATTCCCCAGTGCATCTCTGGGGTACCCCCATTCAAATTCGACACTGGGAAGCCAGGAGGTTACAGACCATTTTAATATTTTCTCACCATTTAAAAGAAAACTTTCCTCATTCTTTCTATCAAAGTCAATAGCCACACATTTCCCCACATTATACTCCATCTGTCTCCTTCTTACCTATCTATTTCCCTTTGCAGGTTTCCTATGTTCTCCTCAGTCTAGCTTTGTACTATCAGCAAATTTGGATATATTTCACTAGTCCCTTCATCCAAATCATCAGTATGGATTGTAAATAACAGAGCACAGATCCTTGCAGAATCCCAATAACAATAACTCGGCAGCATTATTCCTGCACTGATTTTAGTGCTTTAACAAATCCTATATCCATGATAATATATCACCATCGCCCCCACGTGCCCCTATTGGCTTTCATGCAGCTCCTTCTATTTATACTACACCCAGTCTGCATGAAGATGATTATATTAGCTTTGTTCCTTCTGTCACATTCTGCTCATTACTACACTGGCCTACAATCTTGACTTTTCTCTTGAGATTTTCAATGTTCCTCTACCCTGAACCTACCACCCCTCCACAGCCCCATTTTCTTTTAGTTTAAAGCCCAACCTACAGACTTTGTTACTTGATGTGCCAGGTCACTGGTCGCAGCCCAGTTCAAGTGGAGTCAGTCCACAATGGAGCAGCTCCCTCTTACCCAAGGATTTGTGCCAATGCTGGGAGTCCGTCTCCCACACAACTCATAGAAATCATAGAAACCCTACAGTACAGAAAGAGGCCATTCGGCCCATCGAGTCTGCACCGACCACAATCCCACCCAGACCCTACCCCCATATCCCTACATATTTTACCCACTAATCCCTCTAATCTACGCATCCCAGGACACTAAGGGGCAATTTTAGCATAGCCAATCAACCTAACCCGCACATCTTTGGACTGTGGGAGGAAACCGGAGCACCCTTTGAAGCAACTCTTTGAACCATGCATTCAACTCTGAACCATTTGACCCAATATCAATTTGCACATGTCTCAGGTTGTATTCCAAAGATTACTAGTTCTGAGGTTCTACTTATTAATTGGAAAATAACTCCTCAGTTGCCCTCAGCACAATCTTATTCATATTCCTATCCCAAATGGACCATGGCAACTGCAACCTCCCCTTAAAGCTCCAAGTTCTCTTCCAGCCATGAGAAGACATCCTTTATAGTGGTACCGGGCATACAACACAGCCTTCGAGATTCCCAGTCACAGCTGCAGAGAACAATATCTATTCCTATATCATTTTATATTCTTGATTCACAAAGGCCAATCATTACACTAAAAGGATACTAACTGGAATAGAGAAAAAGGAAGATTTATTGCATGCATTCAAGCAGCATGCCATAAAGCAGGTGGTACACTTTAATGGTAAGTAATTAATTGGGAATAGTGACTATAACATGACTGAATTTATTTTTAACTGGAAGAAAGGTGAGAAAGGAGGATTGTAAAGGTAAACTTTGACAGGATGAGGAAGAAACGAGTTGATCAATCTATGGACCAATGCTGGAATTTATTCACAAAGCTACTGAGTAGAATATCAAAGAAATACACAAACCCTCCACCCACAAACTCCAAGATGATGCAATTGTGGTTCCTTTAAGTAGATGGGGCCAATATAAAACAGAAAGAGAAGGCTCATAAAACAAAGGACAGTGACAAGAAATTCAAATCCAGAGCCTTGCTGACAGTTTGGGTGGCATTTCATTTGGCCAATCTGTACACAACAAGGAGTCAGTATGGACCCTTCAGAGAAATTGGTCAGGCTATTTAGCTGCAAGAATGAGATAATATTGTATTTCAAAGATCAGCTATTAAATTGTTTAGCATAAAGATTGAACATTTATTGAGTTAAATTAATAACATCCACTATAAATGTTTACTGTTGTACGATTCGTTCAATCAATATGCTTGGTCATTAATCTGAAACAAGGTCTGATATTGTGATGCTGCAATTTCTGAAGATCTGAAAAAGATCTTGCAGAGATACTGGATAGACTCAGCAGCTGAACAGAAGAAAACGTTATCTGTGTGTTTAATCTGGGCACATTATCATAGGTTATCCAAGTATAAAGGTCAGTGAGGGTACTCTAGAGGTTGAGGAGCCAAGACCACGTCTATAAAGTCACTTAATATACAAAATCTGAACTATCAGAGTGGGATAGAAAAAAAGACATCTTGTACTTGTTACAAACTGCACAAATGGAGAAAGCAGAGAGAGTCTAAAGTGATGGATGGGGTGTCAGTAAGCTGACTGCTTTGTCCTGAAGGGCGTCAATCTTCTAGTGTTATTGAAGCTGCATACATCAAGTATTTCATCACACTCCTGAATTGCATGCATTCAAACAGCATGTCGTAAAGCAGGTGATACACTTTGATGAGAAGTAATTAATTAGCAATGAGCAAGCTTCTTGGAAATAGTGACGATAACATGACTGAATTTATTTTGTTTACTTGGGCTTGTACATGGTGGACAGATTTGGGAAGTCAGGAGGCAGGTTACTCACTCCAAAATGTCCAGCCTCTGATTTGCTCTTGACACCATGGCATTGGTATAGGTCCAGTTAAATTTCTGATCAATATGATAGTAACGTCACCAAATGTCAGGAGAAGGTGGCTAGATTTTCTCTTGGAGACTGTCGTTGCCTGGCACAAATGTTACTTGCCTCTTACCAGCCAAAGGTTGATAATGATGTAGGTCCAGCTGTATACAGACACAAACTTCTGAATTATCTGAAGAGTTGCGGATGAAACAGAACACTGCAATCATCAGTAAACTTCCCCAATTGTGACCTAGTGATGGAGGGAAGGTCACTGGTGGAGCAGAGGATGACAGGTGGGCCTAGGACAACATCCTGAAGAGCTCCTGCTGCACATCTCTGGGACTGAGATGACTGGCCTTCAACAACCATGTCCCGCTCTGCTTCATCAGTCAGTGAGGAACTTACCCCAATTCCCACTGACTTCAATTTTACTGGAGCTTCTTGATGCCACGTTCAATCAGGTGCTGCCTCGATGACAAGGGCAACAACCACTCTGACCACGTTGGTAACTAAATGCCATGCGATAGAACTGTCAATGACACTTTCCATCACTTTGTAGATAGCAGAGTAGACTGATGTGGTGATTGGATACGATCTGTCTGGCTTTTGTGGGCAGGGCTTATATGGACAATTGTCACAAAAACGCCTCATTTTGGCTGTTTAGGAACAGCTGGGTTAGAGATTCAGCTATTCTGGACCACAAGACTTCAGCACCGCAACAAGGATGCATTCAGGGATCATGACCTTTGCGTTATCCAGTACGCTTATCTGAATAATACATAGAATGAGGTGCACTGGCGGAGACTGGCTGTGATGCTGGGGACCTCAGGAGGACTTTACTGGGGTACTAGACATCTCTAAAAGCCAAGACTTACTTTGAAGCAATAATCTGAAGCTCCTTCTGTTGGTCTTCTTCCCTGGTCATTTTCGACAGTTGGGTGAGAGCTGCCTCCACCTCCTGAATTGTCATTATGCTTTTATGGGCTGGAGGGAAACTCTGACTCCCTTCAAAAAAGATGCGCACAGTTTCAGAGACATCGCCCTAGAGTGAAAGCAAGAAAGATTTATTTATTTGGTGCATATTACGACATTATGGTGTTCTCAAGAGGTATACAACTGCATTGCCACTGAGCAATGGCTAGTATTTAAAGAGGATACCAATAAGCATGATTAATCAAACAGCCAAAATAAGAAACAGCATGGAACGTGGAGCTTCTGGCTGTGGGGGGGATAAGAGAGAAATGGGAGGGGAAAAAGAATTGATTGAAGGGTTACCTTGGCCACTCTAATAAAGGGGATTTTCACAGTAACTTCATTGCAGTGTTAATGTCAGCCTACTTGTGACATTAATAAATAAATTTAAACATCCCTAGCAGTGCTAAGCCTCCTGGCTGCAGTCCAAATTGGGAATGGTGCACCACCTGGTGGCAGAACACAGTGAAAATAAATTCCTGATTATCCTGGGCAGCATCCTTATCTTCAAATGTAAGCCAGTTTCTGAATCAAATGGGAAAGTCTTCAAATAAATATAGACAATGAAAGCTCGATTGAAAAAAATCATTCCCAGTCATCTACAAAACACAGGCAGGGAGCACTCACTCTCTTTCCATCAATATGCTTAGTTTTCATTGTCAGCGCTGGGTTAGAATATTTTCACATTTTTAAATGTAGGTGCAATTTTTTCGTCCAAGTCCAACAACAAAAAAACTCTTCAAATAAAAATAAAATGTTAAATTTACAATAAAAGTGCACAACAGTACAGACTGTTGCCTGCCTTCATTTTGGTGTTTGTACAAAACTCCCACCCACAAGTCTCTTGTGTACAGCTATAAGGTTGCAGCACAAAGACAACGTTTATTTATAAAAAGGCCATTTTATTGGACAGCTTTAAACGATTTGGAATGCCTTCTGAAGCACTCCAGGTTGCTCCTTTCGTTCTAATAGATTGCCAGATTTATCCTGGTGCAGTTTGACATTCTCTCTGTGTTGGCTGTGAGCCTGGCAGTCAGTGCTCTAACTGAAATGAGTTTGTGCAGTTGCACCCCAGTTGTCAGTGTTCAAAGTACACAACACAAGACAGGCCATCGTTGTAAAATGTTACGATCACGCTGCAAATCTCTGCCTACAAACATCCAACAAAAGACAAAACTTGCAATTTAATTTGGCTAAACTGGAGTTTCCAGGTGTTAACTGAACACTGCCTTTCTGAAAGTTTATATTTATTTGCTTAAATTTCCTTTCTACAGTAAAAAGTTTTTCAATGGTGCAGCTGGTAAAAGAAATGCACAAGAACTACACAGATCAGAAGGTTCAAGATCAATTCTCAGTCTCTGCAGGGTCAATCTTGGTTAGCAAAACGCCAACTGACTGCAGTAATCATGGGGCGACTGAAGGTGACAAAAGGCCGATTCTAACCCCCCAGCGCCCCTGACCCCTCCCCCCCCCCCCGACACACACACCCACCCCCCAGAACAGAAACAGATTGCTATGTTCTTCACACAAAATCCATGCTGCTGTGCACTTTCAAGATTTGTAAAATGAACCATTAGACAGAACATCCACTGGTGCCCAGCGGATAATATCCCAGTACCTTCAGAAAAGCAAGATGGAGAGGGGGAGGAAATTACATCGAATGTCTGAGATTTCGGCTACACTATTTACACGTTAAAAACCCTGGACATAATTTCACTCAAACATCACTCGGACTGACACCATGCATTTGCAGTTACAATAGCACCTAGGTTTTAAAAATAAATCAAATCTTGTAAGCTTGAAGGAAAATAATTTGTTCCAAAGCAGCCTTCAGTTAAAAAAAGCCCCAGAGTTGAAGCAGACAGTGCAGCGCACACACAGCTCTATCTCATGGCGGAAGGGTATATCGCATTTCTTTTTACGTTTCCGATCTGCTATTTTTACAGTACAGTTTGGTTTATCGCCAACACCATCCTCCCCTCAACCGCCCCCACACTTCATGGTGTTGTGTTTTTGTCTGTATGGATCTCTCCTGTGGGCTTTTCATCTCTCATTATTGGCAGACTTTCTTTCTAGAAATAATACCACCACACGGACTCACTGGTCATCTTCATTGCGCCAAAAAGACTTCTATTTAGTAGTTTGCTGCTCACTTAACCCCTCAGCTCCTCTCTGCAATTGGTGTATTTGTTGATTCTGCTCTTTTTCACTTTACTAACTTTATTAAAATATCTTTTTACTTTTTAGTGTCCAGTTTTGATGAGTGTTTCATCCCAAAAAACATCTTCACTTGTACTTTCTCTTTACACGCCCACAACACCAGCGTCTTTTCTCTTTACACGTATAAACTGACCTACTCCACAGCTTCTGTTTTTATACAATGCCAACAAGTTTGAGCCAAACATTGAAACGAACCTGCTCCAAGTCTCGCACCATATCGTCCAGGCTGCAGTTAAATATCCGACTGAACAGCTTGACGATCTGCTTGTCACTCAGGTTGTACACGGTTTTTACCACACCAGGCAAGAGTAATTTTATGGTTAGGTAGACATCCCCATGGAACTTTCCTAGAAAACAGGTTATCACATCAGGCACCGTTATATAGCTTACATTGAATTATAACTATATAATTCCATCCACATTGCTGTTAGGGTGCAACCTCTAATCACTAGGAAGAATCTCTCGACCAGCCTTCAAGTTCAAATGTCATTTAATTTAAACATCTATATGAGAATTCTGGCCAATCACACAAGCCAAGTATGAATAAGTCTCAGTGTAGATGGGATGTTAACACTGGGGCAAGAAATTGAAAAATATGTCAATGTCAAGGAATATAAATCAGTTCCTGGTGTACTGACCCCTAGTGTACTGTGCACTTCAATCCAAACTTAAGTTTAAAGTTTATTTATTAGTGTCACCATTAGGCTTACATTAACACTGCAATGAAGTTACTGTGAAAATCCCCCAGTCACCACACTCCAGCGCCTGTTCGGGTACACTGAGGGAGAATTTAGTGTGGCCAATGCACCTAGCCAGCACATCTTTCAGACTGCGGGAGGAAACTGGAGCACCCGGAGGAAACCCACGCAGACATGGGGAGAATGTGCAGACTCTGCGCAGACAGTGACCCAAGCCAGGAATTGAACCCTGGTCCCTGGTGCTTTGAGGCAGCAGTGCTAACCACTGTGCCGCCCTTAAACTCCCCCAGTTCTTCTCCAGGTTCAAAAATAAAAGGAAAGAGCTGGAAAACAGACAGCACACACGGTACTGTACACCAACACAAGCCCCCACCTTCAATATGGGGGAAAGCTGGTCTGTTTTCCCCAGCCTGGTAGTGAAACTACAAGCCCTGCTCTTGACACAGTACAGCTATGAGATTGGTATCCTTCACTTTCAGGTAAGCCTGTCTCACTTATGACATTGAGGCATCTTATAACGTAGGAAGACCACAATATAAAACAGATCAATGCAAATGGAGTAATTAGCAATGGGTAGATTACAGTTTTTGGAGCACAGACTTTAAAAAAAAAAATCCAGAACCACATTATGAAAATTAAATGGTTCCGCTCGGGGCCACGGATTTACAAAACCAATGCGAGATTGTAAAGAGATGGGACTCACCATCCCCACCTGTGCCCTTCCTCAGAAAGTCCTGGATGATCTGTGTTTTAGTATTATAGCTTGGCTTATCTGCAATCATGGCACAGAGCTTTCGGAATTCCCGCAACGAGCAATCCTTGTGATTTGGGTCGCACACCCCAACTGACAGTGCACCGCTGGAGGTCGAGGGCTCTTCATCGGGGGACCCTGTTTTAGCTGTGCGTGTGTATTTTTATAAAAGCAAAAACAACACAGGAAGAAATATCAGTTACCATAAATGCATTACAGGTCATCAGGTCTGCAAGAGAAAGTTAACATTTTGGGTGATACCTTACATCAGAATGGCGCTTACACAAAACATTCATCTACGTTTCTTACCAGCTGCTGACTGACAACACGGAAAACCTATCTTAATCGAAAAGAAATTGCACCTAACACTTGCTTCAATCATTATTCTGCCCCGAAATCCATTTGAATAATAAAAAATGCCTTTTTACAGCACCCTTACATTGAAGTTACAGAACAGACAGAGATAAGACTGTGTTGGTGTAGCTGTGGCTTCAGCTCAGAAATACTGGGAGAAATGGGAATGGGCCCTGGGTGGGATTGTGGTTGGTGCAGACTTGATGGGCCGAATGGCCTCCTTCTGTACTGTAGTGATTCTATGAAATCAAGAATCACGCTAGAATGAGGAACTTATAAAAAATATTACTGGAGAAATTAATCAGACTAAAAGTCAAAGAATGTGCTGGATCTGGAGGCCAGTTTTAAAAGATAGTGGGCGCACAGATTCCGATCTCCCATCATTCCAGAGATTTCCCATGGATTGGAAGGTGGCAGGTGTGACTCTACTGATCACAAAAAGGAAGGAGAGAAAACAGGGAATTCCACATCAGTAGCAAGGGAAATGTTGGAATGTATTATATTCAGGATGTGGTAACACAAGTCAACACGTATGTATGAAAGGGAAACAATGTTTGTTCAGATTTTTATTGAGGAAGTAATTAGCAGGGTAGATACAGAGGGAGGAACTGGATGTAGTGTACTTAGACTTTTTAAAATTGTTTAATCAAGGTGACACTCGAGGTTATTAAGCAAAATTGAGGCATTGGGCAAAATGGATTGAGGATTGGTTTATGGGCAAAAAACAGGGTAGGAATAAACAGGATATTTTCAGATTGGCAACCTACAACTAGCAGGGATCAGTGCTTGGGCCTCGCTATTTACATAGATATTAATAACTTAGATGAGGGGAATGAAGAGCCACGATCTCAAAAATAAGGGTCAGCCATTCGGCACTGAGCTGAAGTGAAATTAGTTAATTTGAAAGGGTTGTGAATGTTTGGAATTCTCTGCCCCACAGTTGTGACCTGCTCAGTTGCTGAGTATATCTAAGACATGAGTTAGATTTTTGAATACAAAGAGAGTTAAATGACATGGGGATAGTGGAGTTGAGGTAGAAGATTGGCCTTGGTCTTACTGAATGATGGAGAGGGTTCCTGTTACTATTCCTTATGTTTTGTTCTAATGGCTAAAATTGGCTCCAGCACTCGACTGTAGAGGTGCTGGTTGGAGAAAGTAGTTGTCACTCCTGGTCAGTGAATGCATGTGCCATTGTTAGGCAAGAATAAAATAGAATTCTGCTGTGTTGTCAGCTACTTTGAGAGAGTCAGCATTGTGAACAACAGCCAAAATACATTAAAATGTCAATAAGATAGATACAAGCTACACTGCAAAACACAGTACTTCTTCACTACCAACCAGATGTTTCTGGTGCTCCAAGTAAAAGCCTCACAACTGTATCTGGTATACCATCCTCTCTTGTTTCTCACAATGCAAGAGAAACATTTAAAGTTGACATCCACAATACATAGGAAAACAAACAAACATTCTTGTGTCATTTGTTTCAATTACTGTTGTTAATAGGGTGCAGGCTGATTGGTAAAGACAAAACCAAGGCTTTTCTTTGATGAGAGTTTATTGTCTTGTTCAGCCTCGCAGCGCTTCTCCCACACAACCCAGTGTCCCAGCTATCCCATATTTATACATGCTCAAAGACAATTAATACCCATTGTCTGGTTCTCTTAACCTTAACAATGTAATTGACAAGGCATCAACTAGCATTACGGAAAGACATTTACTGAAGCAGTGTCCCCTTACCCGAGAATCCAGAAAATTTACGAGGCGATGGAGTGACTGCAGCTGGTTTATTCTGGGAGGGTTTGATTTTTGAAGACAGCAAACCATTCTTGATTGCAAGTTCTAGCAAAAAAAATAAAAACACATCAGAACTATTCCCATAAGCTTTTTAATTTTCCCTTGGGATTGCTAATCATTTGTTTTTAAAACAGGAAGATTGGGCACTATGTAAATATTCCCCTGACATTTCAGCAATTAGCATAACCAGAGCACTGCATTGGTCTGGTGCATTTCCTGAATTTAGCCACCAACATTCACACAGATACTCCTGAATAAGGCAAAGCTTACTCTCATTTTCTTCTTTCTTCTGCAGGAGCTACCCCAAATGTCCAAACATTTGCCTCAGTGACTGTTCTTCATGTGTGAGCAGAGAACAAATAATTTAATCACAGGCCTGGTTCTGTTCTCACCTGACATCCATTCATGTTTTCTGGGAGGGTTAATGGATAGTGACCAGAAACATTAGTTATTTCATGTACAATCCTTCAGCCGAGGGAAACTAATCCTAGGTTCTGCTCAATACAGACTAAGGCTCAACTACCGAACTTTCGATCTATCCAGCTTAACGTATAACCAAGGAATATGCTTCAGCTATTTGGAAACAAGAGTGTAAACAACAGTGAAACAGACTGTATGATTTTTATCTAAAGTATAACCCACTCTCCAGCTCTCAGCATCCTGACCTTTAATGTGCTGGTTGATCAGATCCCTCTCTGCATCCTGAAGCTCTTCATAACCTTCTAGGTCCGTCAAGTCATCGATTTTCTTGGTACTTAGTCGGGCGCGTTCCAGCTTCTCAAACATACATTTGATGTGGTACCATTCCTTCATCTCCGCTGCCTCAGAGAAAGGGTTTGGCATGATCCTGCCAATCCGCACCAGTCCTTTTGGGAGTTTCTCCCTGCACTTCTTGCAGCCAGCTGTGCCACGCTTGGCATAGTCCACACAGTACCTCTGCACGGGCATCCCTGCTTTTAATGTGCACAAGGGACAGCTAGGGACCCAACAGAAAGTCAAAGCAATTGGGTTGGAAACACGCCGTCTCAGGCCTCGCTTCACTGCTAAACGCACTGGGAAGGGATGAACAAACCAGACTTGGTGAGAATATGAGTGCAAAGTGCAGCTTCTCTGGCTTTCAAGCACAGATCTTTCTACTTGATTCTGTACTGGACAAATCTTCTCGAGTCTGATCAAATGCTTTGTTATGTGGGAAAGCAGCCTGTACATGGACTTCTCACCGTTAGCTGCAATTAAAAGGAGAAAAAAAATACCTTAAATAAGACATGACAGCTCACCATATTACATATCACTGCGAACAGGTTAGTCAGAGGGCTGGCTGATTTGTAACTAGATCAAACCAATTAATGCACAAAACATCAAATAGTCTCCGTCTCCCAAGATGCTGTCTACAGACAGAAAGTTGTGCCTAAAAGCAAATTACTGCAAATGCTGGAATCTGAAACCAAAAGAGAAAATGCTGGAGAATCTCAGCAGGTCTGGCAGCATCTGGAAGGAGAGAAAAGAGCTGTCGTTTCAAGTCCAGACGACCCAATAACTCAATAATTTGAATCCTCTCACTTCATTTAACTTCATATTCCTTCTTATAAAAAACACCATGCAAACTTGTCTTGGTTAGTGGACTAAACACAAGATAATTGTCTTAGCATCGAAGAAAATTACAGTTTACAGATGGATGTGTGTGTGTTAGCACAAGCCTGTGTGCGCGCATGAACATGAGTGTGTGGTAGCGAGCGAACATGAGCATGTGCGTGTGTTAGCGCGAGTCTGTGTGTGTACGCGTGCCAGCGAGCATGAGCCTGGGCGAGGGGGCACGAGCGCATGGCTGGGCAAGGGAGCACGAGCCTGTGCGTGCCTGGGCGGGGGATGACGAGCGCGTGGCCGGGCGGGGGAGCCCCGGGCTTGGGCCCGGGCGGGGGAGCCCCGGGCGGTAGAGCCCCGGCGCGGGACCGGGTGGGGGAGCCCCGGGCTGCAGAGCCCCGGGCGCGGGCCCAGGTGGGGGAGCCTCGGGCGCGGGTGCGCGGGCGGGGGTGCCCGGCCCAGGTGGGGGAGCACGGGCGCCGGAGCGCGGTCCTGGGCGAGCGAGCGCGAGCTGCATCTGAGCGGGCACGAGCCGCACCTGAGCGGGCGCAAGCCATGCCTCCGTGGGCTCACGCCGTGCCTTCGCTGGCGCGAGCGTGAGTCCGTGCGCGAGCCTGTGCCTGTGCGGGCGCGAGCGCATGGCTGCGCGGGCGCGAGCCTGTGCGGCCCGAGCGCGAGCCTGTGCCTGTGCGGGCGTGAGCCCGTGCCTGTGCGGGTGCGAGCCAGTGCGGGCGCGAGCCTGTGCCCGTGCGGATGTGAGCCCGTGCCTGTGCGGGCGTGAGCGCGAGCCTGTTCTTGTGCGGGCGCGAGCGCGAGCCTGTTCCTGTGCGGGCACGAGCCTGTTCCTGTGCGAGCGCGAGCTTGTTCCTGTGCGGGCGCGAGCGCGAGCCTGTTCCTGTGCGGTCGCGAGCCTGTTCCTGTGCGGGCGCGAGCGCGAGCCAGTTCCTGTGCGGTCGCGAGCTCGAGCCTGTTCCTGTGCGGTCGCGAGCGCGAGCCTGTTCCTGTGCGGTCGCGAGCGCGAGCCTGTTCCTGTGCGGTCGCGAGCGCGAGCCTGTTCCTGTGCGGGCCCGAGCGCGAGCCTGTGCGGGCCCGAGCGCAAGCCTGTGCGGGCCCGAGCGCAAGCCTGTGCGGGCCCGAGCGCAAGCCTGTGCGGGCCCGAGCGCAAGCCTGTGCGGCCCCGAGCGCAAGCCTGTGCGGCCCCGAGCGCAAGCCTGTGCGGCCCCGAGCGCAAGCCTGTGCGGCCCCGAGCGCAAGCCTGTGCGGCCCCGAGCGCAAGCCTGTGCGGCCCCGAGCGCAAGCCTGTGCGGCCCCGAGCGCAAGCCTGTGCGGCCCCGAGCGCAAGCCTGTGCGGCCCCGAGCGCAAGCCTGTGCGGCCCCGAGCGCAAGCCTGTGCAGCCCCGAGCGCAAACCTGTGCGGCCCCGAACGCAAGCCTGTGCGGGCCCGAGCGCAAGCCTGTGCGGGCCCGAGCGCAAGCCTGTGCCTGTGCAGGCCCGAGCGCAAGCCTGTGCGGGCGCGAGCCTGTGCCTGTGTGGGCACGTGCCTGTGTGGGCGCGAGCCTGTGCCGGCAAGAGCCTGTGCCTGTGCGGGCGCAAGCACGAGCCTGGGCGTGTGCGTGCGAGCTCGTGCATGTGCAACTGAGAACCTGTGCGTGTGCGAGCGAGCGTGAGCCTGTGCGGGTGCGAGCCCGTGCCCGTGAGGGCGCGAGCCTGTGCCTGTGTGGGTGCGAGCCCGTGAGGGCGCGAGCGTGAGCCTGTGCCCGTGCGGGCGCGAGCGCGAGCCTGTGCCTGTGCGAGCGAGCGCGTGCCTGTGCGTGTGAGCGCGTGCCTGTGCGTGGGCAACTAAGAGCCAGTGCGTGTGCGAGCGTGTGCGAGCCTGTGCGTGTGTGAGCGAGTGTGAGCGAGCGAGCCTGAGCCTGTGCCTGTGCGAGCGAGCGCGTGCCTGTGCGTGTGCAACTAAGAGCCAGTGCGTGTGCGAGTGAGCGTGAGCCTGTGCCTGTGCAAGCGCGGGCCTGTGCGCGTGCGAGCGAGGGCCTGCGCGCGTGCGAGCGAGCGAGGGCGGGCCTGCGCGCGTGCGAGCGAGCGATGGCGGGCCTGCGCGCGTGCGAGCGAGCGAGGGCGGGCCTGCGCGCGTGCGAGCGAGCGAGGGCGGGCCTGCGCGCGTGCGAGCGAGCGAGGGCGGGCCTGCGCGCGTGCGAGCGAGCGAGGGCGGGCCTGCGCGCGTGCGAGTGAGCGAGGGCGGGCCTGCGCGCGTGCGAGCAAGGGCGGGCCTGCGCGCGTGCGAGCGAGGGCGGGCCTGCGCGCGTGCGAGCGAGCGAGGGCGGGCCTGCGCGCGTGCGAGCGAGGGCGGGCCTGCGCGCATGCGAGCGAGGGCGGGCCTGCGCGCGAGCGAGCGAGGGCGGGCCTGCGCGCGTGCGAGCGAGCGATGGCGGGCCTGCGCGCGTGCGAGCGAGCGAGGGCGGGCCTGCGCGCGTGCGAGCGAGCGAGGGCGTGCCTGCGAGTGAGCGAGGGCGGGCCTGCGCGCGTGCGAGCGAGCGAGGGCGGGCCTGCGCGCGTGCGAGCGAGCGAGGGCGAGCCTGCGCGCGTGCGAGCGAGGGAGGGCGGGCCTGCGCGCGTGCGAGCGAGCGAGGGCGGGCCTGCGCGCGTGCGAGCGAGGGCGGGCCTGCGCGCGTGCGAGCGAGCGAGGGCGGGCCTGCGCGCGTGCGAGCGAGCGAGGGCGGGCCTGCGCGCGTGCGAGCGAGGGAGGGCGGGCCTGCGCGCGTGCGAGCGAGGGCGAGCCTGCGCGCGTGCGAGCGAGGGAGGGCGGGCCTGCGCGCGTGCGAGCGAGCGAGGGCGGGCCTGCGCGCGTGCGAGCGAGCGAGGGCGAGCCTGCGCGCGTGCGAGCGAGGGAGGGCGGGCCTGCGCGCGTGCGAGCAAGCGAGGGCGGGCCTGCGCGCGTGCGAGCGAGGGCGGGCCTGCGCGCGTGCGAGCGAGCGAGGGCGGGCCTGCGCGCGTGCGAGCGAGCGAGGGCGGGCCTGCGCGCGTGCGAGCAAGGGCGGGCCTGCGAGCAAGCGAGGGCAGGCCTGCGCGCGTGCGAACGAGCGAGGGCGGGCCTGCGAACGAGCGAGGGCGGGCCTGCGCGCGTGCGAGCGAGCCCGAGCCTGCGCGCGTGCGAGCGAGCGAGCGCGAGCCTGCGCGCGTGCGAGCGAGCGCGAGCCTGCGCGCGAGCGCGAGCCTGCACGCGAGCGAGCGCGAGCCTGCACGCGTGCGAGCGCGAGCCTGCACGCGTGCGAGCGAGCGCGAGCCTGCACGCGTGCGAGCGAGCGAGGGCGGGCCTGCGCGCGTGCGAGCGAGCGAGGGCGGGCCTGCGAACGAGCGAGGGAGGGCCTGCGGGCGTTCGAGCGAGCGAGGGCGGGCCTGCGCGCGTGCGAACGAGCGAGGGCGGGCCTGCGCGCGTGCGAACGAGCGAGGGCGGGCCTGCGGCGTGCGAACGAGCGAGGGCGGGCCTGCGCGCGTGCGAACGAGCGAGGGCCGGCCTGCGTGCGTGCGAACGAGCGAGGGCGGGCCTGCGCGCGTGCGAACGAGCGAGGGCGGGCCTGCGCGCGTGCGAACGAGCGAGGGCGGGCCTGCGGCGTGCGAACGAGCGAGGGCGGGCCTGCGCGCGTGCGAACGAGCGAGGGCGGGCCTGCGCGCGTGCGAACGAGCGAGGGCGGGCCTGCGCGCGTGCGAACGAGCGAGGGCGGGCCTGCGCGCGTGCGAACGAGCGAGGGCGGGCCTGCGCGCGTGCGAACGAGCGAGGGCGGGCCTGCGCGCGTGCGAACGAGCGAGGGCCGGCCTGCGCGCATGCGAACGAGCGAGGGCGCGCCTGCGCGCGTGCGAACGAGCGAGGGCGGGCCTGCGCGCGTGCGAACGAGCGAGGGCGGGCCTGCGCGCGTGCGAACGAGCGAGGGCCGGCCTGCGCGCATGCGAACGAGCGAGGGCGGGCCTGCGCGCGTGCGAACGAGCGAGGGCGGGCCTGCGCGCGTGCGAACGAGCGAGGGCGGGCCTGCGCGCGTGCGAACGAGCGAGGGCGGGCCTGCGCGCGTGCGAACGAGCGAGGGCGGGCCTGCGCGCGTGCGAACGAGCGAGGGCGGGCCTGCGAACGAGCGAGGGCGGGCCTGCACGCGTGCGAACGAGCGAGGGCGGGCCTGCGAACGAGCGAGGGCGGGCCTGCGCGCGTGCGAGCGAGCCCGAGCCTGCGCGCGTGCGAGCGAGCGCGAGCCTGCGCGCGAGCGCGAGCCTGCGCGCGTGCGAGCGAGCGCGAGCCTGCGCGCGTGCGAGCGAGCGCGAGCCTGCGCGCGTGCGAGCGAGCGCGAGCCTGCGCGCGTGCGAGCGAGCGCGTGCCTGCGCGCGTGCCTGCGCGCGTGCGAGCGAGCGCGAACCTGCGCGCGTGCGAGCGAACGCGAGCCTGTGCACATGCGAGCGAGCGAGGGCGGGCCTGCGCGCGTGCGAGCGAGCGAGGGCGGGCCTGCGCGCGTGCGAACGAGCGAGGGCGGGCCTGCGCGCGTGCGAACGAGCGAGGGCGGGCCTGCGAACGAGCGAGGGCGGGCCTGCGCGCGTGCGAGCGAGCCCGAGCCTGCGCGCGTGCGAGCGAGCGCGAGCCTGCGCGCGAGCCTGCGCGTGTGCGAGCGAGCGCGAGCCTGCGCGTGTGCGAGCGAGCGCGAGCCTGCGCGTGTGCGAGCGAGCGCGAGCCTGCGCGCGAGCGAGCGCGAGCCTGCGCGCGAGCGAGCGCGAGCCTGCGCGCGAGCGAGCGCGAGCCTGCGCGCGTGCGAGCGAGCGCGTGCCTGCGCGCGTGCGAGCGAGCGCGAACCTGCGCGCGTGCGAGCGAACACGAGCCTGTGCACATGCGAGCGAGCGAGCGCGAGCCTGCGCGCGTGCGAGCGAGCGCGAGCCTGCGCGCGTGCGAGCGAGCGCGAGCCTCCGCGCGTGCGAGCGAGCGCGAGTCTGCGCGCGTGCGAGCGAGCGCGAGCCTGCGCGCGTGCGAGCGCGAGCCTGCGCTCGTGCGAGCGAGCGCGAGCCTGCGCGCGTGCGAGCAAGCGCGAGCCTGTCCGCGTGCGAGCGAACGCGAGCCTGTGCGCGTGCGAGCGAGCGCGAGCCTGCGCGCGTGCGAGCGAGCGCGAGCCTGCGCGCGTGCGAGCGAGCGCGAGCCTGCGCGCGTGCGAGCGAGCGCGAGCCTGCGCGCGTGCGAGCGAGCGCGTGCCTGCGCGCGTGCCTGCGCGCGTGCGAGCGAGCGCGAACCTGCGCGCGTGCGAGCGAACGCGAGCCTGTGCACATGCGAGCGAGCGAGGGCGGGCCTGCGCGCGTGCGAGCGAGCGAGGGCGGGCCTGCGCGCGTGCGAACGAGCGAGGGCGGGCCTGCGCGCGTGCGAACGAGCGAGGGCGGGCCTGCGAACGAGCGAGGGCGGGCCTGCGCGCGTGCGAGCGAGCCCGAGCCTGCGCGCGTGCGAGCGAGCGCGAGCCTACGCGCGAGCCTGCGCGTGTGCGAGCGAGCGCGAGCCTGCGCGTGTGCGAGCGAGCGCGAGCCTGCGCGTGTGCGAGCGAGCGCGAGCCTGCGCGCGAGCGAGCGCGAGCCTGCGCGCGAGCGAGCGCGAGCCTGCGCGCGTGCGAGCGAGCGCGTGCCTGCGCGCGTGCCTGCGCGCGTGCGAGCGAGCGCGAACCTGCGCGCGTGCGAGCGAACACGAGCCTGTGCACATGCGAGCGAGCGCGAGCCTGCGCGCGTGCGAGCGAGCGCGAGCCTGCGCGCGTGCGAGCGAGCGCGAGCCTGCGCGCGTGCGAGCGAGCGCGAGTCTGCGCGCGTGCGAGCGAGCGCGAGCCTGCGCGCGTGCGAGCGCGAGCCTGCGCTCGTGCGAGCGAGCGCGAGCCTGCGCGCGTGCGAGCAAGCGCGAGCCTGTCCGCGTGCGAGCGAACGCGAGCCTGTGCGCGTGCGAGCGAGCGCGAGCCTGCGCGCGTGCGAGCGAGCGCGAGCCTGCGCGCGTGCGAGCGAGCGCGAGCCTGCGCGCGTGCGAGCGAGCGCGAGCCTGCGCGCGTGCGAGCGAGAGCCTGCGCGCGTGCGAGCGAGAGCCTGCGCGCGTGCGAGCGAGAGCCTGCGCGCGTGCGAGCGAGCGAGAGCCTGCGCGCGTGCGAGCAAGCGCGAGCCTGTCCGCGTGCGAGCGAACGCGAGCCTGTGCGCGTGCGAGCGAGCGCGAGCCTGCGCGCGTGCGAGCGAGCGCGAGCCTGCGCGCGTGCGAGCGAGAGCCTGCGCGCGTGCGAGCGAGAGCCTGCGCGCGTGCGAGCGAGAGCCTGCGCGCGTGCGAGCGAGCGAGAGCCTGCGCGCGTGCGAGCGAGCGAGAGCCTGCACGCGTGCGAGCGAGCGCGAGCCTGCGCGCGTGCGAGCGAGCGCGAGCCTGCGCGCGTGCGAGCGAGCGCGAGCCTGCGCGCGTGCGAGCGAGCGCGAGCCTGCGCGCGTGCGAGCGAGCGCGAGCCTGCGCGCGTGCGAGCGAGCGCGAGCCTGCGCGCGTGCGAGCGAGCGCGAGCCTGTGCGTGCGTGCGCAAGCGAACACTAGCGTGTGTGTGTGAGAGCAAGCGAGCATGAGTGTGTGTGTGTGGGTGCGCGCGCACACGAGAGCTTGTGTGTATGTGGTGGTGGGGTGGATACCAGTCTTCTGCAATAAATTGTCTTTGTTGACTATTCTGGTTGACTGGGAAAACTCCTCCTTTTGCCACCTCTGATCAAAGGAGATAGGGAACTGTCTTCCGATTCTTTCATTGAGTCACATCATGGATACTCATATACCCTCTCAATTGTGCTTCATATCAAAAGATGATTTAGACTTTCAGCATCAGCTTGCTGCTCTGAAACTCACCCAGGTTGGCAGAATGATGCATTGTCTACTGTCTGGTTAACCTTTCGTTTATGTTACTCTTTCCAACACGGAGATTCATTCCCTTCTTGCAACATTTTTGCCATAAAGTTACGTGAGTGTTGGATTTTGCATAAGGAAGCCTTCCTTTGCTCTCAAAGGACAACAATTGACAGCTTACATGTTAGGAGTTTAACCCACTGGTAATTTAAAGGCACTGAAGAAAGGCAAGCAAAATTAGAATATCCTTCTCAGCACAATCCAAGAGGTTTATGTTCAGGCTGATTAGAACCACTGGTACAGAGATTAAATCAACAGATGCAACCTGTACCTCCCAAACAACACATTTCAGACACATTCCAACACACGTTCAGGTAAGCTCTGACAAAGGGTCATTCGACTCGAAATGTTAGCTCTATTCTGTCTCCATAGATGCTGTAAGAGTTTTAACAACACCAGGTTAAAGTCCAACAGATAGTGCGATATGAACCCAATATCCCGGTTTAGGCCGTCCTCATGTGTGCAGAACTTGATTATCGGTTTCTGCTCAGCGACTTTGCGCCGTTGTGTGTCGTGAAGGCCGCCTTGGAGAACGCTTACCCGAATATCAGAGGCCGAATGTCAGTGACCGCTGAAGTGCTCCCCAACAGGAAGAGAACAGTCTTGCCTGGTGATTGTCGAGCGGTGTTCATTCATCCATTGTCGTAGTGTCTGCATGGTTTCCCCAATGTACTATGCCTCGGTAGATCCTTTCCTGCAGCGTATCAGGTAGACAACGTTGACCGAGTTGCAAGAGTATGTACCGTGTACCTGGTGGATGGTGTTCTCACATGAGATGATGGCATCTGTGTCAATGATCTGGCACGTCTTGCAGAGGTTGCTGTGGCAGGGTTGTGTGGTATCGTGGTCACTGTTCTCCTGAAGGCTGGGTAGTTTGCTGCGGACAATGGTCTGTTTGAGGTTGTGCAGTTGTTTGAAGGCAAGAAGAGGTGGTGTGGGAATGGCCTTGGCGAGATGTTCGTCTTCATCAATGACATGTTGAAGGCTCCTGAGGAGATGCCGTAGCTTCTCCGCTCCGGGGAAGTACTGGACGACGAAGGGTACTCTGTCCACCGTGTCCCGTGCTTGTCTTCTGAGGAGGTCGGTGCGGTTTTTCGCTGTGGCCCGTCGGAACTGTCGATCGATGAGTCGAGCGCCATATCCTGTTCTTATGAGGGCATCTTTCAGCGTCTGGAGGTGTCTGTTGCGATCCTCCTCATCCGAGCAGATCCTGTGTATACGGAGGGCTTGTCCGTAGGGGATGGCTTCTTTAACGTATTTAGGGTGGAAGCTGGAGAAGTGGAGCATCGTGAGGTTATCCGTGGGCTTGCGGTATAGTGAGGTGCTGAGGTGACTGTCCTTAATGGAGATGCGTGTGTCCTAGAATGCAACCGATTCCGGAGAGTAGTCCATGGTGATTCTGATGGTGGGATGGAACTTGTTGATGTCATCATATAGTTGTTTCAGTGATTGTTCACCATGAGTCCAAAGGAAGAAAATGTCATCGATGCATCTAGTGTATAGCATCGGCTGAAGGTCCTGTGCGGTGAAGAAGTCTTGTTCAAACCTGTGCATGAAGATGTTGGCATATTGAGGTGCGAATTTGGTCCCCATGGCTGTTCCGTGTGTCTGGATGAAGAACTGGTTGTTGAAGGTGAAGACATTGTGGTCCAGGATGAAGCGGATGAGTTGTAAAATTGCATCTGGAAACTGGCAGTTATCGGCGCTGAGCACTGAGGCCGTTGCAGCAATGCCATCATCGTGGGGGATGCTGGTGTAGAGTGCCGAGACATCCATTGTGACGAGGAGTGCTCCTGGTTCAACTGCTCCATGTGTGCCGAGTTTCTGTAGGAAGTCCGTAGTGTCACGACAAAAGCTGGGGGTTCTTTGTACAATGGGTTTCAGGATGCCCTCAACATAAGCGGAGAGGTTCTCGCACAGGGTCCCATTGCCCGATACGATGGGACGGCCGGGTGTGTTTGCCTTGTGTATCTTCGGGAGGCAGTCTCCAACGCAGGGAGTACGTGGGATGAGAGCACGGAGGGTGCTCTGAAGGTCTGGATCAAAGGTCTTGATCAGAATGTTGAGTTGACGAGTGTGTTCTTTGGTCGGATCTGTGGGTAACTGTCCGTAGTGTTCCTCATTGTTCAGTTGTCGGTACACTTCTTTGCAGTAATCCGTTCTGTTCAGTATGACGAATACCCCTCCTTTGTCTGCTGGTTTGATGACAATGTTGCGGTTGGTTTTAAGAGCGTGGATGGCGTTGCATTGTGCTTGGGTGATGTTCGGGGCTGTCTTGTGAGTGCGGCTGATGAATTTGGTATTGACGCACCTCCTGATGGCTTGGGCATACATGTCAAGTCGATGGCAGCGGCCTTCCGGAGGAGTCTAATTCAATTCTTTCCTCTTCGGTTGCACTGCGGATCTGTCAGCTGTTCCGGTTCACTGGCTGTCTCATTGTGTTCGCTGTTGGCCTCTTGGGATTTGTGGAAGAACTCCCACAGCCTCATTCGCCTGATGAATTCCTCTGTGTCTGCTGCAAGACTGATGGGGTCTATTTTGGTGGTGGGGCAAAAATTAAGCCCTCGGCTGAGAACTTCGATTTCATCTGGTTGAAGTGTGTAGTCGGACAAGTTGACAATGGACTTCCCTGCAGTGGTACTGTTTTCTATTGTGGGACCTGGTACTGTGGGTGAGAATTGCCACTCACCTGAAGAAGGAGCTTAAGGCTCCGAAAGCTTGTGGCTTTTGCTACCAAATAAACCTGTTGGACTTTAACCTGGTGTTGTTAAACTTCTTACTGTGTTTACCCCAGTCCAACGCCGGCATCTCCACATCGCAAACAGGGCATAAAGAGACACAAAATCAAGTTACAGAATACTGATTAGAATGCGAATTTCTACAGCCAACAGGTCTTAAAGATACAGACAATATGAGTGGAGGGAGCATTAAGCACAGGTTAAAGAGATGTGTATTGTCTCCAGACAACCCTGTATTCTGTAACTTGATTTTGTATTTCTGTATGCCCTGTTTGAGAGCAGATTTCCACTCCATCTGACGAAGGAGCAGCACTCCGAAAGCTAATGGCATTTGCTACCAAATAAACCTGTTGGACTTTAACCTGGTGTTGTGAGACTTCTTACTGTGTTTACCCCAGTCCAACACCGGCATCTCCACATCATGACTTCCATAGATGCTGTCAGACCTACTGAGATTTTCCAGCATTTTCCGTTTTCATTTCAGAGACATTCCTGCTCCATTGAAAATTATAACAGTCACTTGAGGGAACTCCCCAGTGTACAGTATTAGTGTATCGTTGCTCAAGGTGCTGAATACAATAATCACCCAGGGAGGCCAATTATCTCAGAAAATGAGCACTGCAATACTTTCAGGAATGCTCAGATCCTCGAGGACCAACCAATACAAGAAAGATGTCAAACAGGATCAGAGATGGTGGATAATTTCACCTAACCTCTTAACAATTGTGTACTAACATTGCTTGTGGCTTCTTTGTGAAAACGCTGAGCAAAAGCCTTAGGGAAAAATAAATTAATATACATTTAGTTCCTTCATGAAGTAACTTATTGAGAGCTTCTGTCTGGAAGCACAATGAAACCAGCCATGATGGCTTCTCTCTTACTTGTCAGTGTTCCTGAGTGATTGTTAGTCTAAGATTTTGGAACACAAACCATGATGTTGAAACAAGCCCCAAATACATATTAGAGTGTCAGTTGTAGCTCAGTCATAAGGTTCCTGGTTCAAATCCCGTTCCAGGGCTTGAGCACAAAATCCAAGAGCAACACTCTCATGTAGTACCTCAAGAAGTGCTGCACTGTCGCAGGCACTGTCTTTCAGATGAGACATTAAAGTGAGGCCCCATTTGCTGAGGTGGATATATGAAATCCCACGAGGAACAAAGGAGTTGTAACCCAGTGTCCCGACTAATGTTTATTCCCGCCCCACCTCAAACATCACTAAAGCAGATCACCAAGCCAGTGCCACATTGCTGTTTGTGCTGTGTACAAATTGGCTGCTGCACTCCCTACATTATAACAGTGACTAAAGTTCAAGGCTAATTCACTGGCTGTGAAGTGCTTAGAGGGGTCTGGTGGTCAGGAATAGTGCCACATAAATGAAATCAAGCCAGGACAGCTTTATTGCTGTAAATTACCCTCCGATAAACACGATATATAAATGGTTCCAATCTTTTCACTTTCTCTCCCATCATCTGTTTTTAATCCTCTTTCTAATATATCATTACGTTTCACACTATAAGTGTTGCTCAGATCCAGCTTGGCCTGTTCTCTTACTCATCTATCCAGTCTAATTTGGCTACCTCAGTCAGTAAAATTGCTCTCTCTCCACAGTTAATCTGCAACCTATTGCAAAATGATCCTGGGCTGAATGAATAACTTCCTCAGACACGATCGTTTTTAACTTCCTTCTATCGTCACCAAAAACAAATGAGCAAACTTCAAGCTAAAGAAAAAGCCAACATCATCCACACAGGTACTTCTGCTAATCCCACCTCCCTCACTGCACTGTCAACATTTTTCTCATGCCCATCCCCATATCACTGTCTCAAATACATCCAAACTAAAAGACAGAGGCAGGGCCTAACTGATCTTGTAAGGAAAATCTAAAACCAATGGTTATAAATAGACAAGTAATCATTAATAAATCCAATACAGAATTCAGGAGAAACATCTTTACCAGGTACGGTTAAAATGTGGAACTTGTTACCACAGAGGGGTTGAGGTGGACAGTATAGATGCATTAATGGGAAATCAGATAAACAGATGGAGAAAGGAAAAGGTTGCACTGATAGGACACTATAGGTCAATATGATTTTAGATTGTTCTGGGAACATGCTGGCACACACAATGGGCCAATCATTATCTTCTGTGCTGCAAATTTCCATTTCAACCTTTCTCTGTTCTCAGACATTGTCCTCACCTTCAAACTGCTTACTAATTAACTCCTCCAAATTTCTCTCGCTCACCGAAATCCCTAAAATGAATACCTTCCCAACATTCCCAGGTCAAGACCCTCAAGTGTAAAGGTAAAGCCGCCACAGTCCCAGATCACCATGGGCTGCTTTCCCCTTTGAGGGGGGAGAGCTGACAGGTGGTGATTTTAACCTGAGGATCACCACACCTCAGTCGAGGGGCAAGGTTGAGAAAGCGGGGTCTTCATGAATAACCTCAGACAGTACAGGAGTTGAACCCGCCCTGGTGTCACTCTGCATCACAAACCAGTCATCCTGCCAGCTAGCTTCCACCTCACCCACACCTATATTGCCCTAATCAAAGTCACAATAGATATTCTTCATGAGCATAACGATTATTTACTTTTCTTTCACTCTGCATTGCATTTGGCACACACTGACCACTCTATCACTCAACTTTCGAGCCAGTCCTCTCTCGCTGTTCGCTTCATACATCACAAGCATTACACCTCCAAAACGTTTCCGCCTCAAAGGCAAAGCAGGTCCCCATCATTTAGAGACCTCCTCATGATTTTGTACGAATGCAAGAGGTCAGCTACCAAACATCTGCTGATGACGCTCATCTGTAATTCCATCCCCCCCCCACCCATTCCCCCAAGCCATAAACCAATTGCGAGGCTGTTCCATAACTCTCTAAATGCATGTGTGGCAATAAACAAGATGAGACCATTTTCTCCAGCTCACAATCAGTAGAGCCAAAGTTTTACCACTAGCTAATTGCCACTGGTTGATTAGTGCTCAAAATTATATCACTCGTAACATGCAAGGGATAAGCAATGCCGAAAGATTAATAATGACCAACTATAATATCTCATGCACAAAACACCATGCTGTCCAAACCACATCATTCACACTAAATCTCAAATTTATTTACAAGTTTTACAGTTACACAGAAGTAAAAAGAATGCAACATGTATCAACAACACAATGCTTATCTTGCACTGCACAATGCTTTAAGCATTCAATATCTTCAATCTTTCTCAGAAACTTGTAACAAATTCAGATGAGCACCAGATGGACCTTCGACACAACAGAGTATCAACTCTTCTGTGATGTGGAAACAAAACAAATCTGAAGCAGAGGTACGCCAGATTGGGAAAAGCTGCAGCAATTACACCATTCTCAGCAAGCTCTCAATATCACAGATCGAGGCAGTGATTTCATGCAAAAGTGAGGCATTTGTCAACAGACACGTAGATGGTTCATTCATCAAGTACTTTCTATCACTCAAGTGGATGCAATGTGAATGGATCATGAGAAAACATGAACAAAATCTTTTTGATTATCCCACGAGTGCTTTACTTAGTCTGTATGTATGTGAAACAGTTGATTCTGGATTGATTTTACAGATGCACCACAGAAAGCATTCTTTCTGGTTATTTCACAGCTTGCTATGGCTCCTGCCCTGCCCAAGACCGCAGGGAACTACAAAAGATCGTGAATGTAGCCCAATCCATCACGCAAACCAGCCTCCCATCCATTGACTCTGTCTACACTTCCCGCTGCCTCGGCAAAGCAGCCAGCATAATTAAGGACCCCACACATCCCGGACATTCTCTCTTCCACCTTCTTCCTTCGGGAAAAAGATACAAAAGTCTGATGTCACGTATCAATCGACTCAAGAACAGCTTCTTCCCTGCTGCTGTCAGACTTTTGAATGAACTTACCTTGCATTAAGTTGATCTTTCTCTACACCCTAACTATGACTGCAACACTACATTTTGCACCGTCGCGTTTCCTTCTCTATGAACGGTATGTTTTGTCTGTACAGCGCGCAAGAAACAATACTTTTCACTGTATGTTAATACATGTGACAATAATAAATCAAATCAAATCAATCCAAAATCGTAGCAGGGTGTGACAGTTGTCCCGAGAGGTCAGAATCATTGACGATAAAGAAACAGAGAATCTTATATCCAAGTCTGCATCTGACACTAAATTAGGAGGAACAGCAAGGAGTGCAAAAAGTTGCAAAGAGAAATAGATTAACTGAAGGGGCCAAACCTTGGCACATGGAATCTATTGCGAACAAGTGTGAGGTCAACTACTCTGGACCCAAGTAAAATACATCAGTCTCTTTTTTCTGGACATGAGAAATTCGGGCCTGGACAGAAGCAGAGATTTGGAAGTTCATGCACACAAATCGTTAACGATAGTAGACAAATACTAATAAATTATCAAAAATCCTAATGAATATTGGCCTTTAACTCAAGAGGACTGGAATACAAACAGAAGGGATGCTTCACTTGTAAAGTTTTTAAGCTTATTTATTGGTATCACAAGTAGGCTTACATTAACACTGCAATGAAGTTGCTGTGAAAATCCCCTAGTTGCCACACTCCGGCGCCTGTTCGGGTACACTGAGGGAGAATTTAGCATGGCCAATGCACCTAACCAGCACGTCTTTCGGACTGTGGGAGGAAATCGAAGCACCCAGAGGAAACCCACACAGACACGGGGAGAACATGCAGACTCTGCACACACAGTGACCCAAACCGGGAATCAAACCAGGGTCCCTGGCGCTGTGAGGCAGCAGAGCTAACCACTGTGCCACCATGTATAGAGCCCTTCTGGAGCACTGAGCTCCAGTTTGGATGCAACAGCTCAGAAATTACATAGAGGAGGTGCGGTGCATTATGATACCTTGACTTTAAGAATTGCATTACAAGTTGCATAAACTGGGCTTGCATAAAGATGTTTAAAATGTTAAAGTGATTCAACAAAGTAAATACAGTGAAATTATTTCCTCCAAACAAGGAAACATAATCTTTAAACATCAGAGTTAGCCTTTGAGGAAGAAAATCAGGAAGCGCTTTTGTTTAAAAAAAATACACACAAGGGATATTAGAAATCCGGAATTTCCTCCCCAACAGACTATGAAAGCTGGGACAATTGGAGCTTCAAAACTGAGATCAGTAGATTTTGGTTAGGCATGTCAAGGGAAATGGAGCAAAGGTAGGTAAATGGACTGGAGGCACCAGTCAAGCGTGACAGATTTCAATGGCAGAGCAGGCTGAAGGAACGGAATATTCTCCCCATATTCCTATAATGACAAGTCAGAAAGCTGTGGGTTCAAGTTCCACTCTGGACACTTGAGCAGAAAACCTAGGTTGGCACTTCCATACATGGCAATTCTTACAAATTTAATAAAGACACAAGGATAAGGAAAATTATTCATTAGGTTTAGAAGCCTATTGCTTTATGTCTGGGGGGATGGGGAAGAAAGAACTCAATTTGAATTCCAAACCACTGGATTTAAGTTTTGTTCCTTGAGTTATGGGACAGTATAGTTGTCGCTCCTGCCCTTCAGTGTGTACTGAGGGGAGCATTGTCACAGATGCAATCTTCCATCAATAAAACAATGCTCTCTCTCACATATAAAAAAATCCATTCCAACTGCAGGGGAGCATTCTGACGAAGGGTCATCCTGACACAAAACGTTGGCTCTATTCTCTCTTCGTAGATGCTGTCAGGCCAACATTTTCTGTTTGAGCTCTCACCAGTGCTCATCATCATCTCTCACCAGCAGTCAAAATGGTGTGGCACAGTGGTTAATACTACTGCCTCACAGCACCAGGGGCCAGGTTCGATTCCCGGCTTGGGTCACTGTCTGTGTGGAGTTTGCACGTTCTCCCCGTGTCTGCGTAGGTTTTCTCCATGTGCTCCGGTTTCCTCCCACATTCTGAAAGACGTGCTGGTTAGGTGCATTGACCTGAACAGGCGCCAGAGTGTGGCGATGAGGGGAATTTCACAGCAACTTCATTGCAGTGTTAATGTAAGCCTTATTTGTGACTAATAAACTCTACTTCCTCCCACAATCCAAAGATGTGCAGGTTAGGTGCATTGGCCATGTTAAAATGCCCCTTAAAGTCAGAGGGACTTGCTAGGATAAATGCATGGGGTTATGAGGATAGGGTCTGGGTGGGATTGTGGTTGGTGCAGACTCAATGGGCCAAACCAACTGGCCTCCTTCTGCACTGTAGAATTCTATGAGCTGGAATATTTTCTATTCTTCTATAAAACAGATTATCTGGTCATTATCACAGTGCTGTTAATGTCATCTTACTGTATGCAGACTGGTTGCCACATAGTGGTTAGCACTGCAGTGTCAGGGACACCGGTTCAATTCCCGGCTTGGGTCACTATCTGTGTGGAGTCTGCACGGATTTGCTCCCACAGTCTGAAAGACGTGCTGGTTAGCTGCATTGGTCATGCTAAATTCTCCCTCAGTGTACCCGAACAGGCGCCCGAGTGCGGCGACGAGTGGATTTTCACAGTAACTTCATTGCAGTGTTAATGTAACTTGTGACACTAATAAACTTTAAGTATGCTGATGACAGGAAAATACACAGTTTGTGTTTGTTGGTGTTTATAAACTCTGTATGTGTAAAGGATCAAAATGCTTCGCCAAATATACCTCCACCCAGCTTCTCTGACCTTCGGCGGGGAAGGGGAATCCGCCCCGCCACAAAATCGAGGCTCAGGCTTCAAGGCCCAGCGGCACAAAACCGGTTAAAGTTAACGAGGCAGGCGGGCAGGAAGGCCGCTCTTCACCCAGAGCGGGTAGATCAGTGTCTACCCTCGAGCCGGCCTGTATTTCCCCCCCTCCCTCAGCCCCGCTCTCCCCCTCTGGCTGACTGACCTGCTCCGGCCTGCCTGCGGCCCGCTGTCCCCGCCACCAGGAACCTCCCCTTTAATCGCCGGCCCTCCCGCTTTGTCTCCGCCGCAACCGCCCTGACGTGGCGCCCGTTTAAAGGCGCCTGGCGGCCGACGCTCTGCCGACACAAATAGACCATACACACCATTGTTAACCCTGTGCTGGGAATAGAGCCTGTGAGCAACTCCCTCAGGGTGGGCTGCACTGGAAACCACCTGAGCTTTAAATAAAACACAATGCTGGTCAGGCAGTAAAGTTTAAAGTTTATTTATTAGTGTCATAAATAGGCTGACATTAACACTGGTAGAATCTCTACAGTGCAGAAGGCAGCCATTCCGCCAATCGAGTCTGCACTGACAACAATCCCACCCTAGCCCTATCCCCGTAACCCCACATATGTACCCTGCTAATCCCCCTGACACTAAGGGGCAATTTAGCATGTCCAATCAACCTAACCCGCACGCCTTTGGAGTGTGGGAGGAAACCAGTGCACCTGGGAGAAACCTATGAGGGTTTCACGAGAAACCCCCAAGGCCAGAATTGAACCCAGGTCTTTGGCGCTATGAGGCAGCAGTGCTAACCACTGTGCCACCCACTGCACTGAAGTTACTGTGAAAATCCCCTAGTCGCCACACTCAGGTCCCTGTTCAGGTACACTGAAGGAGAATTTAGCCTGGCCAATGCACCTAACCAGCACGTCTTTCGGACTGTGGGAGGTGTTAGCGCGAGTGGGCGAACACGACCACTTCGGACTCAGAGTCAGGTTCAACAGCGGTACAGCTTTATTAACGTCGACGGAGGTGCAATCAGGACATACAAACAGCACTGTCCCGAAAGCACTCTGAAAGCCTGCCGCACTGGGCTACAGTTATACTTGAACTTTGACACGTTGTATGCTTCAAATGTTAATGTTTTGTTTACAGTATTTGACTCTGACCATTCTGTTTGATGTTTTAAGTACAGTATCAATGTTTAGGTATGGTAATCGTTTCTGTCCGATGGGTTTATCAATGGGTGTTTGGCTGATCTCAGGAAGTCTTTTGAGGCTAAGAAGGCTTCCTGATATCACTTGATTAGGTCAGTGGTGCTGATTTGATTAGATGAGTTTCCTTTGGTGCCACCCTGTCTGGCCCCCTTTTGTGTGTTAGACCTTGTTTGCATTTTAAAAGCATGCCTTGCCTGTTTGTCTGGATCTGTCCCTTTTAATCTTTAATGGAGGGGTTCTGACTACAGTTTGGCCTGTTTCATATTATATACGTAACTTCATCAATTTATTGTCCGCTAACAGTTCTTCCCTGTCGGTCGGGAGTGGACTTGTCTCGCCTCCCTCAGACCGAATTTTCCCCTTTAACATGTTTTGTGTCCGGTGCTCCCTGCATTTGCACGCTGCAGTCATGCAGTTGAGGGGAGCCCCGAGGTTTGTCAGATTAGGTGTACGCGGGAGAAATCCTCCCGATTTGTCAGTTGCCCCACCTCGCCAATCGTTCTGATTAGTTTTCTTCGTGCTTTGGTTTTCTTGTGTTGGCGGTATGAATAACATGTCACTATTCCCCAAGATATTGCAAGTATAAGTTGGATAGTGACTAGTATATGTGAGATTATCCGGATCCAGGGGTGAATGTCCACGTTTAGGCCCCAGTCCCATACCCTCTGTGCCCATGTTTGGCTCTGTAGGGCTGACTCTGTGTCGTGCTCTAGGGTTTTGATGTGTGACTGTAATTGGTGGTACAGCCGAACGGACTGTCCCTCTTTGAGGCGGAGCTCCCTCAGCACTTCGGCTAGGTGTGGGATGGGAGCCTGTTCTGGCTCTCGGTAGTATTTGAGGTAATCTCTCAGTGGGTCCGTGGCATTAAGTGTCAGAGTCTGCCTACCTCGAATGTTGGTGATGTGGGCCTGGCCAATGGTGACTGGTCTGCGAGGGGTGAAGCAAAGGTTTGGGCTGGGGATCGGACATGTCAGCCCGTTATATACAAAGGATGTCTTTGTTGTGGCTACACAGTACCCGTCTCGTCCTCCATATCCTGCCCGGGCAAAGTGTGGATCTGTCGGTATGATTTCTAGAGTACAGCCCTGTGTTTGATTAAACCCACATTCAGCTGCCTCTCCTTGTCCCAGTGGGTGAGGGCAAATGGTTATCTCTCCCCTTTGTTTGCATCCCGAGAGGGAGGCGCTTGACATCACGCCATGCCTTGAGATGGCCGTGACTTCGGTTAGGTGGTAGCGGAGGGAGGTATTGCCCCCGACAACGCCAATGTTCTCGATCTGGAAGATAGGGAATGGTCCCGAGTCTGGTGTAACTATCCGAATCAATAGGACCATCCCTACTCCTGTGCCCTCGCTAACCTCGCAGTCGGGGATTACTGGATACACCTGCGTCATTCCTTTTAGGGTCCGGTTATCCAGCACCCCCTTCTGATCTGCGAGTTGTGCTAGCTGGGCGCTGTCAATCCAGTCGGGCACCTGTGTACCTGGTTCAAATTATGTCATAATTGGGTTATCATCCACAGACCATACACATGGCACAGCTGTCCCTGTTGTACCCGGGCCGTGTTCTCTCTCTCTATCTATGAGGTGGTTAATGGTACGGGCGTGCGCTTCCAATATTGTGATCCCATCTAGTTGGATATGGGCGCCCTCCTCCCCTAAAAGAGCCTGCTCGGCCTGTTGGTCTAGTGACCGCTGCAGGATATCTTTCATCACCCCCTTTAATTGTTCGATCTTATTATTGAGGCCCTGTATGTCAATAGAGTTGACCACTGTGGATCCTGTGTTTATTCCTGTGAAGATGTCCCTTTTGTTTCTGTGTGTGCGTGTGTTGTCTCTATAGTGTGTTGCTCCCATTGTATCTATGGCCCGCTTTATGGTTTCCCCACCCAGCATCTGATACATATTTTGTGTCTGTTCTGAACAGCATCCCGGCACCCGGATTCCTGAGATATCGATCAGAACAGGCACGACCTCGTGTCTTACATTGTCGTACACAATTTCCCCCTCGTTCCACAGCACCAGTCCTCCCTCCGGCCCTTTGACAGGGTGGCACCAAAGGAAACTCATCTAATCAAATCAGCACCACTGACCTAATCAAGTGATATCAGGAAGCCTTCTTAGCCTCAAAAGACTTCCTGAGATCAGCCAAACACCCATTGATAAACCCATCGGACAGAAACAATTACCATACCTAAACATTGATACTGTACTTAAAACATCAAACAGAATGGTCAGAGTCAAATACTGTAAACAAAACATTAACATTTGAATCATACAACGTGTCAAAGTTCGAGTATAACTGTAGCCCATTGTGGCAGGTTTTCAGAGTGCTTTCGGGACAGTGCTGTTTGTATGTCCTGATTGCACCTCCGTCGACGTTAATAAAGCTGTACCGCTGTTGAACCTGACTCTGAGTCCGAAGTGGTCGTGTTCGCCCACTCGCGCTAACAATTGGGGGAGGGTAAATAAAACCTGGTGGCCACCAGACGTTAGATTGATATCAAATGACTAACTTAATCTATTTATCTATTCATGTTTATATTCCTATATACATATATACATCCGTGCCACGGTTGGCGCACGACTCCTTTGTGCCAAAAATAAAAGTTGTTATTCCGACCTCCGCTGTATGGACAAAGTTGGTTAGGGGCCAATACGCGGAGTGGTAGGGGCATCCCTGTCTTTACAGTCAGTCTGTCCTGTCTCTTTCCCGTGGTGGTAGGATTTTAATTGTGACCAATGTTTCCAGCGGCCCTTTCCCTTAACATCAACACAGGCACATGTGTCGCTGGTAAGGATAATCTCGTGGGGTCCTATCCATTTTGGTGCAAACCCGGGTCGGTCTGGGGCAACCCGAATTAAAACTTTATCCCCTACTCGGGGGAGGGTGGTGGTGTGACTGACATTTTGATCTCCAGCCTGGTCTCTAATGGCTTGCTGGTCTCTGGCTGCATGGTGCAGATCTCGGAGCTGTAAGTCTAGTTGCTGTACATATCTCTTGATTTTGTCCCGAAGGGGTGCCATTTCTTCCCCCCCCACGGCAATGTTTTCTGGGAGTCGCATTGCCCTCCCGGTCATTAGCTCAAACGGGGTGAGCCCTACGGTACGACCTGGGGTGGCCTGTAGGCGCATCAAAATACAAGGAAGGACATCTACCCACCCCTGACCTGTCTCTGCGATGGATTTGGCTATCGCATTTTTGAGAGTGCGGTTCATCCGCTCTACCATTCCAGCTCTTTGAGGGTGGTATGGGATGTGGAATCGCTGTCGGATTCCTAGGGCTTTGCAAGCGTGTTTCATCACCTTGCCTGTAAAGTGTGTCCCCTGGTCAGAGTCCAGTTGCAGCGGGGCTCCCCACCTTGGTATTATTTCATATGCCAGGATGCGGGCTACAGTGGTCGCCCCGCAATCCCGAGTTGGAAAGGCTTCTACCCATCGGGTGAACTGGTCTATGAGGACCAGGCAGTACTTCTTCCCGCGGCTGGTGGGTAGGGGGCCGATGAAATCAATTTGGAGGTTTTCCCAAAGTCCCTCCGGTCTGGGTTGGTGCTAATTTAACTTTCAGGGGCCGACCGGGGTTATGCTGAGCGCATATAATACATCTTTGGCAGTGCTTAGCTACATCGCGCCCCATCCCTGGCCACCACCAATCAGCTGATAAGTTTACCCCAGTCCAACGCCGGCATCTCCGCATCATGACCACCAATCAGCTGATAAGCGGGCCAGTGTCCCATCCCGGCCGGAGTGGTCCGGTTCGTGGTGGAGTCGGAGTAGTTCAGCCTGTATGAATGAAGGGGCAACTACCTGGTGCCCTCTGTGCCATACCCCATTCTTATCTAGGGACGCCCCTGCCTGCTCCCACCGTGCCACCTCGTCTGGGTCAGCGCTGCCCTGGAGTTTACAAATGTCCACCTCTTCCATGGGTGGAGTGGTGATGGCGGCTACCTGCGGGAGGGCTTCCCCAGCTGCAGCTTTGGCAGCAGCATCTGCTAGTTGGTTTCCCTTTTGCTCCGCAGTCCTCGCCTTCTGGTGGGCTTTTATTTTAATTACGGCTGCTTCCGAGGGTAACCTGGATGCCGTTGCCAAGTCTCGGATTATGTTTTCGTGTTTTACGTGCCCTACCCTGCGGTGATGAATCCACGCCTTTTCCATGCCATCGAAATGACTGGAGGAACGTGGGGTTCTGCCTATCTGCATCGGGCATTCCCCCATGGGCCACAAAGGCATCAAATTTCTGTCGCCCATATTCCTGGGCCCCTTCCTCCTTCCCCTGCGCTACCCCTACTATTGCGCCCCAGCTCACGGGGACCTGCCCCATGGTCTGGACGATATCATTTTTTAAGTCTGCCAGAGCCTGATCCTGCTCTTGGCGACTCTCATCCAGGTTTGCACACCTGGACCCATTCTGGTGCTCTGCCTGAAGCCGGGTCCAATAATTCTCGGGCATCTTGGCTCTTACCAGCCCTGCTATGTCCCGGTTATGTAGGTTATGACACAGTTGCATTTCCTTAATCTTCTGCCAGAAGATCGCATTACTGTGTCTGGGCTGGAGGGTCGGGAGTTTCTCTAATCATTTCATTGTGTCTCCCGGTGTGAGTGACACATAGATCATTTTAATCTGGGTCTGCCGCCCTCGCCCATCTCTCCCTTGTCCCCCAGGAACGCATTCGATCTTTAAGGGAGCTGCCATAGCGTCCTGGGGTGGGGGGTCGGTGGTCAACGGGAGGTTCCCCCCTGTCGGGCACAGTGAGCCCGTTTCATCCATTAAGCATTCCCAATCGGGACACTCCTCACTTGGAAATTCATGTGAGAAGTCGGACAGTGCTGGCAGCACGGGGTTAGCAGCCATCACAGTGGAGCGCTTTCGCTGCGCGGACTGTTCTTGCTTGTCCTGAACATATTTATGAACTCGCCCTGCTAGAGTGATGTGGGCTTTTAATATCAGGATCCAAGCCTTATCATCTTTATTCCTCTTTTCTTTTGCCCACCATTCGTTGGTTTTCAAGTGGGTCTTGGGGTTTCCACCCTGCTTTGATCATGCTTTTAATTAGTGTCTTATTTTTGTCTGCTAGATAGCGGGTGAGGGACCCTTCTGGTCCCCATTCGAAGTTGGTATCATTGCTATCCATGTCGGGTCTCTTAACTAGGACCAGTGGTATACTAATCCTGGCTCTGGTGCTTCTCACAGATACTTGTGTGGGTATCTCTGAGGTTACTGGTTTGGTGTTCCCACTGTCAGTGTGTTTAAACTTTCAGCAGCAACACGCAGAGCCCGTCCTGCGTGTAGCGGGGAGATTACCGTGCACAGAGGCAGGTGAGCTCTGACCACGACTACAGGGGCCGGGGCCCCCTTTCCTTGCCAACTCCTATCGCTAAGTCACTCCTCAGAGGCTCGCCGTTTTCCCTATCTCCTCGGGATCACTCTGACCTGGGTGCGGACAGGCGTGGAATTGACCGCAGATGGGAGTTCCCCCAGCTTATAGCCGTTCTTTTGCGCTACCAGAAGTCCCCTGCTTGTAGTGGTCGAGGCACTCACAGAGGCTCCAGACTTAGTAGCGCCCGGACATGTAGCAGACGCCTCGCGGATTCTGCCCCCAGTGGCCCGAACCTTTCGCGCCTGCAGAGGTCCTACCCGACTTGCAGCGCCCGGACTTGTACCGAACTCCGAGAGCCCGATCACAGTGGCCCAAACCTAGACGTCCTCCCGGCTTCTACTATTCTCAAACTCTGTCCTGTCAGGTACCTATAGGTCAGTTAGTTTATGGTTGGGTTCATCGTCAGGGGTACACGGAATGTAATGGCAACACAATCAATCACAGTTCGCGACCCCACTCGCCCGCCCAAAAAGAAACTTAAACACTACTTTACCGCTGTACAGCTATTGAACGGACTCTGTTCAGAGGTTCAGATCGCGGCAGCCGTGAAACACCGCTCTGACACTGGGAATGCCCGCAGATTTAAATGAGTAAAGATACTCACCCAGTGCCCAGAGACGATGTTCCAGCGACGGTCACGATCCCGGACGAGCCCCTAATTGTTAGCGCGAGTGGGCGAACACGACCACTTCGGACTCAGAGTCAGGTTCAACAGCAGTACAGCTTTATTAACGTCGATGGAGGTGCAATCAGGACATACAAACAGCACTGTCCCGAAAGCACTCTGAAAGCCTGCCGCACTGGGCTACAGTTATACTTGAACTTTGACACGTTGTATGCTTCAAATGTTAATGTTTTGTTTACAGTATTTGACTCTGACCATTCTGTTTGATGTTTTAAGTACAGTATCAATGTTTAGGTATGGTAATCGTTTCTGTCCGATGGGTTTATCAATGGGTGTTTGGCTGATCTCAGGAAGTCTTTTGAGGCTAAGAAGGCTTCCTGATATCACTTGATTAGGTCAGTGGTGCTGATTTGATTAGATGAGTTTCCTTTGGTGCCACCCTGTCTGGCCCCCTTTTGTGTGTTAGACCTTGTTTGCATTTTAAAAGCATGCCTTGCCTGTTTGTCTGGATCTGTCCCTTTTAATCTTTAGTGGAGGGGTTCTGACTACAGTTTGGCCTGTTTCATATTATATACGTAACTTCATCAATTTGTTGTCCACTAACAGAGGAAACCGGAACATCTGGAGGAAACCCACGCAGACACGGGGAGAATGTGCAAACTCCGCACAGGCAGTGACTCAAGCCAGGAATTGAACCCAAGTCCCTGGCGCTGTGAAGCAGCAGTGCTGACCACTGTGCCACCATGCCACCCCACAAGTATCTGCGGGAAGAGAAACAGTGCTATACAGACAAAACATAGAGAAGGAAAGGAAAGGATGCAGAATGTAGTGTTACAGTCATAGCCCGGGTGTAGAGAAAGATCAATTTAATGCCAGGGAGGTCCATTCAAAAGTCTGATGGCAGCAGGGAAGAAGCTGCTCTTGAGTCAGTTGGTACGTGACCTCAGACTTTTTCCCTACTATTTACCATACCATCAATTTGTGTGTCATCTATGAACTTAATGATTATGCCTCCTACATTCATATCTAGATCATTAATGAACAGCAAGGGACCCAGCACCGATCCCTGTGCTACACCACTGGACTCAGCCTTCCAATGGGGAGGCAATGGCCTAGTGGTATTATCGCTAGATTATTAATCCAGTAACTCAGCTAATGATCTGCGGGCCCAAGTTTGAATCCCACCATGGCAGATGGTGGAACTTGAATCCAATGAAAATTATCTGGAATTAAGAATCTATTGATGACCAGGAAACCATTGTCAAGTGTCAGAAAAACCCATCTGGTTCACTAATGTGCTTTAGGGAAGGAAATCTGCCATCCTTACCTGGTCTGGCCTACATGTGACTCCAGAACCACAGCAATGTGGTTGACTCTCAATGGCCCTCGGGCAACTAGGGATAGGCAATAAATGCTGGCCAGCCAGCGATGCCCATGTCCCACAAATGAATAAAAAAATTGAAAAAACAACCTTCCACCATCACCCTCTGCCTCCTGGCGCTAAACCAATTTTGGATCCAGTGTGTCAAGTTGCCCTGGATCCCATGAGCTCTTACCTTCTTGCCCAGTCTCTCATGTGGGATCTTGTCATAAGCCTTCTTGAAGTCCATGGAGACAACATCAACTGCACTGCCCTCATCTACATATCTAGTCACCTCCTCGAAAAATTCAATCAAATTTGTCAGACATGATCTCCCCCTGACAAAGCCATGCTGACTATCCTTGATTAACCCTTGCCTCTCCAAGTAGAGATTAATCCTGTCCCTCAGAATTCTTTCTAATAGTTTCCCCACCACTGAAGTTAGACTCACTGGAAAGTGGTCGCCCAGTCTGATTTTAAACTTTATAAAGTTTATTTATTAACGTCATAAGTAGGTTTACATTAACACTGCAAAGAAGTTACTGTGAAAATTCCCTAGTCGCCACATTCCTGTGCTTGTTTGGGTACACTGAGGGAGAATTTAGCATGTTCATTGCACCTAACCAGCACGTGTTTCAGATTGTGGGAGGAAACCCGAGCACCCCGAGGAAACCCATGCAGACACGGGGAGAACATGTAGACTCTGCACAGACAGTGACCCAAGCCAGGAATCGAACTCAGGTCTCTGGCACTGTGAGGAAGCAGTGCTAACCACTGTGCCACCATGTGTCTGCATTTGGACTTCCCGATGTTTAAATAAAACTGCTGTCAGATCCTAAAGTACACATGTCTGCTCTAATCTAAATGTGTTCACCAGTTCAGCAGCAGGATTAGGTATTTGCACCTGTGTATCTATATTGAGGACATCCCGGAGCTTTTTAACAATTCATACCACCTAACTAAAAAGCCACCCCCCACTCCCCCTCCCCCCACAGTAGTCCCCACTTCTCAACCCACCATAGCATTACCCCAACCCCTCGACACCCCACCCACAAGGCACTCCACCTACCGTCCTCACCCCCACCCTCCAACTAGCACCCCCCAATCCAGGAGCCTAACCAGCCCGACCCCAAACCCAGCTAGACCCGACCCCAAACCCAGCTAGACCCGACCCCAAACCCAGCTAGACCCGACCCCAAACCCAGCTAGACCCGACCCCAAACCCAGCTAGACCCGACCCCAAACCCAGCTAGACCCGACCCCAAACCCAGCTAGACCCGACCCCAAACCCAGCTAGACCCGACCCCAAACCTTGACCCGACCCCAAACCCAGCTAGACCTGACCCCAAACCCAGCTAGACCCGACCCCAAACCCAGCTAGACCCGACCCCAAACCCAACTAGACCTGACCCCAAACCCAGCTAGACCCGACCCCAAACCCAGCTAGATCCGACCCAACCCACTCCCCCATCCCAACTGAACCCCCCCCCACCCCGCTTTCCCCCACCTGACCAGATCTGGCTAGACCCACAACCTGACCCCAGGACCCCCACCACTCATTCCCCCACACAATATCCAAAGTGCACCCTCTACCTGATCCAAACCTCACTCCCCCGACCTCTCCAACCTTACTCCCACTCCCTAGACCCCCTCCCCAAGATGTCTTTGCACCTCCAAACAAACCACCACCACCCTTTGCCAAATCCAATCCACTGAACATCCCCCTAACTCAATATCCCCGACACCCCGGGATATCTGATCTTCCACCACTGTGCACCACCCCCAAGCTTCCTCCCAATGTCCATTGCCCACCCCCCCACCCCCAGTTTCCATCCCAGCCCCCGAATCCCATCCCCCTGACACAGCTGTAACAATGACAACGACCTGCAGCCTGACCCCAGCCTCTGATATCCGACCCACCTATACCCCTTCCTCCTCCAAATGTCCAACCTGACTTCTAACCCCTGACTGGACATCCCAACCGATCCAACTCGCACTCCCAGATATCCCCCAATGTCCGCTTGGTCCCACTGCCCCCCCTGCTCTCCCCCCCTCCCACCCCCCCCCCCCCCCCCCAATGTCCGATTGGTCCCACTGCCCCCCTTGCTCCCGCCCCCCCCAATGTCCGCTTGGTCACACTGCCTCCCCTGCTCCCCCCCCACCCCCCTGACCTTCACACCTTCCAAGCCAACCTAACCTCCCAGTCTCCACCACTCCTCCGAAGTTTGACCCCCGCCTTCCCAACCTCTGATCTCCTGCATCCCCTGGCGCTCGACCTCCACCTCCACCCCACTCCTGATCTCCAATCACCTGCCACCACCCCTCCCCAACCTCTGTTTCCCCCTATCTGCCCAAAAACCTATCCATTTACTGAGATACTTACCTTCTCCCCGGCCTGAAATTTTCAATCGATCCTTCAAAAGTACCTGCTTTACGGCAGCTAGTGCAGTAAAGAAAGGGGCATGTCCTCCTTCACTCTGACTCCCACCCAGCCTGAGTCAGGAAGATCAGGCGAGACGGGCACTGAATAAACTTGGCGCAGGTGAGCAGGTACACAGTGGCATTCTGGCACTGATTGCCATTCCAAGCAAGTTGCAACCCTATTAAAGTGACTATGCTTCAAAAGGTGCTTCAGTTTCAAACATTTAGTAACATCCTGTGGTTATGAAAGGTGCTACATAAATGCGGTCTTGTTTTGGGGTGACTGCTGGATTACGTGTTCAGACTCCGCAGTGGAATTTGCACCTTCAATCTACCCTGTCAAAGGAACAAATTCTACCGATCGATCTAGGAATGACTAGCAAGCACTGGCACCTACATTACCCCCATGCACACTAATCTCAGCAGATTCAAATCCCTCATGTTCTGCAGAACTGCGTCGACTGCTGGCTAATGTCTGAAGCACTTAAAAATTTCAATCCATTGATTCAGCCGAAAATACAGTCAGTCTGCCGATTAGCAAAATTCAAATTTTGAGTCTTCCCAGACTGAGGCAAACTTGTTGTCAGAGCTTGTTTTCCCACTTCTTCACATTTAAAAAAGGAATTCTTCCATTTACAACACTTTCTACGGCCAGCAGCAATTTCAAAGCACTTCACAGCCAATGAATCACTTCTGAAATGTAGTCACTGTTGTAATTTAGGAAACTCAGCAGCCAATTTGCACACAGCAAGCTCCCACAAACAGTCATGTAATCGATGATCAAGCAACCCATTTTTCTGATGATGATTGAGGGATAAATATTGGCCAGGACGCGAGGGATTCCTCCCCTATTCTTCTTTGAAATAGTGCCACAGCATCTACTACCTCCATCTGCGAGGACAAACAAGGCCTCAGTTCAACATCTCGTCCAAAAGACAGCACCTCTGGCAGTGCAGCAGTCTCTCAGTCCTGCACTGGAGTGTCAGCCGAGATTCCTGTGCTCAAGTCCTGGACTGGCACTTGGAACACGCCACCTTGTGACTTAAGCAAGCAGTGCTATTAACTGAGCCAAGGCTGACATAAATAACACAATCAAAATTAGACAGGGTTTTGACATAGCAAGAAGGGTGGTAGGATGAAATTATTTCCTCTGACAAATGGTCAGTGTTATGATGGTCACGGGGGATCATCAATAGATCTCCCCATGGGCTTCGTGGAGTACGAGCTGCCTTATTAAGCAAGCCCAATGGGAAAGGGTCAGTGGGGGTTTTTTAAACCTGTTACACTAACCCGGGCTGTTGTTGTAGGTCCCGAGGTGGAGGCTACCTGACTGTCAGCTACAGTCGCCACCTTTTCCTTTGGTGCACAGTAAAGGGTATTACTGTGACAGGAAAACTGGCATTTGGCTGAGTTACTCGTTAGTAACCGGAGTTTATAGATTTAAAATAATTGACAAAAAGGACTAAAGGGAAAAGGAGGAGAAATCTCAGAGGATTGTGGAGATTTGGAATGCAGTGGTGAAAAGGGCACGGAATTGGATTGCATCAGAACTTTCAAAAGGCAATCAGACATGTATTTGATGAGGACTAATTTTTGATAATTCTGTTGTATGTTTTTCCACTAAAGTTAAAAGGTACACATTTCCAGGGGCAGTCTAGCCACTTCATAGAATCCCTACAGTGCAGAAGGAGGCCAGTCAGCCCATTGAGTCTGCACTGACCACAATCCCACCCAGGCCCTATTTCTGTAACCCCACATATTTACCCTGCTAATCCCCCTGACACTAGGGACAATTTAGCTTGGCCAATCAACTTAAACCGCACATCTTTGGACTGTGGGAGGAAAACAGAGCACCCGGAGGAAACCCACGCAGACATGGAGAGAAAGTGCAAACTCCACAGAGATGTGACCTGAAGCTGGAATCGAACCCAGGTCCCTGGCACTGTGAGGCAGCAGTGCTAACCACTGTGCACCGTGCCATCCCTGAAAGACAAAAGGTTTCAAAGTGCTGATTTAACTGCACTGCCAATGCAGGCTGGGCAGAAGTTCCAGCAACAACCACCCCATCTTCAAACAAGGGGAGGACAATCATCCCAACTCATTAACTACCTGATGCTGGATGATGTTGGGTATTACACTGCCCAAGTGATACCTTTGCTAGCAGACCAGCAAGTGTCCATTATCACTCCAACACATAGACTTTATCAAAAGTATTACACTATTTTAGTCAGAGGGAATTACATGGTGCTAGATTCAGTTGTGGCCTGATATCCTAGAATGCCCAGAAACATCATTGTGACTGAAATGAAAGGCGCGGAGGGTAGAATCAGCTTGGTCCTGAGCTTCGGTGGCAAGCAAAGAACAAAGAACAATACAGCACAGAAACAGGCCCTTCGGCCCTCCAAGCCCGTGCCGCTCCCTGGTCCAAACTAGACCATTCTTTTGTATCCCTCCATTCCCACTCCGTTCATATGGCTGTCTAGATAAGTCTTAAACGTTCCCAGTGTGTCCGCCTCCACCAGCCTGCCTGGCAGCGCATTCCAGGCCCCCACCACCCTCTGTGTAAAATATGTCCTTCTGATATCTGTGTTAAACCTGCCCCCCTTCACCTTGAACCTATGACCCCTCGTGAACGTCACCACCGACCTGGGGAAAAGCTTCCCACCGTTCACCCTATCTATGCCTTTCATAATTTTATACACCTCTATTAAGTCTCCCCTCATCCTCCATCTTTCCAGGGAGAACAACCCCAGTTTACCCAATCTCTCCTCATAACTAAGCCCCTCCATACCAGGCAACATCCTGGTAAACCTCCTCTGCACTCTCTCCAAAGCCTCCACGTCCTTCTGGTAGTGTGGCAGGAGTGAGACAGAGCCTGTGCATCAAGTCAGCCACCTGACATGTCAGGCAAATTAGGGGCCAATTGAGGGCAAAATTGCTAACACTGCTGGGATATTCTTGGGGTCAAACCCTGTTGAATATGGATATCAGCAGCAACTTAGAGGCAGCAGCCTCCCAGAGGCAGGCTGGAGAGCCATCAGGTCCTCCCATCACTGGCACCATGAATGTACCATAAAGGCCGCAGCCTTGGCCATAACACCTCCTTATTGGAGGCCAGGGGTGGGTATGTGTGAGTGTGGTGGGTGTGTGAGTATGAGTGTATGTGTGACTGTCTGTCTGTGTGTGTGTGAGTGTGTGTGTGTATGTGAGGGGTGGGTGTGTGTGTATGTGAGGGGTGTGTGTGTATGTGTGTGTGTGAGAGGGGTGTGTGTGTGTGTATGTGAGGGGTGTGTGTGTGTGTGAGAGTGTGTGTATGTGAGGGGTGTGTGTGAGAGAGGGTGTGTGTGTGAGTGTGAGTGGGGTGCTTTCCTCTCCATGCTGATTACCCTATGGGCTGTGGACTATCTGCTTCTTCAGATATGACCCAGGTTTCTGAGGGTGCCTCCATTCAGAGGTGCCCTCTCATTCCTCCACCTGCCTCAGCTGCATCCATTCTGCCAGTGGGGCCGATGTCTGTACAGTGATCAGGCTCTCTGACTGGGCCTCTGCTCACCATCCTCAATTAGACAGTGATGTCGAGGTGTTCTTTGTATTCGAGGTGTTCATTGAAGTGGTCCCGATTCTCGAATGTTACACAGTACATAAGATTGCGATCAGTCACGAGTGCTACCAACTGAACCACAGAAAAGTCATACTTCCATTTGCTATAAGAGCTAATAATCTACACTGTGTGTTTACTGAGGAGCACGATAGATGTAAAACAGTACAAAGTGCGATTGTAATTTGATCATATTTGCAGTTATTGATTTTATTGATTACGTTTCCGCCACTCATCTTTGTCAGGCAGTGGAGCAGAAGTTTAGGAACCTTTGTTACTCTTTTAATTCATTGCAATTTTTAGTACAAATTCTATACGCCTTATACAGCAGATTGGAAGGATATTTCTTAACAACAGTGAAAGCCAGCATGCTAATAAATATTTTTGACTTTGACACTGGATGTTCAAAGTTGGTAGATTCTTCCATTCCCCAGCTATTATATCATTTAAATATCGATATGAGATGGGATTACAGAAACAGTGAGAGCATCAATGGAACCGTGTAAGTGACAGAAAGCAGAGAATAGGAGTGAACTCTTGTCCTTCAGATTGGGTGGAAATATAGAGTGGTGTGCCCCACAACTTTGTCTTTTTCGATACACAATAATAATCCGGTCTTGGGTAGGAACTTGGAAACAATGAGAAGGTTAGGAGCAAACTTCAGAAGGGCACAGACTGGTGAAATGGGCAAATAGATGGCAGATGAAGTTTAGCACAGAGATGTGTGGCATGATGCAATTTGATACAAAGAATAAGGAGAGGCAATATAAACTAATTTGTACAATTTAAAGAGGGTGCAGGAACAGACACTGGGAATTTATGTACAGAAATCTTTGCCAGTGACAAGAGCTGATGAGGCTGTACAAAATATCACATGGAGCGGCTTTTCAATGTGGGGTTGGGAATCATAGAATCCCTACAGCACAGAAAGAGGCCATTCGACCCATTGTGTCTGCACCAACCACAATCCCACCCAAGCCCTATTCCTGTAACCCCACATATTTACCCTGCTAATCCCAAAACACTCGGGTCAATCTAGCATGGCCAATCAACCTAACCCGCACATCTTTGGACTGTGGGAGGACACGGGGGAGAATGTGCAAACGGGGAGAATGTGCAAACTCCACACAGACAGTGACCCAAGCCAAGAATCGAGCCCAGGTCCCTGGCGCTGAGGCAGCAGTGCTAACCACTGTGCCACCGTGCTGCCCGAATCTAACATGCAGATGAATTCCAGGTTACAACCCCATACCTGATACATATCACATCGTGATTTTTAAATGTAAATGGCCTATTTGGACCAGAGGTGAGTTCAGGCCCAATATGTGGCGCTGAGCACTTCCAGAAGACTACTTTTTGAAAATTCGATTCAACTCTGCGTAGGTCTCTTAACAAGCTGAGAGATATTAATGGTATCAGGCACCTTCCCTGCTCCATCCCTCCCCCCATCCCTTGGAAAATCCAAGACTATCCTAAAGATGCCGGGAATCAGAGGCAACCTCAGGGACCCCAACTTTCATTGCCCACCCACACCGGATCCTGACCTCAACTCCTACTGAAAATCCCAGCCATGGTATCCTTGGCTTTATAAACGTACAGAGTCAAAAACTAAGGAAATTATACCATCACTTTACAAATCATTGGATAAGCGCCACTTCGAGTATTATGTACAGTTCTGGGCACTACTGGCAGCACAGTGGCCCAGTGACTAGCACTGTTGCCTCACAGCACCAGGGACCCGGGTTTGATTTTGGTCTCGGTTCACTGTCTGTGTGGAGACTGTACGTTCTCCACGTGTCTGCATGGGTTTCCTCCGGGAGCTCCGATTTCTTCCCACACCCCAAAGATGTGCAGGTTAGATGGATTGGCCATGCTAAATTGCCCCTTGGTGTCCCAAGATGTGTAGGTTAGGTGGATTATCCATGGTAAATACGTGGGGTTATGGGGATAGAGCAGGCGGGTGTTGGCGGGGGGGGGTTGGTCTGAGTGGGATGCTCGTTCGGCAAGTCGGTGCAGACTCAATGGGCCGGATGGTCTCTTTCTGCACTGTAGGGATTCTATAGTTCCATGGAACACTTTTGGAAAGATGTCAAGGCCTTACTCGAATGGTACCAGGGATGAGGGTTTTCAGATTTGCGGAGAGACTAGAGAAACTGGAGGGTTTCTCCTTAGAGAAGAAGAAGTTAAGATTAGATTTAATAGGAACAATGAATAATTAGAAACTGTTTCAATCGGCAGAAAGATCGGTAACAAGATAACACAGAATAAGGTAATTAGCAAATGAGATGGAGGTACGATGAGGAAGAAACAGTTTAATGTATCAGGTTATTATAATCTGGAATGTGGTGCCTGAAAGAGCCATAACAGAAATTGGATACATTCTTGAAGGGGAGAAATTAGTCGGGCTATTAGGGAAAAGGAGATTGGGAATAACTGGATAGCTCTTTCAAACAATTGGCACAGGTAAAATGGGCTACATGTGTTCCTTCTGTGCTGTAAGTTTAAGTTTATTCATTAGTATCTCAAGTAGGCTTACATTAACACTGCAGTGAAGTTACTGCGAAAATCGCCACACTCTGGTGCCTGTTCGGGTACACTGAGGGAGAATTTAGCATGGCCAATGCACCTAACCAGCACATCCTTTGGACTGTGGGAGGAAACCGGAGCACCCGGAGGAAACCCATGCAGACACGAGGATAATATGTAGACTCTGTACAGACGGTGACCCAAGCCGGGAATCGAACCCGGGTCCCTGGTGCTGTGAGGCAGCAGTGCTAACCACTGTGCCGCCCTGTAAGATTTTATGATATGATTATAGGATTCAATGTATAACATATAACAAACATCTTGCCTCCAACACATGTCTGTTACATCCTAATACCTTCCAATTTTCACCCAGCAGACACCATGTACCAGACATCATTCCTTGTTATAGATGGAAACAAACTTGAACTAAAATGAGATAGAAAGCCAAATCTTTTATGATTGGCTCTTTTGACCGGAGCCAGAAATTTACCAACAGTGACTTTCCGAGCATTTTGACAACTTACACAAAACTACTGCCCCACACAGTTCAGTAGCCAGAGAGCGATAGGCCCCACTAATCCATTTTAAAGCTAAACATTGCAAGTATTTCAAACCACATTGGAGAAATGCTAGTAATTTGAAAACAAGGATCTCATGAACTAAATGTTGCGTTTCATTGGGCAAACCATATTCCAAAATCAGGCAGCAGTAATTATGATACCAAAATAGCCGTCATGTTATCATACCAAAGTTATCGACTACGCATGTTGCTTCTTTCAGAGCGGCTGGTGGAGGCATTTATACACGGCAAAGTGTGATAGGTGCCAAATCAGTTCTGTCAACACAGCAAAGGTCAAAAATGGGATAAATCTTCCCCTGAAAGTCTGCGTCAAAAGTGTAGATCAAGCTGAGCTCATCGGGATTATCCACGTTGTAGAATGAGAGTCGCCTTCCCTCATAATCCAGGAACACGCCAATCTTCCGCGGCCTCACAAAGAGAGTAAGCTGGATTTTGGGATTCTTGTACGCCTCATAAATCTTTCCTTCCTTCACTCCGATCATCCAGACCCCATTCTCCGGAGTCTTGTTCAGCCTTCCTTTGCGGCCAGTAGTCCCTTTGATGACACCGAGACGCCACTTCATCTTGTCGTTGACAATGACTTGCCAATAGTGCTTGCCCGAGGAAAAGCCTTTGTTGGCCAGGACGCAGGTGTTGTAGTCAAATCGCTCCTGTATTATTGACAAGCGCTTGAGGTACGTCCCACATTCTACTTTGGTGCTTCCATTGGTTATGACCAGAATTGGGTGCGCGCTGCTGGGATCCAGTTTTAATTCCTCTGGTTCTGAAAGCAATCAGAAAAACAATTCCACAGAGTAATCAATCGCCATGGAGAAAACTTCCAGCCTGAATTACAGAAGATAAATATTAAATTCTAGGTATCGATTTTATGAGTTTACATCCACTGCTGGTTATGCAAATTAGGATATCAATGACCATCCCTTTGGTTGGGGGGGGGGGGGGGTGCTAAAATGGGGTGCATGTTGGAAAATTGTTTTATTTTAAAATTCATTTTAGGAATGCAGCTAACGAGGGCAACATTTATTACCCACCCCATGTTGCACCTGAAAAGGTGGTGATGGGCCTTTCCCTTGAACTGTTGCAGAAATTAAGAAGGAAAATGGCATGTTAGCCTTTACTGCAAGGGGACTGGAGTACAAGAATAAAGACATCTTGTTACAGTTGTACACAACTTTGATGTGAGGACAATTTTCACCCAGCAGACACCATGTACCAAATATCATGGGGAGGCGATGGCCTAGTGGTGTTATCGCTAGACTATTAATCCAGAAACTCAGCTAATGTTCTGGGGACCCAGGTTCGAATCCCACCACAGCAGATGGTAAAATTTGAATTCAATAAAAAATATCTGGAACTAAGAATCTACTGATGACCATGAAACCATTGTCGATGTCGGAAAAACCCTTCTGGTTCACTTTAGGGAAGGAAATCTGTCATCCTTACTCGATCTGGCCTACATGTGAATCCAGAGCCACAGCAATGTGGTTGACTCTCAACTGCCCTCTGAAATGGCCTAGCAAGCCATCAGTTTAAGGGCAACTAGGGATGGGCACTAAATGCTGACCAGCCAGCGAAGCCCATGTTCCACAAATGAATTAAAAATAAACCTGTGAGTAGTTTTCGTCTCCATATTTAAGGTAGGATATACTTGCTTTGGAGTCGGTACAGTGAAGGTTCACTGGATTGGTTCTTGGGATGAGAGGGTTGTCCAATGACGAGAGGCTGAGCAAATTGGGCTGATACTCTCTGAAGTTAAGATGAATGAGAAGTGAACTCATTGAAACAGACAAGATTCTGAAGGGGCTCGAGAGGGAGGTTGTTTCTTCTGACTGGGGAATCTTGAACAGGGAGGTACAGTATCAGGATAAGTTAGGATGGATGAGGAGAAATTTCTTCATTCAGAGGATGGTGAATCTTCAGAATTCTCTGTCTCAGAGGGTTGTAGAAGCTTCATCATTGAGTGTTTTTAAGGCTGTGATAGATGGATTTTTTTGTCTCTTGGGAAATCAAGGGACAAAAGCAAAATACTGTGGATGCTGGAATCTGAAACAAAAACAGAAAATGCTGGAAAATCTCAGCAGGTCTGGCAGCATCTGTGGAGAGAGAATGGAGCCAATGTTTGGAGTCAGGATGATCCTTCATCAGCTCTGACTAAGGTTCATCCAGACTCGAAATGTTGGCTCTATTCTCTCTCTGCAGATGCTGTCAGACCTGCTGAGATTTTCCAGCATTTTCTGTTTTTGTCCAGGAATATGGACAGTGGGTGGAAAGTGGAACTGAGGCAGATGATCAGTTGTGAATGATGGAGCAGGTTTGTGGGATCCGAGTATCTATTCCTACTTCTATTTCTTCTGATCTTATTAGTCCGTGTAGTGAACAGCACCTACATTGCTGTTAACATAGAAACATAGAAGATAGGAGCAGGAGGCCATTCGGCCCTTTGAGCCTGCTCCACCATTTATCATGATCATGGCTGATTGTCCAACTCATTAGCCTAATCCTGCTTTCTCCCCATAACCGTTGATCCCATTCTCCCCAAGTGCTATATCTAGCCGTTTCTTGAATACATTCAATGTTTTGGCATCAACTACTTCCTGTGGTCATGAATTCCACAGGTTCACCACTCTTTGGGTGAAGAAATGTCTCCTCATCTCCGTTCTAAATGGTCTATCCTGAATCCTTAGACTGCGACCCCTGGTTCTGGACACCCCCACCATCGGGAACATCCTCCCTGTATCTACCCTGTCTAGTCCTGTTAGAATTTTACAAGTCTCTATGAGATCTCCCCTCATTTGTCTGAACTCCAGTGAAAACTATCCTAACCTAGTTCATCTCTCCTCATACATCAGTCCCGCCGTCCCCAGAATCAGCCTGGTTAACCTGCTAAGTAGAACAGTCCAGGATTTTGACCCAAATGTTGATGACTGGACAGCAATATATTTCCAAGGCAGATTGATGCATGACTTGAAGGGGAACTTGAATGTGATGGTGTTCCCAAGCACCAGCTGTCCTTGCCCTTCTAAGTGATGAAAGATACAGCTTTTGGGATGGGCTATTAAATTAACCTTGGCGTATTATTACAGTGCATCCTGTGAACAGTATACACAGTGAAGCCACAGTGAAGAGAATGGGTGGGGATTAAGCTGACTGCTTTGCCCCAGTTGGAGTTGCGATTCATGCCAGAGGAGTGAGGAGTAACAGTAAATGTCATGTGAAGTCGTCACTCCTATTGCATTCCACTGGGAGTTCCTGACGCTTTCCAACTTGAACGGACCCTCATTTGGGCTTGAACTTGCTACGTTATTTCTTTGGAAGAGGGGCCAGTGGAGGGGGGCCAGTGCCTGGAATTCCCTCCTTCAAACAGCCTGGAGGAGGCAAATACAGACAATTGTCTCATCTCCAATGCGCACTGGGCACCCAGAGAGGAAAGTCTACCAGGATTTAACTCCTAGTCCTGGAGTAGAGTATAGGAAAGATTCAATTAATTAAAATCTCTTTCTGCTGACTCAGGTCTGTAATGAGTTTGGAACATCCCAATTCTAAGTGTAAAGCAACAGTCTAAAGCTGTTCTAAATTCAGAACTAATCTGGTAGTTTCAATTCCTGGCACATCACAGTCATGTGGATTGCAACATATCAGGAGCACATCCCCTCTGTGTCTCCTTTGTGCATTTGGTGCATTGACTTTCACTGCATTACCCCACAGAGGTACAGACCATTATACCTGTTATTTTTCGATCAATTACTTGAGGATGGGACTGACACTGGCATTTCTTTCCCCTCCATCCCTAAGAAGGTGGTGGTGAGCTTTCTCCTTGAATCACTGCAGTTTTGGTGCTGGTGGTTCTTCAACATTGGTTTCAGATTTGGAATTTGAGGATTTTGGCCACAGCATTGATAAGAGAATGACATTGTGGAAATAAGGATGGCAGAGATATAAAATGGGCTGTCAAACTGCCCATTTTACACTACTACAATAAGTCAGAGGGATGTGTGATTTACATGTTGTGTCGTAATTACAGCACTGAAGCAGGTTATTCAACATTAGATTAGGGTTTGTGAGCCTCATCATTTTATATAACCCCAGCACTATCCTCCTATACCTATAGGGCAGCACGGTGGCGCAGTGCTTAGCACTGCTGCCTCACAGCACCAGGGACCCAGGTTCAATTCCGACCTCGGGTCATTGTCTGTGTGGAGTTTGCACTTTTTCCCCATGTCTGCGTGGGTTTCCTCTGGGTGCTCTAGTTTCCTCCCACAGTCCAAAGATGTGCGGGTTAGGTGGATTGGCCATGCTAAATTGCCCTTAGTGTCAAGGGGATTAGCAGGGTAAATATATGGGGTTACGGGATAGGGCCTGGGTGGGATTGTGGTCGGTGCAGACTCGAAGGGCAGAATGGCTTCCTTCTGCATTGTAGGGATTCTATTCTTCTGGAGGTAACATTGGTCATGAACTAGCAGAAGTACCTTTTCTGATAAATAAATGAATCTGTAAGTTCTATCTTTATTGAAGCACCAAACGTACCCAGTAATAATCTCTTTACTCACTCCTAATTACTCACCTGATGCCTTTACTCACTCTTACCTGTTAAAAACGATTCTTCTGCATAATTTCATCTGTTAACACGATCCCACCAGTCAAACTCACCTGGTAAAATCCTCTTCTGCAGCTTTTTCCAGACTGTCAGTTTGATGTCGTCATGTCTAAAGCCAGGCTTGAAGGAAATGGTGCTGAAGTTTTTGTTTGACTCTGGCTGTGGCTCCTGTTCGCAACTAAAAAAAAATCAAAAACAGATTAGTTTGTGAAGCTTCATGTCTTTTTGAACAGGTGACAACAAGCTGATTGCACTAAGTTGATCTTTCTCTACATCCTAGCTATGGCTGTAACACTACATTCTGCACTCTCTCCTTTCCTTCTCTATGTACATTATGCTTTGTCTATATAGCGCGCAAGAAACAATACTTTTCACTGTATACTAATACATCTGACAACAACAAATCAAATCAAAGATTGATCTACTGTTAGTGAATAAGGATGAATCCACAATTAAAGGGGAAATGTGTTTTGTAATCTTTATTGTCACAGAGGGAGACACCAGGAATTCTGCATGTCTCTGAGTCTCTTCATCTTGCATTCACAGAATTAGAGAATAATGGCATAGTAACAGCACAGAAAGAGGCCATTTGGCCCGTGCTGGCTCTGTGTAAAAGCTACTCAGCTAGTCTCAGTCCCCTGCCTTTTCCCCAGAGCCCTGCAAATGATTTTTTCTTCAAATAATTATCCAATCCCCTTTTGAAAGCCACAATGAATCTGTCTCCATCCCACTATCAACATTCCGGGTGTTACCATTGACCAGAAAGTGAACAGGACCAGCCATATAAATACTGTGGCTTTGAGTCAGGGGCAGGTCAGAGGCTGGGAATCCTGCGGCAAGTAACTCACCTCCTGACTCCCTAAAGCCTGTCCACCATCTACAAGGCCCAATCCTAGATGAGTGCAGCTTCAATAGCACTTAAGAAGTTCGACACCATCCAAGACAAAGCATTGATTGACGCCCTATCCACCACCTTAAACATCCAATCCCTCCACCTTTGACACACAATGGCAGCAGTGTGTACTAGCTACAAGATGCATTGCAGGAGCTCACCAAGGCTCCTTTGACAACACCTTCCAAACCCACAACCTCTACCATCTAGAAAGACAAGGGCAGCAGATGCATCACTTCCTGCAAATTACCCTAAAAGCAACACACCATCCTGATTTGAAAATATATCGCCATTCTTTCACTGTCGTTGGCTCAAAGTCCTGGAAATCCCTTCCCAACAGCACTCCAGGTGTGCACACAGCACACGGACTGCAGCTATCCAAGAAGGCAGCTCACCAACACCTCCTCAAGAGCAATTAAGGTTGCGTAATGAATGTTGGCCGAACCAGCAACGCGCCACATCCCATGGAATTATTTTTTAAAAATAGTTTCCCCTTGTTTAATGACCTCTCCACCCATTGTGAAAGGAATGAACATCAAGACCACAGTCTCTGTGCAAAGATGCAATTAGGGGTGGACAATAAATATCGGTATAGTCAGCGACACTGGCGGGGGTCCAGAGGAGGTTCATAAGAATAATCCCAGGAATGAAGGGTTTGTCATATGCGGAGTGGTTGGGGAGTCTGGGCTATACTCGATGGAGTTTAGAAGGATGTGGGGGGGATCTAATTGAAACTTACAGGATACTGCGAACCCTAGATAGAGTGGACGTGGAGAGGATATTTCCTCCAGTGGGAGAGACTAGAACTCGAGGGCACAACTTCAGAGTGAAGGGACGCTCCTTTAAAACTGAGATCAGGAGGAATTTTTTCAGCCAGAGGGTGGTGAATCTGTGGAACTCATTGCCACAGAGGGTTGTGGAGGCCAGGTCGTTGAGTGTCTTTAAGACAGAGATAGATAGGTTCTTGATCAATAAGGGGATCAAGGGTTACAGGGAGAAAGCAGGAGAATGGGGATAAGAACATAAGAACATAAGAAATAGGAGCAGGAGTAGGCCATCTAGCCCCTCGAACCTGCCCCGCCATTCAATAAGATCATGGCTGATCTGAAGTGGATCAGTTCCACTGACCCACCTGATCCCTATAACCCCTAATTCCCTTACGGATCAGGAATCTATCTGTCCGTGATTTAAACATATTCAACGAGGTAGCCTCCACCACTTCAGTGGGCAGAGAATTCCAGAGATTCACCACCCTCTGAGAGAAGAGGTTCCTCTTCAACTCTGTCCTAAACTGACCCCCCTTTATTTTGAGGCTGTGCCCTCTAGTTCTAGTTTCCTTTCGAAGTGGAAAGAATCTCTCCACCTCTACCCTATCCAGCCCCTTCATTATCTTATAGGTCTCTATAAGGTCCCCCCTCAGCCTTCTAAATTCCAACGAATACAAACCCAATCTGCTCAGTCTCTCCTCATAATCAACACCCCTCATCTCTGGTATCAACCTGGTGAACCTTATCTGCACTCCCTCCAAGGCCATTTCAGCCATGATTGAATGGGGGAGAAGACTCGATGGGTCGAATGGCCTGATCTGCTCCTATATTGTATGGACACCCACATCCTGTGAAAGAATTTTAAAATACCACAGGCAGTGCGTTCCAAATCCTAACCACACACGGTGTAAAAGATTTCCTCATCTCGCCTCTGGTTCTTTTGGAAATTACCTTAAATTGGTGTCCTCTGGTTCCCAGCCCTTCCACCAACGGGCAAGATTTCCTGCTATCTACTCTGTTCAGACCCCTAATGATTTTGAACACCTCTATCAAATCTCCTCTCAAACTTCTCTTCTCCAAAGAGAAGCTTTGCCAATCCACTACACTCCAGACTCGTGCCCAATAGATGATGGATAGGTTTTGGGGAGTCAGAAGGTGAGTTGCCCACCACAGAATTCCCAGTCTGTGGTTATAGCCACAGTATTTACATTGCTGCTTCATTCCCCAGTATTTATATTGCTGCTCCACTCCCCAGTATTTATATTGCTGCTTCATTCCCCAGTATTTATATTGCTGCTTCATTCCCCAGTATTTATATTGCTGCTTCATTCCCCAGTATTTATATTGCTGCTCCACTCCCCAGTATTTATATTGCTGCTTCACTCCCCAGTATTTATATTGCTGCTTCATTCCCCAGTATTTATATTGCTGCTTCATTCCCCAGTATTTATATTGCTGCTTCATTCCCCAGTATTTATATTGCTGCTCCACTCCCCAGTATTTATATTGCTGCTTCACTCCCCAGTATTTATATTGCTGCTTCATTCCCCAGTATTTATATTGCAGCTTCATTCCCCAGTAGTTATATTGGTGCTTAACTCCCCAGTATTTATATTGCTGCTTCATTCCCTAGTATTTATTTTGCTGCTCCACTCTGCAGTATTTATATTGCTGCTCCACTCCAGTTTCACGCCAATGGCTGATTCTTTACTTTGATGACTGCAATTATTTTTTAACATGAGACTCCACTGCCCCCCAGAAGCCTTGTGTACCCATTCTGGATCTATCTGATCTAATACAACTAATCTGCCCTTTCTCCATTTTCTATTACATTCTCTGGTGTGAAATATAGATGCTATCGTTTGCCTCAATTCATGATCAAACGTTCCATGTTCAATTATTCCCCAATGTAAAACCTTCTTCTTCCCCTTTCATTCTTCTAGTGATATTCCAATGCAATTCACCAACCAGTGGCAACAATTGTCAGCTGTTCGCCCTCTCCAGTACATTGAGAATTTTGAAACTCCTTTATAACAGTGAAAAACAGTCCTAAATTTGAAGCTTTTCTTTGTAACTTTATATTCCTATGATTAGTTATGAATCATCCCCGCATCTTTCCAACATCCTTCTGAGAATGTAATGCCCAGAACTAATCTAACACTGGCCAAAGCAATGTCCAAGTTTAACATTATCTCCATGCCAAAAGGGACTTGACCTCCCATACATACTTCTTTCAGATGGTCACAGTTGCATTTAGTACTGAAAACAGTCTACGGAGTCATATGAGCAAAGTCACTGCACTAGAAATAGTAAACACCTTTTACTATGTAAATATTGTAATCGTTTACTGGCTGATCTAATAAGCTTATTTGTGTGACAAACTGTTTGCTCTTGGCTTAGTTGGAGTGCATGAGTAACATTTATTGTGCAATGGGTAATGACTTGTGTAAACACTGAGGCTGTGATAAGAATCATCTGCAGTTTTTGATACAAAGGAACTCATCTAATCAATGAGGAATTCAGCACCTATACACACTGTACTAAAGCAAATACATTCTCCCAATCTCCAAATTCGATGACCTCTCCTATCTAGCGGTCATCTCTCTTAAAATTAGCACCTGATCTTACTTAATTATTGCTCATACCAATGTTCATTCACACAGATGTAGTCGCTATTTCAATCTAATTGAAGAAAATGTGTTAGGACATTGTGTTTTGAAACATGTCGGGCACAAAGAACAAAAAAGTATAGCATAGGAACAGGCCCATCGGCTCTCCAAGCCCGTGCCAATCATGATGCCCTCACTAAACAAAAAAAAACCCTTCTGTCCTTACTTGGACAGTATCCCTCTATTCCCTCCCTATTCAAGTACCCATCCAGATGCCTCTTAAATGTTACTAATGTGCCTACTTCCACCACCTCCTCTGGCAGTGCGTTCCAGGCACCCACCACTCTCTGCGTGAAAAACATCCCCCCCATATCTCCATTAAACTTTCCCCCTCTCATCTTGAACCTGTGCCCCCTTGTAATTGACACGTCCACCCTGTCTATGCTCCTCATAACTTTGTAGATCTCTATCAGGTCTCCCCTCAGCCTCCATCTTTCCAGTGAAAACAATTCTAGTTTATTCAACCTCTCCTCATAGTCAACGCCCTCGAGACCAGAAAACATCCTGGTGAACCTTTTTTGCACTCTCTCCAAAGCTTCCACGTCCTTCTGTTAGCGTGGCAACCAGAATTGCACACAATATTCCAAATATGGCCTAACCAAGGTTTTATATAGCTGCAACATGATTTGCCAACTCTTGTCCTCTTGTATTTTTAGTGCAGCCTGCCAGTAGGAAACAGACACTTCCAATCAGCTTCACAATTTTACTCTGTGTCTATTCCCACTAGGAGTTAACATTAACCAGTTGTCTGATTATCCCCAACTCCTGGATTTCTATTCTGGTTAGGGATGTTTCAGTTTTATAATTATGAATCTAAAATCTTCAAACTGCTCCAGCGTGTAAAATGAAGAAGTGTTATCACAACCACAATTAATGAAAGAAATGAAAAACTGACAATAAGGAGAGACTTACTTTACCTGATAAGAGTTTCATCAATGAATTTGGGATGCATTAGGAATACATATGGAAGGCAGTGGGGTGTAGGATACTGATTTACTTAAACAGGTTAAAGGGGTTAAATAGCCAGTTCCTTCAGTGATGAGGAATTTGCAAACATTGAATCAATAACCCAATTATTAACATCTTACCCCAAACCACTGATTTATTATTGGTTTAGAGTACCATTCCAGCAGTCAGCTGCTAATCTGCTCAGTGAAGGGCTGATGGATGCTCTGAGTGCACAAAGACCACCTGCAATGTTTAAATGTAGGTGGCCAGCACAGAGGGCACACAAGCCTTCCCACAAGCAGTGCTCAAGGCTCATCAGCCCTCTCTGAAAGATGTTTGAACCGATGGTGGAGAGGTTGCTGCCCATAATGGGCCTGAGGCACCGGAGCAACAGGCCACACACCCAGTCAGAATGAGCACCAAGAGGGAGGCACCAAATAAAAACAATGACTCTCTACCACTGTATCACCATCCCACCCACACTGCCCCTACAACCACCGTCCTACAGAGTCTTCTCCACTGCTTCCACCTTAACCCAGCCATCCTTTTCCCTCCCGCTTGCCAGTACGAAATACTCCCGGTGTGAGTGAGTGAGAGAGTGAGTGTGTGTGTAATTGTTAGTGCCTGCGTTGTCATCAGACTGTGTGACTGTGGAAGTCATCACAGCAAGCCCCATCCTGCCTTCCACCAGCCGCCACACTTGCTCCCAAGGCAGGGTCACAAAGCAGTGATCAAGAATAAGAATCTTTGCTAAATTTTATTTGCTGCATCCCAAATAAAGGGTGCCAAAGCCAGCGTTGGGCTCAGTTATCTCTGAACGGCCTGGGTTAGGAATCACATCACCTGGTGTGTATAACCTGGTACTGCACCAGGCATCGGTGGTTCGTTCCCTCCGAACATCGAGAGGTTTCTCAGATTTCAGGTAATGGCAACAAGAGTCTAGGATCAATACAGTCAAGAACCCCTTTAACTTCCCCAGCACCCAATAATGTAACAGAGAAATCACAGATTACTCTTACCTTGAAACAATTGAACTGTACTTCTGAAAAATGTATAGAAAATATAATTAAAAGATTTGGAAGAGATAAATACAAAAATCAGATGTTAACTCTTATTTATCTATTCATCTTTCATCACACCTCCACAATCCAAGGACACACACCCTTCAAATCCAGGAAACCAGTGAGTGAAGTGTCATTAGTCACTGCCAATATCAGCCACAAGTCGCTGATCCAGCAGAGATGCTGGGCTCAATTTTGACGGGTGATTCAAAACATTGGCCCTAATTCTGTGTGGGGAACCCGGCCGGGAGTGGCCCTGATTGGTTGTCAGTCACCTTGGCAGCCAATTAAGATGCTGCTTCCAGGCGCCCCATCTGGGGACCAACTGTGATTAAATGCACTGGTTTCATCACCATGACTTGCCCCCCACTCCAGCCATTAGTCGGCTGACACATCCTCCCTTGTGACACATTGCCTTCCTACATCAATTGGAAAGCAAAAATCCCCATTACCCAATTTGATGATGCTTGACTGTCAATCAAACAGCCTTTCCCCCACATTTCCAATCATTGTGTGGCTGGCAAAGAGAAATGTTCACAGTAAATGACACATAGACAATCTTTTTTGAAGATCCCAATGGTTTTTTTCTCCGGGGATGCTCATAGCAGTGTCGAGGAGATTGATCTTCAATTCCTGGAGACTACAGGCCCCCCTGTAAGTCCCCCTGTAAGTCTTGCCGGCATTTAAGTACAGCCTGTGGGTGGCCCATTAATCTCCTGGTGAGAAGCTGCCTCTGATGAGCTGGCAGGCTCCCACTCTGACACCAGAAAGCTGTCATGGCCTTTGAAAACTAGTCCTTAAGCGGGGCCTTAATTGACTATCTTCCTCTGGGGTTGCTGAGTCTGTTTCTATCCCGCCCTGGGAAACTCCCCCAGTGGCAGGAAGGAGCATCCTGAGGTGGTTTCCCTGTATTTCCCCAGCCCCACCACCCACCACTCCAACCCATCTTCATGAGGTTTTGAAAATTCACCCTGTGCTGTCTGATGTGTGTGTGCTCCGCTCACAGACTTCCTGCAGGTAGGGGGAGAAAAGTAACAGTGTGCAGGGTCAAACCTGTGTTCCGACAGAATACTGTGCCATGCCAATGCTTCGATGTGTTGTACCAAGCCGCCACATTTCACAAAGGTGAAATCCTTGTACGTGTACATTGTTTCCAACTCCAAACTAATGTATGTGGCAAGTACGTGACTTTGAGCATTCCCGTGTCCAGTGACACATGAGGCAGACAAGTCACAACCAGAGGCTTATCCTGAGTTACTGAATTAACAGGATTTCATGCATGATGTACCAACAATGCAAGAGTGTTTTTTCTTTGTATTTCATGGAAATAAGTTTATCTTTGTAATTTGCGGATTATTTCACACATCCATTGCTCAATATTGGGGGAAAGTCTAGGTCAAATGATAGGAAATTGGCTTTTAGCAAATCTAGCAGGTAACATATTGTTTGGAGCTCAGTGAATTTGTGAAAATTGCTGATATAATGCAGCTGGTACGATTACACCAAAGGCATTTATGAAAGTGAGGTAGCAAAGGGCCATACGACTGGTAATAACACAGGGAAACTCTGATTGGTCAAACATATTGTACACAAGTTAGACAACTTGTTTTCTAAAGCTAAGGATAGGGAAGAGGACAGCAGGGCTGAGAGGAATAGCATCAAGATAACTTCAGAATGAAAACTTAAGGAACAAAATATTCCTTCGGAAACCTAACAAACATTGCACAGTTCGAAAACCCATTGTAAAATGTGACAACCACACACTTTGAAACCAGCATGGTGTGAACAAGAGAAAATCTTAGTCACAGAAAATAAAGTGGACCAAAGTGGACATGTCAGTATTGTGCATCACATACTGGGCTGTAGATAAACTTCTCAGACATTGCTGCCTATTATTTTGGATTATCACATGATTTATGTTTTCAAAATGTCCTTCTTCCTCGCTTGAGAGTTGTGACTCTTACCAGGGTCGGCACGGTTGCACAGTGGTTAGCATTGCTGCCTCACAGCGCCAGGGACCCGGGTTCGATTCCTGGCTTGGGTCACTGTCTGTGCAGAGTTTGCATGTTCTCCCCGTATCTGCGCGGGTTTCCTCCGGGTGCTCCGGTTTCCTCCCACACTCCAAAGATGTGCGGGTTAGGTGGGTTGGCCATGCTAAATTGCCATTTAGTGTCAGGGGGACAAGCTAGGGTAAATACATGGGGTTAAGGGGATAGGGCCTGGGTGAGATTGTGGTCAGTGCAGACTCGATGGGCCAAATGGCCTCCTTCTGCACTGTAGGATTCTATGATTCTATGGAACAGGAAGGTGCTACTTGATTGGCCACTTTGTGCATGAGCTTATATCACAGATGTTGATAGGCTGTTTAATTATGTAGGGTCCCTTACCCGCCTTTTCCAACAGTCACTGGATAATAATCGGGAATCAAATCCCTCACTAAGCTTTCCCCATGACTTAACCAAGAGAGCTGAGGCCACTGGAGTATTTTAGTTAAGATAGACTAAGACAACAAAGAATTGAACATGATCAAACTGACTCAATACCACACCAATTGTGCAGTTAACCATGAGCCCTTGGGTTTTCTTCAATTATGAAGTGTTTGATCCATTAGACTTGGAGCTTTCCCATGCCCAGTGACACATGAAGCAGGCAAAGCACATGTTTATCTCTGTCTCCATAGCTAGTTTTTCATCACAAGCCTGAGGCTTTAGTTTGAGAGGTGCCACTCAGCACCAAGAATAGCTTGGCCAGAACACTCTCCCGCTCTTACCACCTGCTTTAGGACTGCTGGTAAGAAATCACTTAGTGACCTGCTTCGACCTCAATATGAACACACTTTCCTTGGCCATCAAGTCCTGGAGTGGGATTCGAACCAGGAGCTGAAATCTCAGAGGCTGGGATGGTAGCCACTGCACCTCAAGACCCCCTCACATTTGATTAATTAGTGCTGTGTTAAATGTAATCATTTCACCAGTGAACCTGATTAGTAGTTGCTTGGTGCCTAATCACCATTTCCCCATGCAGCCTTTCATTTTACTGAGGTGTTAATCTATATATTTGACTTACTTTCCATCCTAATTGCTCAACAATAAGAAAGCAGACCAGATCCCAAGATCAGGCAATGTGTTTCTGTTAAGCAGTCTGATCTGGATAGTATTTTTTGCTCTAAATGTGGTCTACTTTTGAATAACCCTCGCAAGGACCAGTAGAACATCTTCAAGGAACATCTGAATGACATTTGTGGATGGGATTAGAATTGGTGGATCTTCTAGTTGTATGTTAAATTGCCCCTTAATGACTAGCTAAGGTAAATGCATGGGGTAATGGGGATAGGGCCTGGGTGGGATTGTGATTGGTGCAGACTCGATGGGCCGAATGGCCTCCTTCTGCACTGTAGGATTCTATGATTGTATGATTCTATGTTCAGCATTACACCACCACATTCTCTGTACCCAACAACTTTCTATATTTCGTCCCAAATTTATTTTCTATTTGTTTTCTTCCAGACATGAATCCACTTCCACAGCTCAGTTATCTTGTGTGTTAAGTCTCATTCCAAAATGGATTGAGGCAGATTCATTGTACTCACTCTTATGAAATCCAAGTGATTTTCATTGCTCAGCTTTTTCAGAGAAACTTCAACTTCAGCAAATTGCTTTAAAATTTTGGACATGTCTTCCAATTGTTCATCGATTGACTCAACAGCAGTGGTACATTTGAACTGTATGGTCTGGATGATGTTGGCCTCTTCGTCATCAACAAAACTTCTGAGTTCCTGGAACTCTTTCTGAATCACCAATTTAAAGACATCAGATTCATTCTGGTGAAATACAGACAACATAAAAGGTAGGATTCTCTTGAGGGAAATCTGAATAAATATTAGAAGCACAGGAAGCCAGAGGGTTATGGGGAGCACGTGGAGCAGTAGTGTTAGCATTTAGGACAATTGTACCTGGTGCTTAGGAGGAATATGATGAGAAACGTCAGAGGGGCCATGACATAACATAAGATGTAGTAGCAGTGAGTCATTCAGCCCATCAAGCCTGCTCTACCATTCAATAAGATCATGTGTAATGACTCAGGATGCCCAACTGGAAAGGAACATAGCTTATTACTGAATGCAAAGTAAAACCACTATCGTGGCGTATACATACTAGTCCCTGCCTGGGACTACAGTTCAGCAGGCCCAGTCCTGGAAGACCACTGCCTGTTACCAGGGGAACTCAAACTCAATGGTCCCCATAGGGAGAACAAACAGTGATTCATCAATCACAAAAAGCAGCATGCAAGTTTAACAGGTAACAGGGAAGACAAATGGAAAGTTGGCCTTTACTTCAAAGGGAATGAAGTATAAAAATAGGGAAGTCTTGCAGGCGGCATGGTGGCACAGTGATTAGCGCAGCTGCCTCACAGCGCCAGGGAACCGGGTTTGATTCCCGGATTGGGTCACTGTCTGTGCGGAGTCTGCACATTCTCCCCGTGGGTTTCCTCCGGGTGCTCCAGTTTCCTCCCACAGTCCGAAAGACGTGCGGATTAGGTGCAATGGCCATGCTAAATTCTCCCTCAATGTACTCGAACAGGCGCCGGAGTCTGGTGACTAGGGGATTTTCACAGTAACTTCATTGCAGTGTTAATATAAGCCTACTTGCGACACTAATTTTAAAAAAAAACTTTTAAGAAACTATACAAGGCACTAGTTAAGACCATCTGCAGTAATTTGCTTTTAACTAGTAAGACCACATCTGGAATACTGTGAACAGTTTTTGTCCCCTTTTCTAAGGAAAGATATACTGGCATTGGAGGCAGTCCAGAGAAAATTCACTGGATCGATCCCGGGTATGGAGGGATTTTCTTATAGGGAGAGGTTGAGTAACGTTTAAAGATTTTAAAGTTTATTTGTTAGTGTCACAAGTAGGCTTACACTCAACACCGCAATGAAGTTACTGTGAAAATCCCCTAGTCACCACACTCTGGAGGAAGAGTGTAAATGTGATCTCTTCGAAGCAGCAGGAACTAAACCATGTGAACACTCTGCAGTGCGACTAGACTCACAATGATGCGACTCTTGTTATGTATCAGCTTGCTCATTTGCCTCTCCATGTTGTTCTTTTGCATCTGAGCTCCTGTTATAAGCAAAGCAACTTGTTCCTGTAAAGGAATGTAATATCAATTAGGCCGCAATTAATATTTCTTCACAGTCACTCTGTCCTGCCCACAAAGATTTTAATTCAGGATGTGTTCCCTGCAACAAATTTATTTCCTTTGTCACACTCACCTGTGAGATGGTGGCAATCATTCTTGCATCTGTTGGTTGTAGAGATTTTGAAGTATTGTTAAGGGTGAACGGTGGGATTACAATACGTGCTCAGGTTGTATTTGAAGCCACTTCAGGATTCAAAGAAATTCAACTCATAGCTACAAGCGTATGGTCTTACATCTGTATTATGCATTAATACATCTGTATTATGGTGTCAGCATTATATGGTGCCATGGCAGCTCAAAGGGGAATTGACGCATGTTCTCTGTCCTAACCCAGATAAGTACAATTCTGGCCCAAAATCCTGTGGTCCAATAGTTTACCTAACCTATCTTAGCTAGCTCACAACCATTAGCTGGTGAAGTGAGTCAAAACGTTGAAAATGGTCTTTTTAAGGAAGTTTCACAAATGGAAACAAGGCAGATAGTCAACTACAGAGCAGCAAAGAGGCTCAAGAGTAATAACCATTTTACAGGTGCATGCCATTCAATGAATAATTTTAAATGGGTTAATGTCACTACTAAAATTACAGATAGATGAGGACTATATAAACATGCAAAGCATCGTCCCACTAAAATCAACAGGAATAATTTGTAGAGCAATGTATTTACATTTCATGTTTAACGGATATTTTGTTAAAGAGTAGGTTCCAACGAACCAAAGCATGTACTATTTATTCTCATTGTTTGCAGGTACAATGGTCTCTTACTGCTCAGCCTCATCCATCACACATACACACACTTATGCAGACATGCACTCACGCAGACACACACACATACACAGACACACACACACTCACAGACACACACACACTCACAGACACACACACTCACAGACACACGCTCACACAATCACACTCACAGACACACACTCACAGATACACGCTCACACAATCACCCTCACAGACACACACACTCACAGACACACGCTCACACAATCACACTCACAGATACACACACTCACACCCTCACACAATCACACGCTCACAGACACACCCTCACACAATCACACTCACAGACACACGCTCACAGACACACCCTCACACAATCACACTCACAGACACGCTCACAGACACACAGACTGAGATGAGGAGAAATTTCTTCACTCAAAGGATTGAGAATCTTTGGAATTCTCTACCCCAGAGGGTTACGGCTGTTCCTTAGTTGAATACAGTTAAGATTGGGATGGACAGATTGTTGGTCTCTCAAGGAATTAAGGGATATGGGGAATGGGTGGGGAAATGGAGTTGAAGCCCAAGATCCCATGCTGAATGGCAGAACAGGCTCGATGGGCCGAATGGTTTACTTCTGCTCCTATTTCTTAAGTCCTTACTGTTTGGTCATTGTTCCCTGCACTCTGCCAGGGTTTAATAATTAACACTGTCTCAGAAATGATAGAGAATAGGAAACATTAGCCATGATTCCTGCCCTTGTTTGCTATCCAATATATGCTTAGACTCAGACATGATGCATCTCAGGATTTAATGGCTTAAGGAACACAGGCTGTGATTTTCCTTGCTAGAATGGCAAAGTGACAGGTTGTCTGACCCAGTCCTGACCCTAGCCAACCTCCTGGAGGGTGTCTCATTTTGCATAGGCTTTCAACAGTATTCCCAAGTATGCTTGGGAATTTGATACTGAGGAAGGAGTGAGAAATATTGTATCCTATGTCTCTATAGGCATCAAGGGATGTGGGGAGAGAGCAGGAGTATGGCTTTGAGACAGAGGATCAGCCATGATCATATTGAATGGTGCAGTCAGCTTGATGGGCTGAATGGCCGACTCCTGTTCCTAATTTCTATGTTTCTAAATGGTTGTTGTTGCTCCAGGAATCAGACACCAGTTGCCGCTAACAAAATTAACATCCTTGGCAACAAAGCAAAATTCTACCTCCAATTACGTGGCAAATGAGGTGAAACTAATAATCCAGTGTGCCGCAATTAACTTCTGATTCTCATTTGGATCCTCAAATTTGTTAAGATGTTGTACCTCCTTAAGAAACAACTGGTATCTACTTGATGCTGATATACGTAGTACCCAGTGTCACCAAGGCAATGGTCATGCAAATACTCCATCGTTACTGCTTCCTCTAAATGAGCCCAGCCATATTTAGTCCAACTGGTAAAGTGAAGCCAGAACATTTGCCAAGTTCAAAAACAGATAAGGATCCTGCTACCCCCACCTTTGCCAAATCATCAATACTGCTAGCCCGGTGGAAATCAACAGGGAAATCCCTGTCCACGTTCACACAACATTGGTGACCTGGAAAAGGTCATTTAAAGTCAAGAGCAGAACCTAGAAATGTGAGGGGTGGGGGGTCACATTGGTTGATCGGTGTGGCAAGCCACTAAGATCAAGTGAGAGGCGGAAAACTGGGTTGGTGCCCGATTGCTCACATTTTGCGATGTTACTGGCCGTGTTTTACCGGTGTAATCAGCCTCGCACCCGGGAAGGGCGTGACGCTGATTTAAATATAAATGAGCTAACTTCAATTTAATTAGTGGGTCCCAGACGCAATCGTCCAGGCTCACTTGCCTTAATGGCCTCGCCGGTGGAGGTCCTCACTGGCGAGGATCACGTTTGGTCCCCATACATGATCCTCGCTGATGGGTCAGGGCAGGGGTGGGCAGTGCCCCTTGGGCAGGGGAGGGGCATAAGGGGAGGGGGTGGGGCCTGATGGGGAGGCAGGGGGGATACTCTGCATCAGGGACTGGCTGAGGCGGTGATTAGCTGTGGATCGGTGGGGGTGGGGGGCAATCAGGGCCAGCAATCAGCCAGGTGGGGGGGGGGATTCAGGGCCGGAGAGTGGCTGAGGGGGGGAATCGGAGCCAGCGATTGGCCGAGGAGGGGGGATTGGGGCCAGCGATCGACCGGTGGCATTGATCAGGACCAGGGATTGGTGGTGGTGCAATTGGGGGGGTGGGGGGGGGGTGCGATGTCTGGAGGGGACAATCATGGGGTTGGGGGATGATGTTCAGGGGGGATGAGAGAGTGACAGATCTCTCAGTGCAGACGCATTAGCGCCCCTACAGCTCAGCAGCCAGCTTCCCGGTGTGAATAGACTCCACGCACTCCCCATGCTGGCAGGAATCACATTTTGCCTTTTTTTTTCTAAGTGTCATACAATTGCATCTGGGAGCTTGCCCAAAAAATGGGTGCAATTTTCTCCCATTTTCACGCTCATTTGGTGTTGTAGCGTGAACACTTAAAGTGCTTCTCCCAAATTCCACCCAATAACCCAAAACACGGTAACCCCACTGGCAGCAATTCCGGGCACAAAAGTCAAGCTTAGGGTTACGGAAATAAAGTGGGGGAGTTGGGTCTGGATAAGATGCTCTACTGGAGATGCTCTAATGGGCCGAATGGCCTCTTTCTGCACTGAATTCCTGGAGACTCCTGGCCAATCCTGGAGGATTGGCAACCCTATCTTCTCTTGTCCCGCTCTGAAGTGTTTTGCTTCAGTGAAGACTTAATGTCTTTGGCCGAATGGTCAACACTGATATTGAGTTCTCCTCCCATTATCACTGTCTCCGTATATTCTCCTTGCTTTATGAGCCCATTGTTCCCCCACCCGCAACCCGCGATTCTGACGGAACCTATTATCCGCATCTCTATTGTTTATGGCGCCTCTTGATTAACTAATCCCCCACTGTGAACCTTTAAAAAAAAATCTGGATTCTTTTTGCCTTGACTCTTAAAGGAACAGCAATCTGTTTCAGCCGTGCCTTTGACTTTTGTGATAAAATTGTAACAGATTTCGCATTTCACGTTTGCAGCCTCAATCATTTCAGTGAGTACTCTATCCTGATGTACAAATTTCCTCCCATAAATAGCATCTAAAGCACTTTGGCAAAGTCCACAATATCTGAGAGTTAATACATAGTGAATACACTGATTATGGTCGTTACCTTCATTCTCTCATACACGCTGGAGAGGGGGGTGATTTTATGCTGCTTGTGTTGTCCGATGATTCCACAGAGCCCACAGATGACCTGGTGGTCCGTCTCGCAGTACAGGCTCAGCGGGTTGTGGTGATCCCTGCAGTTTTCCTGGTCTCCGCCGGACCCACTCATCACTGTCAGGGTGTCAATGACACGGGCCAGTGAGACATTGGGGGAAGAGCTGCTGCTGTCCACTGCCTTCCGACACACGGGACAAGTGAAGTAGCCGGCCAGGTTTCCAGAAAGGGAGAGGATGCAGTTCTTGCAGTAGCTGTGACCACACGGAAGCATAGAGGGCTGCTTGAAGACCTCCAGGCAAATGGGGCACAAGAGATGGTCCTCCAGACGTTGAAAATTCTGCTTCGCTGCCATGTTTGAAATTTCAAATGCAATCGCTCCTCTCCTTGTGTTGACCAGGTTTAAGCTCTTATCTTTGTTTCAAGGGCAGAGGGAGGTACCAGCGGGCACCGTAATCATATGATCTTGCTTCTATTAAGACTGAGCGATGGTTTTATATGTATCATAGATTCCATCAGAATTAGGTCATTTCACTGAGTGCCTTTGAAACATCAAACTCTCTTTAGTTTTATTATTTTTCTCCTCTCTATTCTAAACTTTCTCCTTGTTGTGGCTGCTCTCTGGTACCTCATGGTTATGAATTTAAGTTATTTATTAGTGTCACAAGTAGGCTTACATTAACACTGAAATGAAATTACTGTGAAAATCCCACGCCGGCGCCTGTTCAGGTACACTGAGGGAGAATTTAGCATGGCCAATGCACCTAACCAGCATGTCTTTCGGACTGTGGGAGGAAACCAGAGCACCCGGAGGAAACCCATGCAGACACGGGGAGAACGTGCAGGCTCCGCACAGTGACCCAAGCCGAGAATCGAACCCGGGTCCCTAGCGCTGTGAGGCAGCAGTACTAACCACTGTGCCACTTAGATATTTTCTTGATATACTCTAGATGTCCTGAGGTTGTGAACAACACCGTATGTGTTTTTTTTCTTTTTTCCTCTTTCCTTTACAGGATACTTTGATCACTCACATGACCACCCATCTGTGAAAGTTAGACCGATAAAATATAGACTGATAGTTAAACAAAATGAATTGTCAAGCAATGAACAAATTCATTTCACATGAAGTATATGAAAACTGTTTTCCATGAATATGACTTCATAGTAATGTCGAACCAAACAATAAGCTGGCAAGCATTTTTAGGGGTCTAGTTACATGAGGAAGGACAAGAGAAGTCCATAAGCCTGACCCTTCAGGATTTGATGCAATCTGGGCACAGTTTGTGGCCACCTCTCAGTCACATCTCCTCAGAGAGACAAAAACACATAGGTCAATTTTGGAAATTTCCTTTCCAACTCCCCAAAAAAAAGAATGTCGAGGTAGGGACAGGAGATAGAAAGAAAAAGGGATGAGGAGAAGAATGGATAATCGGGAGCACAGAGGATGGGAGGCTGGCCAGGGGAACATTGGAATGGTGGAGTTTGAAGGGAACAAAAAGACTGGATGTGGGTTTCAGCAGCAGGTGGACTAAGGCGGGTGCTGAGACGGGCAGTGAAACTTTCTCACTATGGTCAGCAATGGGAATAATGCCATTGGCAATGTGGCTGGAGTATTCGCTCTTGTAGGAGATGGTCATTGCCTGGCACTTGCATGGCATGAATGTTACTTGTCATTTGTCAGCTCAAGCCGGAATTTTGTCCAGATCTTGCTCTTTTTGTGTGCGTGTATTGGCCACTAATTTTGCTCTAAGCAAGTTTTATTTGAATGGCAGAAAACACATTTTCTGAATCCAAATGTATTTCTGAATACATTTGGATTCAGAATAGATATATACTCATGGGAAAGAAATTGAAACTTTGTTGTGAGGCTCCAAGGAGGATGAATAAAGGGGAGTTAGCCACCTGGTCACAACAGCCTCCGAATGTGACTCAGTGTCAAATTTTGCTTCTAAACGCTGATATTTTATTACATTAAAAGATGCTATGTAAATACAAGTTGCTCTTGTTGAAACAAGCTGTACGATATCTGGAGGTTATAACAAACAATAGCTTCAGCAAGGTGAAAAACAATGATGTTTTATAAAAATAGTATTGGCAAATAATAAAACCTAAAACAAAAACGCTTGGTAATGTGCATGTCCCGGGGTGATGTCCCCAGCAATCACATGAAAACATTGTTTGCTAGTTACAGATTAACATGAAGTGAGAGGATTTACTTAAGGAACTGGGCGAGTTTTGTTCAGTGGTTCCGTGATATGTTAGTTATTTTGCTTCAAAACAGGAGGTACTTGTGATAACAGCTGATAAGTCAATGACTGAAGTGATCAGAAGAAATACTGAGTAACTAAAAAGGTGATAAGTACATTTGCACACTGCAACAGTCAAATCAACCATCCGCACTGCAGAAAATATGTTGCAATTATGAATATGCTGCACATATAGTTTATTTTGTCACAGACATCCCGCCTGCCACAGGAATCGTAGCGTGTGGGACTCGGACCATGGAATGGTCTGTTGACCTCGGCTGGGATTTTCCAACCTTGGGGCGGACGCGGCCGGAAAATCCCACCCTAAATGTCTATATTCTACGGTTTCCATCCGTGCTGGTAAACTACCTGAGGTGTTCAGCCTCATCCTAGGGCTTTTACTGAGATGCAGAGTTAACTTGGACATAGAAGCCTTTTTTTTCAGTTTTTAAATAACTGCTGCAACACTACCTGAAGTAGTATTATATAATGATTGAATATGTATTAAAGATGCTGAGGGATTTATAACACTCCATTTAAGTGAAAATGACTCAAGGAAGCTGTTGCTGTTTAAATGGAACCAACTATTGTGACTTGAAAGTTATCTGATTTACACTCGTTAGTTTTTAAACATATCAATGTTTATCATTCCACACCCTGGGTAGAATTTTCCTTTCTTTCTTCTGAGCGCCGGACCAGGTGAAGAAAAGCAGCGTATTGCTTACCAGCTGTGCAGCCAGCTGTTCTCGCCATATCATCCAGCACTTAGAAGAAAAAACTGCTGGAGTTGTGTCCCAAGCTGTCACTCTGGTGGGTGGGACCCGAGAAAGCCAGCTTGGTCAGGATTCCAGAGTACAGGCTGCTGTTTAGAGTGTACTGCATTCACTGGTTAAACAAAGAAGAGGAACACGCCCATATATGGAGAGCTAACCCCCCTAACCCGCCCCGCCCCCACCCCCATATGCATGTAGGTAACCCCGGTCGCATGGAGCTTCCCACTGCCAGGGGCAGTGCCGGAGAACTGCCCATGCATGTCCCTTTCCCCCTGGGAACTGTACTTAACCTGGCGGGTTTCCTTCACCAGCTTCCCATTTCTAAAATAAAAGCAAAATACTGCGGAAGCTGGAATCTAAAACAAAACAGAAAATGCTGGAAAATCTCAGCAGGTCTGACAGCATCTATGGGGACAGAATAGAGCCAATGTTTCGAGTCTGGATGACCCTTTGTCAGAGACCATGAGGGGTCATCTAAATTCGAAACATTGGCCCCATTTTTAAAAGCCTGTTGTAAATCTCTCACACCATCGAGTGTGGAGATCCCAATGGGGGGGGGGGGGGGGAGTGGGCGGTAATGATACAGTGGGGAAGCCCTATGATGAAATGTGAATGTATTTTGAGGTTCTCAACCCTCCTGACCTTTCCTCTTTGCTGCACCTGTACTCATTCAGTGTCTGGTACAGTATTCTGACCTCTGATGCTCTGGCAATGAAACAAGTAGATTAACAAAAAGTGTGTCTCAAGGAGGTGCAAATGCTTCTCATCACCAAGAACAGCTGTCTGAAGGAAAATGAGAAAAAAAACCCGGAGAAAATGTGGGGTGAGGTTACTATCTGGAATTGTTGAACTCAAAGTTGAGCCCAGAAAGCTGTAAAGTGTGTAATGGCAAGTTGAGGTGTTGTTCCGGGAGCTTACGCTGAGCTTCATTTCAGCAGTGCTGCAGGCCGAGGATAGAGAGATCAGAATGGGACTGGGATGCAGAATTAAACCAACAGCTCCTAGCTCAGTCCTGAATGTTTGAGACTCAATGGGGATCTGACCCAGAGTAACCTGGAATCATAGAATCAGACAGTGGAGAAGAGGCTCTTCGGCCCATCGAGTCCGCACCGACACATTAGAAACACCTGAACTCCCACCTAGTCCCATCTGCCAGCACTTGGCCCAAAGCCCTGAATGTTTTGATGTGCCAAGTGCCCATCCAGGTACTTTTTAAAGAATGTGAGGCAACTCACCTCTGCGACCCTCCCAGGCAGCGCATTCCAGACTGTCACCACCCTCTGGGTAAAAAATGGTTTCCCTCAAATCCCCCCTAAACCTCCTGCCCCTCATCTTGAACCTATGTCCCCTCGTGACTGACCCTTCAACTAAGGGGAACAGCTGCTCCTTATCCACTCTGCCCATGTCTCTCATAATCTTGTACACCTCGATCAGTTTGTTCCTCAGTCTTTGGTGCTCCAAACAAACTGACCCAAGCTCTCTTCATAAGTTAAATGTTCCATCCCAGGCAGCATCCTGGTGAATCTCCTTATCCCCCCTCCAGTGCAATCACATCCTTCCGACAATGTGGTGACCAGAACTGCACACAGTACTCTAGCTGTGGCCTTACCAAAGCTCTATACAACTCCAACATGACTTCCCTGCTTTTGTAATCCATGCCTCGATTGATAAACAGTAAGAAGTCTCACAACACCAGGTTAAAGTCCAACAGGTTTATTTGGTAGCAAATACCATAAGCTTTCGGAGCGCTGCTCCTTCGTCAGATAGAGTGGAAATGTGCTCTCAGTGCACAGAGACACAGAAATCAAGTTACAGAATACTAATTAGAATGCGAATCCCTACAGCCAGCCAGGTCTTAAAGGTACAGACAATGTGGGGGGAGGGAGCACCCTTCTTGCCTTCAAACAACCACGCAACCTCAAACAGACCATTTTCCGCAGCAAACTACCCAGCCTTCAGGAGAACAGTGACCACGACACCACACAACCCTGCCACAGCAACCTCTGCAAGACGTGTCGGATCATCGACACGGATGCCATCATCTCACGTGAGAACACCATCTACCAGGTACACGGTACCTACTCTTGCAACTCGGCCAACATTGTCTACCTGATACGCTGCAGGAAAGAATGTCCCGAGGCATGGTACATTGGGGAAACCATGCAGACGCTACGACAACGGATGAATGAACACCGCTCGGCAATCACCAGACAAGACTGTTCTCTTCCTGTGGGGGAGCACTTCAGCAGTCACGGGCATTCAGCCTTGGATCTTCAGGTAAGCATTCTCCAAGGCGGCCTTCACGACACACGACAGCGCAGAGTCGCTGAGCAGAAACTGATAGCCAAGTTCCGCACACATGAAGACAGCCTAAACCGGGATGTTGGATTTATGTCACATTATCAGTAACCACCACAGCTTGCCCCCTGAACTTGCAGAATCTCACGAGCTGTTATGTCTGGAGACAATACAAATCTCTTTAACCTGTGTTTCATGCTCCCTCCACCCACATTGTCTGTACCTTTAAGACCTGGCTGGCTGTAGGGATTCGCATTCTAATTAGTATTCTGTAACCTGATTTCTGTGTCTCTGTGCACTGAGAGTACATTTCCACTCCATCTGACGAAGGAGCAGCGCTCCGAAAGCTAATGGTATTTGCTACCAAATAAACCTGTTGGACTTTAACCTGGTGTTGTGAGACTTCTTACTGTGTTCACCCCAGTCCAACACCGGCATCTCCACATCATGGCTACCATCGATTGATAAAGGCAAGTGTCCCAGACGCCTTTTACATCACCCGAATAACAAGACCTTCTGACTTCAGAGACCTATAGACAAACACACCAAGGTCCCTTTGTTCCACGAACTTCCTAGTGTCATGTCATTCATTGAATACTTTCTTATCAAATTACTCCTTCCAAAGTGTATCACCTCACACTTTCCAGGGTTAAATTCCATCTGCCCATTTGACCAATCCATTCATATCTTCTTGTAGTCCAAGACACACCGCCTCACTGTTAACCCCTGGCCAATCTTTGTGTCATCGACAAATTTACTAATCCTAACCCCCCCCGCCACAGTCATAGAATCACTACAGTGCAGAAGGAGGCCAATCGGCCCATCGAGTCTGCACCGACCACAATCCCCCACCCAGGCCCTATCCCCATAACCCCATGCATTTACCCTACCCATGGCCAATCCACCGAACCTGCACATCTTTGGACTGTGGGAAGAAACCGGAGCACCCGGAGGAAACCCACACAGACACATCTATGTCGTTTATATAAAAGATGAATAATTGGGGACCCAGCACAGGCCCCTGTGGTATGCCACAGGTTTCCCGTCACTAAAGTAGAAATAATAGAAAGAGGCCATTTGGCCCATCGAGTCTGCACCGACCACAATCCCACCCTACCCCCATATCCCTACATATTTACCCCACTAATCCCTCTAACC